>NC_143258.1:68751603-69091480 GCF_984573655.1 Nuphar pumila
CCCGACCAGTTATAGTAACTGGATTTGAAAATCCCGACCAGTTGTAAAAACTGAATTTTGAAAATCCCGACAAGTTACAAAAACTGGATTTGAAAATCCCGACCAGTTATAAAAACTAGATTTGAAAATCCCGACCAGTTATAGAAACTGGATTTGAAAATCCCGACCAGTTATAGAAACTGGATTTGAAAATCCCGACCAGTTATAGAAAATAGATTTGAAAATCTCGACCAGTTATAAAACTGGATTTGAAAATCCCGACCAGTTATAGAAACTGGATTTGAAAATCCTGACCAGTTATAAAAACTGGATTTGAAAATCCCGACCAGTTATAGAAACTGGATTTCAAAATCCCGACCAGTTATAGAAACTGGATTTGAAAATCCCCACCAGTTATAGAAACTGGATTTAAAAATCCCGACCAGTTATAACACTGAATTTGAAAATCCCGACCAGTTATAAAAACTGGATTTGAAAATCCCGACCAGTTATAGAAACTGGATTTGAAAATCCTGACCAGTTATAGAAACTGAATTTGAAAATCCTGACCAGTTATAAAAACTGGATTTGAATATCCCGACCAGTTATAAAACTGGATTTGAAAATCCCGACGAGTTATAGAAACTGAATTTGAAAATCCTGATCAGTTATAACACTGGATTTGAAAATCCCGACCAATTATAAAACTAGATTTGAAAATCCCGACCAGTTATAGCAAATGGATTTGAAAATCCCGACCAGTTATAAAACTGGATTTAAAAATCCCAGTCAGTTATAAAATTGGATTTAAAAATCCCGACCAGTTATTGAAACTGGATTTGAAAATCCCGACCAGTTATAAAACTGAATTTGAAAATCCCGACCAGTTATAGAAACTACATTTGAAAATCCTGACCAGTTATAAAACTGGATTTGAAAATCCCGACCAGTTATAGAAATTGGATTTGAAAATCCCGATCAGTTATGACACTAGATTTGGAAATCACGACCAGTTATAGAAACTGGATTTAAAAATCCCGACCAGTTATAAAACTGGATTTGAAAATCCCGACCAGTTATAGAAACTGGATTTGAAAATCCCGACTAGTTATAAAAACTGGATTTAAAAATCCCGACCAGTTATAAAAACTGGAGTTGAAAATCCCGACCAGTTATAACACTGAATTTGAAAATCTCGACCAGTTATAAAAACTGAATTTGAAAATCCCGACCAGTTATAGAAACTGGATTTGAAAATTTTGACCAGTTATAGAAACTGAATTTGAAAATCCCTACGAGTTATAGAAACTGAATTTGAAAATCCTGATCAGTTATAACACTGGATTTGAAAATCCCGACCAATTATAAAACTAGATTTGAAAATCCCGACCAGTTATAGAAACTGGATTTGAAAATCCTGACCAGTTATAGAAACTGAATTTGAAAATCCTGACCAGTTATAAAAACTGGATTTGAAAATCCCGACCAGTTATAAAACTGGATTTGAAAATCCCGACGAGTTATAGAAAATGAATTTAAAAATCCTGATCAATTATAAAACTGGATTTGAAAATCCCGACCAATTATAAAACTAGATTTGAAAATCCCGACCAGTTATAGCAAATGGATTTGAAAATCCCGACCAGTTATAAAACTGGATTTGAAAATCCCGACCAGTTATAAAACTGGATTTAAAAATCCCGACCAGTTATAGAAACTGGATTTGAAAATCCCGACCAGTTATAAAACTGGATTTGAAAATCCCGACCAGTTATAGAAACTGGATTTGAAAATTCTGACCAGTTATAACACTGGATTTGAAAATCCCGACCAATTATAAAACTAGATTTGAAAATCCGGACCTGTTATAGAAACTGGATTTGAAAATCCCGACCAGTTATAAATTTGGATTTGAAAATCCCAACCAGTTATAAAACTAGATTTAAAAATCCCGACCAGTTATAGAAACTGCATTTGAAAATCCTGACCAGTTATAAAACTGGATTTGAAAATCCCGATCAGTTATAGAAATTGGATTTGAAAATCCCGACCAGTTATGACACTAGATTTGGAAATCACGACCAGTTATAGAAACTGGATTTGAAAATCCCGACCAGTTATAGAAACTGGATTTGAAAATCCCGACCAGTTATAGTAACTGGATTTGAAAATCCCGACCAGTTGTAAAAACTGAATTTTGAAAATCCCGACAAGTTACAAAAACTGGATTTGAAAATCCCGACCAGTTATAAAAACTAGATTTGAAAATCCCGACCAGTTATAGAAACTGGATTTGAAAATCCCGACCAGTTATAGAAACTGGATTTGAAAATCCCGACCAGTTATAGAAAATAGATTTGAAAATCTCGACCAGTTATAAAACTGGATTTGAAAATCCCGACCAGTTATAGAAACTGGATTTGAAAATCCTGACCAGTTATAAAAACTGGATTTGAAAATCCCGACCAGTTATAGAAACTGGATTTCAAAATCCCGACCAGTTATAGAAACTGGATTTGAAAATCCCCACCAGTTATAGAAACTGGATTTAAAAATCCCGACCAGTTATAACACTGAATTTGAAAATCCCGACCAGTTATAAAAACTGGATTTGAAAATCCCGACCAGTTATAGAAACTGGATTTGAAAATCCTGACCAGTTATAGAAACTGAATTTGAAAATCCTGACCAGTTATAAAAACTGGATTTGAATATCCCGACCAGTTATAAAACTGGATTTGAAAATCCCGACGAGTTATAGAAACTGAATTTGAAAATCCTGATGAGTTATAACACTGGATTTGAAAATCCCGACCAATTATAAAACTAGATTTGAAAATCCCGACCAGTTATAGCAAATGGATTTGAAAATCCCGACCAGTTATAAAACTGGATTTAAAAATCCCAGTCAGTTATAAAATTGGATTTAAAAATCCCGACCAGTTATTGAAACTGGATTTGAAAATCCCGACCAGTTATAAAACTGAATTTGAAAATCCCGACCAGTTATAGAAACTGCATTTGAAAATCCTGACCAGTTATAAAACTGGATTTGAAAATCCCGACCAGTTATAGAAATTGGATTTGAAAATCCCGATCAGTTATGACACTAGATTTGGAAATCACGACCAGTTATAGAAACTGGATTTAAAAATCCCGACCAGTTATAAAACTGGATTTGAAAATCCCGACCAGTTATAGAAACTGGATTTGAAAATCCCGACTAGTTATAAAAACTGGATTTAAAAATCCCGACCAGTTATAAAAACTGGAGTTGAAAATCCCGACCAGTTATAACACTGAATTTGAAAATCTCGACCAGTTATAAAAACTGAATTTGAAAATCCCGACCAGTTATAGAAACTGGATTTGAAAATTCTGACCAGTTATAGAAACTGAATTTGAAAATCCCTACGAGTTATAGAAACTGAATTTGAAAATCCTGATCAGTTATAACACTGGATTTGAAAATCCCGACCAATTATAAAACTAGATTTGAAAATCCCGACCAGTTATAGAAACTGGATTTGAAAATCCCGACCAGTTATAAAACTGGATTTAAAAATCCCGACCAGTTATAGAAACTGGATTTGAAAATCCCGACCAGTTATAAAACTGGATTTGAAAATCCCGACCAGTTATAGAAACTGGATTTGAAAATCCTGACCAGTTATAAAACTGGATTTGAAAATCCCGACCAGTTATAGAAACTGGATTTAAAAATTCCGACCAGTTATGACACTAGATTTGAAAATCCCGACCTGTTATAGATACTTGATTTGAAAATCCTGACCAGGTATAAAAACTAGAGTTGAAAATCCCGACCAGTTATAGAAACTGGATTTGAAAATCCCGACCAGTTATAAAATCTGGATTTGAAAATCCCGACCAGTTATAAAACTAGATTTGAAAATCCTGACCAGTTATAGAAACTGGATTTGAAAATTCTGATCAGTTATAACACTGGATTTGAAAATCCCGACCAATTATAAAACTAGATTTGAAAATTCGGACCTGTTATAGAAACTGGATTTGAAAATCCCGACCAGTTATAAATCTGGATTTGAAAATCCCAACCAGTTATAAAACTAGATTTAAAAATCCCGACCAGTTATAGAAACTGCATTTAAAAATCCTGACCAGTTATAAAACTGGATTTGAAAATCCCGACCAGTTATAGAAATTGGATTTGAAAATCCCGACCAGTTATGACACTAGATTTGGAAATCACGACCAGTTATAGAAACTGGATTTGAAAATCCCGACCAGTTATAGAAACTGGATTTGAAAATCCCGACCAGTTATAAAAACTGAATTTTGAAAATCCCGACCAGTTACAAAAACTGGATTTGAAAATCCCGACTAGTTATAAAAACTAGATTTGAAAATCCCGACCAGTTATAGAAACTGGATTTGAAAATCCCGACCAGTTATAGAAACTGGATTTGAAAATCTCGACCAGGTATAGAAACTAGATTTGAAAATCTCGACCAGTTATAAAACTGGATTTGAAAATCCCGACCAGTTATGGAAACTGGATTTGAAAATACTGACCAGTTATAAAAACTGGATTTGAAAATCCCGACCAGTTATAGAAACTGGATTTGAAAATCCCAACCAGTTATAGAAACTGGATTTGAAAATCCCGACCAGTTATAACACTGAATTTGAAAATCCCGACCAGTTATAAAAACTGGATTTGAAAATCCCGACCAGTTATAGAAACTGGATTTGAAAATCCTGACCAGTTATAGAAACTGAATTTGAAAATCCTGACCAGTTATAAAAACTGGATTTGAAAATTCCGACCAGTTATAAAACTGGATTTGAAAATCCCGACGAGTTATAGAAAATGAATTTGAAAATCCTGATCAGTTATAACACTGGATTTGAAAATCCCGACCAATTATAAAACTAGATTTGAAAATCCCGACCAGTTATAGCAAATGGATTTGAAAATCCCGACCAGTTATAAAACTGGATTTGAAAATCCCGACCAGTTATAAAACTGGATTTAAAAATCCCGACCAGTTATAGAAACTGGATTTGAAAATCCCGACCAGTTATAAAACTGGATTTGAAAATCCCAACCAGTTATAAAAACTGGATTTGAAAATTCTGACCAGTTATAACACTGGATTTGAAAATCCCGACCAATTATTGAAACTGGATTTAAAAATCCCGACCAGTTATGACACTAGATTTGAAAATCCCGACCAGTTATAGAAAGTGGATTTGAAAATCCTGATCAGTTATAACACTGGATTTGAAAATCCCGGCCAATTATAAAACTAGATTTGAAAATCCCGACCAGTTATAGCAAATGGATTTGAAAATCCCGACTAGTTATAAAACTGGATTTGAAAATCCCAGCCAGTTATAAAACTGGATTTAAAAATCCCGACCAGTTATAGAAACTGGATTTGAAAATCCCGACCACTTATAGAAACTGGATTTGAAAATCCTGACCAGTTATAAAACTGGTTTTGAAAATCCCGACCAGTTATAGAAACTGGATTTAAAAATCCCGACCAGTTATGACACTAGATTTAAAAATCCCGACTAGTTATAGAAACTGTATTTGAAAATCCTGACCAGTTATAGATACTGGATTTGAAAATCCCGACCAGTTATAAAAACTGGAGTTGAAAATCCTGACCAGTTATAGAAACTGGATTTGAAAATCCCGACCAGTTATAGAAACTGGATTTGAAAATCTCGACCAGTTATAGGAACTGGATTTGAAAATCCTGACCAGTTATAGAAACTGGATTTGAAAATCCCGACCAGTTATACAAACTGAAATTGAAAATCCCGACCAGTTATAGAAACTGGATTTCAAAATCCCGACCAGTTATAATACTGAATTTGAAAATCCCGACCAGTTATAAAACTGGATTTGAAAATCCCGACCAGTTATAGAAACTGGGTTTGAAAATCCTGATCAGTTATAACACTGGATTTGAAAATCCCGACTAATTATAAAACTAGATTTGAAAATCCGAACCTGTTATAGAAACTGGATTTGAAAATCCCGACCAGTTATAAATCTGGATTTGAAAATCCCAACCAGTTATAAAACTAGATTTTAAAATCCCGACCAGTTATAGAAACTGGATTTGAAAATCCTGACCAGTTATAGAAACTGGATTTGAAAATCCCGACCAGTTATAAAAACTAGATTTGAAAATCCCGACCAGTTATAGAAACTGGATTTGAAAATCCTGATCAGTTATAACACTGGATTTGAAAATCCCGACCAATTATAAAACTAGATTTGAAAATCCGGACCTATTATAGAAACTGGATTTGAAAATCCCGACCAGTTATAAATCTGGATTTAAAAATCCCAACCAGTTATAGAAACTGCATTTGAAAATCCTGACGAGTTATAAAACTGGATTTAAAAATCCCAACCAGTTATAGAAACTGCATTTGAAAATCCTGACCAGTTATAAAACTGCATTTGAAAATCCTGACCAGTTATAGAAATTGGATTTGAAATCCCGACCAGTTATGACACTAGATTTGGATATCACGACCAGTTATAGAAACTGGATTTGAAAATCCCGACCAGTTATAGAAACTGGATTTGAAAATCCCGACCAGTTATAGAAACTGGATTTGAAAATCTGGACCAGTTGTAAAAACTGAATTTTGAAAATCCCGACCAGTTACAAAAACTGGATTTGAAAATCCCGACCAGTTATAAAAACTAGAATTGAAAATCCCGACCAGTTATACAAACTGGATTTGAAAATCTCGACCATTTATATAAACTGGATTTGAAAATCCCGACCAGTTACAGAAACTAGATTTGAAAATCCCGACCAGTTATAAAACTGGATTTGAAAATCCCGACCAGTTATAGAAACTGGATTTGAAAATCCCGACCAGTTATAAAAACTGGATTTGAAAATCCCGACCAGTTATAGAAACTAGATTTCAAAATCCCGACCAGTTATAGAAACTGGATTTAAAAATCCCGACCAGTTATAGAAATTGGATTTGAAAATCCCGACCAATTATAACACTGAATTTGAAAATCCCGACCAGTTATAGAAACTGGATTTCAAAATCCTGACCAGTTATAGAAACTGGATTTGAAAATCCTGACCAGTTATAGAAACTGAATTTGAAAATCCCGACCAGTTATAACACTAAATTTGAAAATCCTGACCAGTTATAAAAACTGGATTTGAAAATCCCGACCAGTTATAAAAACTGGATTTGAAAATCCTGACCAGTTATAGAAACTGAATTTGAAAATCCTGACCAGTTATAAAAACTGGATTTGAAAATCCCGACCAGTTATAAAACTGGATTTGAAAATCCCTACGAGTTATAGAAACAGAATTTGAAAATCCTGATCCGTTATAACACTGGATTTGAAAATCCCGACCAATTATAAAACTAGATTTGAAAATCCCGACTAGTTATAAAAACTGGATTTGAAAATCCCGACCAGTTATAGAAACTGGATTTGAAAATCCAGACCAGTTATAGAAACTGGATTTGAAAATCCCGACCAGTTATAAAATCTGGAATTGAAAATCCCGTCCAGTTATAGAAACTGGATTTCAAAATCCCGACCAGTTATAGATACTGGATTTGAAAATCCCGACCAGTTATAAAAACTGGAGTTGAAAATCCTGACCAGTTATAGAAACTGAATTTGAAAATCCCGACCAGTTATAGAAACTGGATTTGAAAATCTCAACCAGTTATAGAAACTGGATTTGAAAATCCCGACCAGTTATAGAAACTGGATTTGAAAATCCCGACGAGTTATAAAATCTGGAATTAAAAATCCCGACCAGTTATAGAAACTGGATTTCAAAATCCTGACCAGTTATAACACTGAACTTGAAAATCCCGACCGGTTATAAAAACTGGATTTGAAAATCTCGACCAGTTATAGAAACTTGATTTGAAAATCCTGACCAGTTATAGAAACTGGATTTGAAAATCCCGACCAGTTATAAAAACTGGATTTGAAAATCCCGACCAGTTATAAAACTGGATTTGAAAATCCCGACCAGTTATAAATCTGGATTTGAAAATCCCAACCAGTTATAAAACTAGATTTTAAAATCCCGACCAGTTATAGAAACTGGATTTGAAAATCCTGACCAGTTATAGAAACTGGATTTGAAAATCCCGACCAGTTATAAAAACTAGATTTGAAAATCCCGACCAGTTATAGAAACTGGATTTGAAAATCCTGATCAGTTATAACACTGGATTTGAAAATCCTGACCAATTATAAAACTAAATTTGAAAATCCGGACCTGTTATAGAAACTGGATTTGAAAATCCCGACCAGTTATAAATCTGGATTTAAAAATCCCAACCAGTTATAGAAACTGCATTTGAAAATCCTAACGAGTTATAAAACTGGATTTAAAAATCCCAACCAGTTATAGAAACTGCATTTGAAAATCCTGACCAGTTATAAAACTGCATTTGAAAATCCCGACCAGGTATAGAAATTGGATTTGAAATCCCGACCAGTTATGACACTAGATTTGGATATCACGACCAGTTATAGAAACTGGATTTGAAAATCCCGACCAGTTATAGAAACTGGATTTGAAAATCACGACCAGTTATAGAAACTGGATTTGAAAATCCCGACCAGTTATAAAAACTAGATTTGAAAATCCCGACGAGTTATAGAAACTGGATTTGAAAATCCTGATCAGTTATAACACTGGATTTGAAAATCCCGACCAATTATAAAACTAGATTTGAAAATCCGGACCTGTTATAGAAACTGGATTTGAAAATCCCGACCAGTTATAAATCTGGATTTAAAAATCTCAACCAGTTATAGAAACTGCATTTGAAAATCCTAACGAGTTATAAAACTGGATTTAAAAATCCCAACCAGTTATAGAAACTGCATTTGAAAATCCTGACCAGTTATAAAACTGCATTTGAAAATCCCGACCAGTTATAGAAATTGGATTTGAAATCCCGACCAGTTATGACACTAGATTTGGATATCACGACCAGTTATAGAAACTGGATTTGAAAATCCCGACCAGTTATAGAAACTGGATTTGAAAATCTGGACCAGTTGTAAAAACTGAATTTTGAAAATCCCGACCAGTTATAAAAACTGGATTTGAAAATCCCGACCAGTTATAAAAACTAGAATTGAAAATCCCGACCAGTTATACAAACTGGATTTGAAAATCTCGACCATTTATAGAAACTGGATTTGAAAATCCCGACCAGTTACAGAAACTAGATTTGAAAATCCCGACCAGTTATGACACTAGATTTAAAAATCCCGACTAGTTATAGAAACTGTATTTGAAAATCCTGACCAGTTATAGATACTGGATTTGAAAATCCCGACCAGTTATAAAAACTGGAGTTGAAAATCCTGACCAGTTATAGAAACTGGATTTGAAAATCCCGACCAGTTATAGAAACTGGATTTGAAAATCTCGACCAGTTATAGGAACTGGATTTGAAAATCCTGACCAGTTATAGAAACTGGATTTGAAAATCCCGACCAGTTATATAAACTGAAATTGAAAATCCCGACCAGTTATAGAAACTGGATTTCAAAATCCCGACCAGTTATAATACTGAATTTGAAAATCCCGACCAGTTATAAAACTGGATTTGAAAATCCCGACCAGTTATAAAACTGGACTTGAAAATCCCGACCAGTTATAGAAACTGGGTTTGAAAATCCTGATCAGTTATAACACTGGATTTGAAAATCCCGACTAATTATAAAACTAGATTTGAAAATCCGAACCTGTTATAGAAACTGGATTTGAAAATCCCGACCAGTTATAAATCTGGATTTGAAAATCCCAACCAGTTATAAAACTAGATTTTAAAATCCCGACCAGTTATAGAAACTGGATTTGAAAATCCTGACCAGTTATAGAAACTGGATTTGAAAATCCCGTCCAGTTATAGAAACTGGATTTCAAAATCCCGACCAGTTATAGATACTGGATTTGAAAATCCCGACCAGTTATAAAAACTGGAGTTGAAAATCCTGACCAGTTATAGAAACTGAATTTGAAAATCCCGACCAGTTATAGAAACTGGATTTGAAAATCTCAACCAGTTATAGAAACTGGATTTGAAAATCCCGACCAGTTATAGAAACTGGATTTGAAAATCCCGACCAGTTATAAAATCTGGAATTAAAAATCCCGACCAGTTATAGAAACTGGATTTCAAAATCCTGACCAGTTATAACACTGAACTTGAAAATCCCGACCGGTTATAAAAACTGGATTTGAAAATCTCGACCAGTTATAGAAACTTGATTTGAAAATCCTGACCAGTTATAGAAACTGGATTTGAAAATCCCGACCAGTTATAAAAACTGGATTTGAAAATCCCGACCAGTTATAAAACTGGATTTGAAAATCCCGACCAGTTATAAATCTGGATTTGAAAATCCCAACCAGTTATAAAACTAGATTTTAAAATCCCGACCAGTTATAGAAACTGGATTTGAAAATCCTGACCAGTTATAGAAACTGGATTTGAAAATCCCGACCAGTTATAAAAACTAGATTTGAAAATCCCGACCAGTTATAGAAACTGGATTTGAAAATCCTGATCAGTTATAACACTGGATTTGAAAATCCTGACCAATTATAAAACTAGATTTGAAAATCCGGACCTGTTATAGAAACTGGATTTGAAAATCCCGACCAGTTATAAATCTGGATTTAAAAATCCCAACCAGTTATAGAAACTGCATTTGAAAATCCTAACGAGTTATAAAACTGGATTTAAAAATCCCAACCAGTTATAGAAACTGCATTTGAAAATCCTGACCAGTTATAAAACTGCATTTGAAAATCCCGACCAGGTATAGAAATTGGATTTGAAATCCCGACCAGTTATGACACTAGATTTGGATATCACGACCAGTTATAGAAACTGGATTTGAAAATCCCGACCAGTTATAGAAACTGGATTTGAAAATCCCGACCAGTTATAGAAACTGGATTTGAAAATCCCGACCAGTTATAAAAACTAGATTTGAAAATCCCGACCAGTTATAGAAACTGGATTTGAAAATCCTGATCAGTTATAACACTGGATTTGAAAATCCCGACCAATTATAAAACTAGATTTGAAAATCCGGACCTGTTATAGAAACTGGATTTGAAAATCCCGACCAGTTATAAATCTGGATTTAAAAATCTCAACCAGTTATAGAAACTGCATTTGAAAATCCTAACGAGTTATAAAACTGGATTTAAAAATCCCAACCAGTTATAGAAACTGCATTTGAAAATCCTGACCAGTTATAAAACTGCATTTGAAAATCCCGACCAGTTATAGAAATTGGATTTGAAATCCCGACCAGTTATGACACTAGATTTGGATATCACGACCAGTTATAGAAACTGGATTTGAAAATCCCGACCAGTTATAGAAACTGGATTTGAAAATCCCGACCAGTTATAGAAACTGGATTTGAAAATCTGGACCAGTTGTAAAAACTGAATTTTGAAAATCCCGACCAGTTACAAAAACTGGATTTGAAAATCACGACCAGTTATAAAAACTAGAATTGAAAATCCCGACCAGTTATACAAACTGGATTTGAAAATCTCGACCATTTATAGAAACTGGATTTGAAAATCCCGACCAGTTACAGAAACTAGATTTGAAAATCCCGACCAGTTATAAAACTGGATTTGAAAATCCCGACCAGTTATAGAAACTGGATTTGAAAATCCCGACCAGTTATAAAAACTGGATTTGAAAATCCCGACCAGTTATAGAAACTAGATTTCAAAATCCCGACCAGTTATAGAAACTGGATTTAAAAATCCCGACCAATTATAACACTGAATTTGAAAATCCCGACCAGTTATAGAAACTGGATTTCAAAATCCTGACCAGTTATAGAAACTGGATTTGAAAATCCTGACCAGTTATAGAAACTGAATTTGAAAATCCCGACCAGTTATAACACTGAATTTGAAAATCCTGACCAGTTATAAAAACTGGATTTGAAAATCCCGACCAGTTATAAAAACTGGATTTGAAAATCCTGACCAGTTATAGAAACTGAATTTGAAAATCCTGACCATTTATAAAAACTGGATTTGAAAATCCCGACCAGTTATAAAACTGGATTTGAAAATCCCTACGAGTTATAGAAACAGAATTTGAAAATCCTGATCCGTTATAACACTGGATTTGAAAATCTCGACCAATTATAAAACTAGATTTGAAAATCCCGACCAGTTATAGCAAATGGATTTGAAAATCCCGACCAGTTATAGAAACTGGATTTGAAAATCCCGACCAGTTGTAAAAACTGAATTTTGAAAATCCCGACCAGTTACAAAAACTGGATTTGAAAATCCGACCAGTTATAGAAACTGGATTTGAAAATCCGACCAGTTATAGAAACTGGATTTGAAAATCCCGACCAGTTGTAAAAACTGAATTTTGAAAATCCCGACCAGTTACAAAAACTGGATTTGAAAATCCCGACCAGTTATAAAAACTAGATTTGAAAATCCCGACCAGTTATAGAAACTGGATATGAAAATCCCGACAGTTATAGAATCTGGATTTGAAAATCCCGACCAGTTATAAAAACTGAATTTGAAAATCTCGACCAGTTATAAAAACTGGATTTCAAAATCCCGACAAGTTATAGAAACTGGATTTGAAAATGCCGACCAGTTATAACACTGAATTTGAAAAATCCCGACCAGTTATAAAAACTGGATTTGAAAATCCCAACCAGTTATAAAAACTGGATTTGAAAATCCTGACCAGTTATAGAAACTGAATTTGAAAATCCTGACCAGTTATAAAAACTGGATTTGAAAATCCTGTCCAGTTATAGAAACTGAATTTGAAAATCCCGACCAGTTATAAAAACTGGATTTGAAAATCCCGACAAGTTATAAAACTGGATTTGAAAATCCCGACGAGTTATAGAAACTGAATTTGAAAATCATGATCAGTTATAACACTGGATTTGAAAATCCCGACCAATTATAAAACTAGATTTGAAAATCCCGACCAGTTAAAGAAAATGGATTTGAAAATCCCGACCAGTTATAAAACTGGATTTAAAAATCCCGACCAGCTATAGAAACTGGATTTGAAAATCCCGACTAGTTATAAAAACTGGATTTGAAAATCCCGACCAGTTATAGAAACTGGATTTGAAAATCCAGACCAGTTATAGAAACTGGATTTGAAAATCCCGACCAGTTATAAAATCTGGAATTGAAAATCCCGACCAGTTATAGAAACTGGATTTGAAAATCCCGACTAGTTATAAAAACTGGATTTGAAAATCCCGACCAGTTATAGAAACTGGATTTGAAAATCCAGACCAGTTATAGAAACTGGATTTGAAAATCCCGACCAGTTATAAAATCTGGAATTGAAAATCCCGACCAGTTATAGAAACTGGATTTCAAAATCCCGACCAGTTATAGATACTGGATTTGAAAATCCCGACCAGTTATAAAAACTGGAGTTGAAAATCCTGACCAGTTATAGAAACTGAATTTGAAAATCCCGATCAGTTATAGAAACTGGATTTGAAAATCTCAACCAGTTATAGAAACTGGATTTGAAAATCCCGACCAGTTATAGAAACTGGATTTGAAAATCCCGACCAGTTATAAAATCTGGAATTGAAAATCCCGACCAGTTATAGAAACTGGATTTCAAAATCCCGACCAGTTATAACACTGAACTTGAAAATCCCGACCGGTTATAAAAACTGGATTTGAAAATCCCGACCAGTTATAGAAACTTCATTTGAAAATCCTGACCAGTTATAGAAACTGGATTTGAAAATCCCGACCAGTTATAAAAACTGGATTTGAAAATCCCGACCAGTTATAAAACTGGATTTGAAAATCCCGACCAGTTATAAATCTGGATTTGAAAATCCTGACCAGTTATAAAACTAGATTTTAAAATCCCGACCAGTTATAGAAACTGGATTTGAAAATCCTGACCAGTTATAGAAACTGGATTTGAAAATCCCGACCAGTTATAAAAACTAGATTTGAAAATCCCGACCAGTTATAGAAACTGGATTTGAAAATCCTGATCAGTTATAACACAGGATTTGAAAATCCTGACCAATTATAAAACTAGATTTGAAAATCCGGACCTGTTATAGAAACTGGATTTGAAAATCCCGACCAGTTATAAATCTGGATTTAAAAATCCCAACCAGTTATAGAAACTGCATTTGAAAATCCTAACGAGTTATAAAACTGGATTTAAAAATCCCAACCAGTTATAGAAACTGCATTTGAAAATCCTGACCAGTTATAAAACTGCATTTGAAAATCCCGACCAGTTATAGAAATTGGATTTGAAATCCCGACCAGTTATGACACTAGATTTGGATATCACGACCAGTTATAGAAACTGGATTTGAAAATCCCGACCAGTTATAGAAACTGGATTTGAAAATCCCGACCAGTTATAGAAACTGGATTTGAAAATCCCGATCAGTTAGAAAAACTAGATTTGAAAATCCTGACCAGTTATAGAAACTGGATTTGAAAATCCTGATCAGTTATAACACTGGATTTGAAAATCCCGACCAATTATAAAACTAGATTTGAAAATCCGGACCTGTTATAGAAACTGGATTTGAAAATCCCGACCAGTTATAAATCTGGATTTAAAAATCCCAACCAGTTATAGAAACTGCATTTGAAAATCCTAACGAGTTATAAAACTGGATTTAAAAATCCCAACCAGTTATAGAAACTGCATTTGAAAATCCTGACCAGTTATAAAACTGCATTTGAAAATCCCGACCAGTTATAGAAATTGGATTTGAAATCCCGACCAGTTATGACACTAGATTTGGATATCACGACCAGTTATAGAAACTGGATTTGAAAATCCCGACCAGTTATAGAAACTGGATTTGAAAATCCCGACCAGTTATAGAAACTGGATTTGAAAATCTGGACCAGTTGTAAAAACAGAATTTTGAAAATCCCGACCAGTTACAAAAACTGGATTTGAAAATCCCGACCAGTTATAAAACCGTATTTGAAAATCCCGACCAGTTATAGAAACTGGATTTGAAAATCCCGACCAGTTATAAAACTGGATTTGAAAATCCCGACCAATTATAGAAACTGGATTTAAAAATTCTGACCAGTTATGACACTAGATTTGAAAATCCCGACCTGTTATAGATACTTGATTTAAAAATCCCGAACAGTTATAAAAACTGGAGTTGAAAATCCCGACCAATTATAGAAACTGGATTTGAAAATCCTGACCAGTTATAGAAACTGGATTTGAAAATCTCGACCAGTTATAGAAACTGGATTTGAAAATCCAGACCAGTTATAGAAACTGGATTTGAAAATCCCGACCAGTTATAAAATCTGGAATTGAAAATCCCGACCAGTTATAGAAACTGGATTTCAAAATCCCGACAAGTTATAGAAACTGAATTTGAAAATCCCGACCAGTTATAGAAACTGGATTTGAAAATCCCGACCAGTTATAACACTGAATTTGAAAATCCCGACCGGTTATAAAAACTGGATTTGAAAATCCCGACCAGTTATAGAAACTTGATTTGAAAATCCTGACCAGTTATAGAAACTGGATTTGAAAATCCCGACCAGTTATAAAAACTGGATTTGAAAATCCCGACCAGTTATAAAACTGGATTTGAAAATCCCGACCAGTTATAGAAACTGGATTTGAAAATCCTGATCAGTTATAACACTGGATTTGAAAATCCTGACCAATTATAAAACTAGATTTGAAAATTCGGACCTGTTATAGAAACTGGATTTGAAAATCCCGACCAGTTATAAATCTGGATTTGAAAATCCCAACCAGTTATAAAACTAGATTTTAAAATCCCGACCAGTTATAGAAACTGGATTTGAAAATCTTGACCAGTTATAGAAACTGGATTTGAAAATCCCGACCAGTTATAAAAACTAGATTTGAAAATCCCAACCAGTTATAGAAACTGGATTTGAAAATCCTGACCAGTTATAGAAACTGGATTTGAAAATATCGACCAGTTATAGAAACTGGATTTGAAAATTCCGACCAGTTATAAAACTGTATTTGAAAATCCCGACCAGTTATAGAAACTGGATTTGAAAATCCTGATCAGTTATAACACTGGATTTGAAAATCCCGACCAATTATAAAACTAGATTTGAAAATCCGGACCTGTTATAGAAACTGGATTTGAAAATCCCGACCAGTTATAAATCTGGATTTAAAAATCTCAACCAGTTATAGAAACTGCATTTGAAAATCCTAACGAGTTATAAAACTGGATTTAAAAATCCCAACCAGTTATAGAAACTGCATTTGAAAATCCTGACCAGTTATAAAACTGCATTTGAAAATCCCGACCAGTTATAGAAATTGGATTTGAAATCCCGACCAGTTATGACACTAGATTTGGATATCACGACCAGTTATAGAAACTGGATTTGAAAATCCCGACCAGTTATAGAAACTGGATTTGAAAATCCCGACCAGTTATAGAAACTGGATTTGAAAATCTGGACCAGTTGTAAAAACTGAATTTTGAAAATCCCGACCAGTTACAAAAACTGGATTTGAAAATCCCGACCAGTTATAAAAACTAGAATTGAAAATCCCGACCAGTTATACAAACTGGATTTGAAAATCTCGACCATTTATAGAAACTGGATTTGAAAATCCCGACCAGTTACAGAAACTAGATTTGAAAATCCCGACCAGTTATGACACTAGATTTAAAAATCCCGACTAGTTATAGAAACTGTATTTGAAAATCCTGACCAGTTATAGATACTGGATTTGAAAATCCCGACCAGTTATAAAAACTGGAGTTGAAAATCCTGACCAGTTATAGAAACTGGATTTGAAAATCCCGACCAGTTATAGAAACTGGATTTGAAAATCTCGACCAGTTATAGGAACTGGATTTGAAAATCCTGACCAGTTATAGAAACTGGATTTGAAAATCCCGACCAGTTATATAAACTGAAATTGAAAATCCCGACCAGTTATAGAAACTGGATTTCAAAATCCCGACCAGTTATAATACTGAATTTGAAAATCCCGACCAGTTATAAAACTGGATTTGAAAATCCCGACCAGTTATAAAACTGGACTTGAAAATCCCGACCAGTTATAGAAACTGGGTTTGAAAATCCTGATCAGTTATAACACTGGATTTGAAAATCCCGACTAATTATAAAACTAGATTTGAAAATCCGAACCTGTTATAGAAACTGGATTTGAAAATCCCGACCAGTTATAAATCTGGATTTGAAAATCCCAACCAGTTATAAAACTAGATTTTAAAATCCCGACCAGTTATAGAAACTGGATTTGAAAATCCTGACCAGTTATAGAAACTGGATTTGAAAATCCCGTCCAGTTATAGAAACTGGATTTCAAAATCCCGACCAGTTATAGATACTGGATTTGAAAATCCCGACCAGTTATAAAAACTGGAGTTGAAAATCCTGACCAGTTATAGAAACTGAATTTGAAAATCCCGACCAGTTATAGAAACTGGATTTGAAAATCTCAACCAGTTATAGAAACTGGATTTGAAAATCCCGACCAGTTATAGAAACTGGATTTGAAAATCCCGACCAGTTATAAAATCTGGAATTAAAAATCCCGACCAGTTATAGAAACTGGATTTCAAAATCCTGACCAGTTATAACACTGAACTTGAAAATCCCGACCGGTTATAAAAACTGGATTTGAAAATCTCGACAAGTTATAGAAACTTGATTTGAAAATCCTGACCAGTTATAGAAACTGGATTTGAAAATCCCGACCAGTTATAAAAACTGGATTTGAAAATCCCGACCAGTTATAAAACTTGATTTGAAAATCCCGACCAGTTATAAATCTGGATTTGAAAATCCCAACCAGTTATAAAACTAGATTTTAAAATCCCGACCAGTTATAGAAACTGGATTTGAAAATCCCGACCAGTTATAGAAACTGGATATGAAAATCCCGACAGTTATAGAATCTGGATTTGAAAATCCCGACCAGTTATAAAAACTGAATTTGAAAATCTCGACCAGTTATAAAAACTGGATTTCAAAATCCCGACAAGTTATAGAAACTGGATTTGAAAATGCCGACCAGTTATAACACTGAATTTGAAAAATCCCGACCAGTTATAAAAACTGGATTTGAAAATCCCAACCAGTTATAAAAACTGGATTTGAAAATCCTGACCAGTTATAGAAACTGAATTTGAAAATCCTGACCAGTTATAAAAACTGGATTTGAAAATCCTGTCCAGTTATAGAAACTGAATTTGAAAATCCCGACCAGTTATAAAAACTGGATTTGAAAATCCCGACGAGTTATAGAAACTGAATTTGAAAATCATGATCAGTTATAACACTGGATTTGAAAATCCCGACCAATTATAAAACTAGATTTGAAAATCCCGACCAGTTAAAGAAAATGGATTTGAAAATCCCGACCAGTTATAAAACTGGATTTAAAAATCCCGACCAGCTATAGAAACTGGATTTGAAAATCCCGACTAGTTATAAAAACTGGATTTGAAAATCCCGACCAGTTATAGAAACTGGATTTGAAAATCCAGACCAGTTATAGAAACTGGATTTGAAAATCCCGACCAGTTATAAAATCTGGAATTGAAAATCCCGACCAGTTATAGAAACTGGATTTGAAAATCCCGACTAGTTATAAAAACTGGATTTGAAAATCCCGACCAGTTATAGAAACTGGATTTGAAAATCCAGACCAGTTATAGAAACTGGATTTGAAAATCCCGACCAGTTATAAAATCTGGAATTGAAAATCCCGACCAGTTATAGAAACTGGATTTCAAAATCCCGACCAGTTATAGATACTGGATTTGAAAATCCCGACCAGTTATAAAAACTGGAGTTGAAAATCCTGACCAGTTATAGAAACTGAATTTGAAAATCCCGATCAGTTATAGAAACTGGATTTGAAAATCTCAACCAGTTATAGAAACTGGATTTGAAAATCCCGACCAGTTATAGAAACTGGATTTGAAAATCCTGACCAGTTATAAAATCTGGAATTGAAAATCCCGACCAGTTATAGAAACTGGATTTCAAAATCCCGACCAGTTATAACACTGAACTTGAAAATCCCGACCGGTTATAAAAACTGGATTTGAAAATCCCGACCAGTTATAGAAACTTGATTTGAAAATCCTGACCAGTTATAGAAACTGGATTTGAAAATCCCGACCAGTTATAAAAACTGGATTTGAAAATCCCGACCAGTTATAAAACTGGATTTGAAAATCCCGACCAGTTATAAATCTGGATTTGAAAATCCTGACCAGTTATAAAACTAGATTTTAAAATCCCGACCAGTTATAGAAACTGGATTTGAAAATCCTGACCAGTTATAGAAACTGGATTTGAAAATCCCGACCAGTTATAAAAACTAGATTTGAAAATCCCGACCAGTTATAGAAACTGGATTTGAAAATCCTGATCAGTTATAACACTGGATTTGAAAATCCTGACCAATTATAAAACTAGATTTGAAAATCCGGACCTGTTATAGAAACTGGATTTGAAAATCCCGACCAGTTATAAATCTGGATTTAAAAATCCCAACCAGTTATAGAAACTGCATTTGAAAATCCTAACGAGTTATAAAACTGGATTTAAAAATCCCAACCAGTTATAGAAACTGCATTTGAAAATCCTGACCAGTTATAAAACTGCATTTGAAAATCCCGACCAGTTATAGAAATTGGATTTGAAATCCCGACCAGTTATGACACTAGATTTGGATATCACGACCAGTTATAGAAACTGGATTTGAAAATCCCGACCAGTTATAGAAACTGGATTTGAAAATCCCGACCAGTTATAGAAACTGGATTTGAAAATCCCGATCAGTTATAAAAACTAGATTTGAAAATCCCGACCAGTTATAGAAACTGGATTTGAAAATCCTGATCAGTTATAACACTGGATTTGAAAATCCCGACCAATTATAAAACTAGATTTGAAAATCCGGACCTGTTATAGAAACTGGATTTGAAAATCCCGACCAGTTATAAATCTGGATTTAAAAATCCCAACCAGTTATAGAAACTGCATTTGAAAATCCTAACGAGTTATAAAACTGGATTTAAAAATCCCAACCAGTTATAGAAACTGCATTTGAAAATCCTGACCAGTTATAAAACTGCATTTGAAAATCCCGACCAGTTATAGAAATTGGATTTGAAATCCCGACCAGTTATGACACTAGATTTGGATATCACGACCAGTTATAGAAACTGGATTTGAAAATCCCGACCAGTTATAGAAACTGGATTTGAAAATCCCGACCAGTTATAGAAACTGGATTTGAAAATCTGGACCAGTTGTAAAAACTGAATTTTGAAAATCCCGACCAGTTACAAAAACTGGATTTGAAAATCCCGACCAGTTATAAAAACTAGATTTGAAAATCCAGACCAGTTATAGAAAATGGATTTGAAAATCCCGACCAGTTATAAAACCGTATTTGAAAATCCCGACCAGTTATAGAAACTGGATTTGAAAATCCCGACCAGTTATAAAACTGGATTTGAAAATCCCGACCAATTATAGAAACTGGATTTAAAAATTCTGACCAGTTATGACACTAGATTTGAAAATCCCGACCTGTTATAGATACTTGATTTAAAAATCCCGAACAGTTATAAAAACTGGAGTTGAAAATCCCGACCAATTATAGAAACTGGATTTGAAAATCCTGACCAGTTATAGAAACTGGATTTGAAAATCTCGACCAGTTATAGAAACTGGATTTGAAAATCCAGACCAGTTATAGAAACTGGATTTGAAAATCCCGACCAGTTATAAAATCTGGAATTGAAAATCCCGACCAGTTATAGAAACTGGATTTCAAAATCCCGACAAGTTATAGAAACTGAATTTGAAAATCCCGACCAGTTATAGAAACTGGATTTGAAAATCCCGACCAGTTATAACACTGAATTTGAAAATCCCGACCGGTTATAAAAACTGGATTTGAAAATCCCGACCAGTTATAGAAACTTGATTTGAAAATCCTGACCAGTTAAAGAAACTGGATTTGAAAATCCCGACCAGTTATAAAAACTGGATTTGAAAATCCCGACCAGTTATAAAACTGGATTTGAAAATCCCGACCAGTTATAGAAACTGGATTTGAAAATCCTGATCAGTTATAACACTGGATTTGAAAATCCTGACCAATTATAAAACTAGATTTGAAAATTCGGACCTGTTATAGAAACTGGATTTGAAAATCCCGACCAGTTATAAATCTGGATTTGAAAATCCCAACCAGTTATAAAACTAGATTTTAAAATCCCGACCAGTTATAGAAACTGGATTTGAAAATCTTGACCAGTTATAGAAACTGGATTTGAAAATCCCGACCAGTTATAAAAACTAGATTTGAAAATCCCAACCAGTTATAGAAACTGGATTTGAAAATCCTGACCAGTTATAGAAACTGGATTTGAAAATATCGACCAGTTATAGAAACTGGATTTGAAAATTCCGACCAGTTATAAAACTGTATTTGAAAATCCCGACCAGTTATAGAAACTGGATTTGAAAATCCTGATCAGTTATAACACTGGATTTGAAAATCCCGACCAATTATAAAACTAGATTTGAAAATCCGGACCTGTTATAGAAACTGGATTTGAAAATCCCGACCAGTTATAAATCTGGATTTAAAAATCCCAACCAGTTATAGAAACTGCATTTGAAAATCCTAACGAGTTATAAAACTGGATTTAAAAATCCCAACCAGTTATAGAAACTGCATTTGAAAATCCTGACCAGTTATAAAACTGCATTTGAAAATCCCGACCAGGTATAGAAATTGGATTTGAAATCCCGACCAGTTATGACACTAGATTTGGATATCACGACCAGTTATAGAAACTGGATTTGAAAATCCCGACCAGTTATAGAAACTGGATTTGAAAATCCCGACCAGTTATAGAAACTGGATTTGAAAATCCCGACCAGTTATAAAAACTAGATTTGAAAATCCCGACGAGTTATAGAAACTGGATTTGAAAATCCTGATCAGTTATAACACTGGATTTGAAAATCCCGACCAATTATAAAACTAGATTTGAAAATCCGGACCTGTTATAGAAACTGGATTTGAAAATCCCGACCAGTTATAAATCTGGATTTAAAAATCTCAACCAGTTATAGAAACTGCATTTGAAAATCCTAACGAGTTATAAAACTGGATTTAAAAATCCCAACCAGTTATAGAAACTGCATTTGAAAATCCTGACCAGTTATAAAACTGCATTTGAAAATCCCGACCAGTTATAGAAATTGGATTTGAAATCCCGACCAGTTATGACACTAGATTTGGATATCACGACCAGTTATAGAAACTGGATTTGAAAATCCCGACCAGTTATAGAAACTGGATTTGAAAATCCCGACCAGTTATAGAAACTGGATTTGAAAATCTGGACCAGTTGTAAAAACTGAATTTTGAAAATCCCGACCAGTTACAAAAACTGGATTTGAAAATCCCGACCAGTTATAAAAACTAGAATTGAAAATCCCGACCAGTTATACAAACTGGATTTGAAAATCTCGACCATTTATAGAAACTGGATTTGAAAATCCCGACCAGTTACAGAAACTAGATTTGAAAATCCCGACCAGTTATGACACTAGATTTAAAAATCCCGACTAGTTATAGAAACTGTATTTGAAAATCCTGACCAGTTATAGATACTGGATTTGAAAATCCCGACCAGTTATAAAAACTGGAGTTGAAAATCCTGACCAGTTATAGAAACTGGATTTGAAAATCCCGACCAGTTATAGAAACTGGATTTGAAAATCTCGACCAGTTATAGGAACTGGATTTGAAAATCCTGACCAGTTATAGAAACTGGATTTGAAAATCCCGACCAGTTATATAAACTGAAATTGAAAATCCCGACCAGTTATAGAAACTGGATTTCAAAATCCCGACCAGTTATAATACTGAATTTGAAAATCCCGACCAGTTATAAAACTGGATTTGAAAATCCCGACCAGTTATAAAACTGGACTTGAAAATCCCGACCAGTTATAGAAACTGGGTTTGAAAATCCTGATCAGTTATAACACTGGATTTGAAAATCCCGACTAATTATAAAACTAGATTTGAAAATCCGAACCTGTTATAGAAACTGGATTTGAAAATCCCGACCAGTTATAAATCTGGATTTGAAAATCCCAACCAGTTATAAAACTAGATTTTAAAATCCCGACCAGTTATAGAAACTGGATTTGAAAATCCTGACCAGTTATAGAAACTGGATTTGAAAATCCCGTCCAGTTATAGAAACTGGATTTCAAAATCCCGACCAGTTATAGATACTGGATTTGAAAATCCCGACCAGTTATAAAAACTGGAGTTGAAAATCCTGACCAGTTATAGAAACTGAATTTGAAAATCCCGACCAGTTATAGAAACTGGATTTGAAAATCTCAACCAGTTATAGAAACTGGATTTGAAAATCCCGACCAGTTATAAAATCTGGAATTAAAAATCCCGACCAGTTATAAAAACTGGATTTCAAAATCCTGACCAGTTATAACACTGAACTTGAAAATCCCGACCGGTTATAAAAACTGGATTTGAAAATCTCGACCAGTTATAGAAACTTGATTTGAAAATCCTGACCAGTTATAGAAACTGGATTTGAAAATCCCGACCAGTTATAAAAACTGGATTTGAAAATCCCGACCAGTTATAAAACTGGATTTGAAAATCCCGACCAGTTATAAATCTGGATTTGAAAATCCCAACCAGTTATAAAACTAGATTTTAAAATCCCGACCAGTTATAGAAACTGGATTTGAAAATCCTGACCAGTTATAGAAACTGGATTTGAAAATCCCGACCAGTTATAAAAACTAGATTTGAAAATCCCGACCAGTTATAGAAACTGGATTTGAAAATCCTGATCAGTTATAACACTGGATTTGAAAATCCTGACCAATTATAAAACTAGATTTGAAAATCCGGACCTGTTATAGAAACTGGATTTGAAAATCCCGACCAGTTATAAATCTGGATTTAAAAATCCCAACCAGTTATAGAAACTGCATTTGAAAATCCTAACGAGTTATAAAACTGGATTTAAAAATCCCAACCAGTTATAGAAACTGCATTTGAAAATCCTGACCAGTTATAAAACTGCATTTGAAAATCCCGACCAGGTATAGAAATTGGATTTGAAATCCCGACCAGTTATGACACTAGATTTGGATATCACGACCAATTATAGAAACTGGATTTGAAAATCCCGACCAGTTATAGAAACTGGATTTGAAAATCCCGACCAGTTATAGAAACTGGATTTGAAAATCCCGACCAGTTATAAAAACTAGATTTGAAAATCCCGACCAGTTATAGAAACTGGATTTGAAAATCCTGATCAGTTATAACACTGGATTTGAAAATCCCGACCAATTATAAAACTAGATTTGAAAATCCGGACCTGTTATAGAAACTGGATTTGAAAATCCCGACCAGTTATAAATCTGGATTTAAAAATCTCAACCAGTTATAGAAACTGCATTTGAAAATCCTAACGAGTTATAAAACTGGATTTAAAAATCCCAATCAGTTATAGAAACTGCATTTGAAAATCCTGACCAGTTATAAAACTGCATTTGAAAATCCCGACCAGTTATAGAAATTGGATTTGAAATCCCGACCAGTTATGACAGTAGATTTGGATATCACGACCAGTTATAGAAACTGGATTTGAAAATCCCGACCAGTTATAGAAACTGGATTTGAAAATCCCGACCAGTTATAGAAACTGGATTTGAAAATCTGGACCAGTTGTAAAAACTGAATTTTGAAAATCCCGACCAGTTACAAAAACTGGATTTGAAAATCCCGACCAGTTATAAAAACTAGAATTGAAAATCCCGACCAGTTATACAAACTGGATTTGAAAATCTCGACCATTTATAGAAACTGGATTTGAAAATCCCGACCAGTTACAGAAACTAGATTTGAAAATCCCGACCAGTTATAAAACTGGATTTGAAAATCCCGACCAGTTATAGAAACTGGATTTGAAAATCCCGACCAGTTATAAAAACTGGATTTGAAAATCCCGACCAGTTATAGAAACTAGATTTCAAAATCCCGACCAGTTATAGAAACTGGATTTAAAAATCCCGACCAATTATAACACTGAATTTGAAAATCCCGACCAGTTATAGAAACTGGATTTCAAAATCCTGACCAGTTATAGAAACTGGATTTGAAAATCCTGACCAGTTATAGAAACTGAATTTGAAAATCCCGACCAGTTATAACACTGAATTTGAAAATCCTGACCAGTTATAAAAACTGGATTTGAAAATCCCGACCAGTTATAAAAACTGGATTTGAAAATCCTGACCAGTTATAGAAACTGAATTTGAAAATCCTGACCATTTATAAAAACTGGATTTGAAAATCCCGACCAGTTATAAAACTGGATTTGAAAATCCCTACGAGTTATAGAAACAGAATTTGAAAATCCTGATCCGTTATAACACTGGATTTGAAAATCTCGACCAATTATAAAACTAGATTTGAAAATCCCGACCAGTTATAGCAAATGGATTTGAAAATCCCGACCAGTTATAGAAACTGGATTTGAAAATCCCGACCAGTTGTAAAAACTGAATTTTGAAAATCCCGACCAGTTACAAAAACTGGATTTGAAAATCCGACCAGTTATAGAAACTGGATTTGAAAATCCGACCAGTTATAGAAACTGGATTTGAAAATCCCGACCAGTTGTAAAAACTGAATTTTGAAAATCCCGACCAGTTACAAAAACTGGATTTGAAAATCCCGACCAGTTATAAAAACTAGATTTGAAAATCCCGACCAGTTATAGAAACTGGATATGAAAATCCCGACAGTTATAGAATCTGGATTTGAAAATCCCGACCAGTTATAAAAACTGAATTTGAAAATCTCGACCAGTTATAAAAACTGGATTTCAAAATCCCGACAAGTTATAGAAACTGGATTTGAAAATGCCGACCAGTTATAACACTGAATTTGAAAAATCCCGACCAGTTATAAAAACTGGATTTGAAAATCCCAACCAGTTATAAAAACTGGATTTGAAAATCCTGACCAGTTATAGAAACTGAATTTGAAAATCCTGACCAGTTATAAAAACTGGATTTGAAAATCCTGTCCAGTTATAGAAACTGAATTTGAAAATCCCGACCAGTTATAAAAACTGGATTTGAAAATCCCGACAAGTTATAAAACTGGATTTGAAAATCCCGACGAGTTATAGAAACTGAATTTGAAAATCATGATCAGTTATAACACTGGATTTGAAAATCCCGACCAATTATAAAACTAGATTTGAAAATCCCGACCAGTTAAAGAAAATGGATTTGAAAATCCCGACCAGTTATAAAACTGGATTTAAAAATCCCGACCAGCTATAAAAACTGGATTTGAAAATCCCGACTAGTTATAAAAACTGGATTTGAAAATCCCGACCAGTTATAGAAACTGGATTTGAAAATCCAGACCAGTTATAGAAACTGGATTTGAAAATCCCGACCAGTTATAAAATCTGGAATTGAAAATCCCGACCAGTTATAGAAACTGGATTTGAAAATCCCGACTAGTTATAAAAACTGGATTTGAAAATCCCGACCAGTTATAGAAACTGGATTTGAAAATCCAGACCAGTTATAGAAACTGGATTTGAAAATCCCGACCAGTTATAAAATCTGGAATTGAAAATCCCGACCAGTTATAGAAACTGGATTTCAAAATCCCGACCAGTTATAGATACTGGATTTGAAAATCCCGACCAGTTATAAAAACTGGAGTTGAAAATCCTGACCAGTTATAGAAACTGAATTTGAAAATCCCGATCAGTTATAGAAACTGGATTTGAAAATCTCAACCAGTTATAGAAACTGGATTTGAAAATCCCGACCAGTTATAGAAACTGGATTTGAAAATCCCGACCAGTTATAAAATCTGGAATTGAAAATCCCGACCAGTTATAGAAACTGGATTTCAAAATCCCGACCAGTTATAACACTGAACTTGAAAATCCCGACCGGTTATAAAAACTGGATTTGAAAATCCCGACCAGTTATAGAAACTTGATTTGAAAATCCTGACCAGTTATAGAAACTGGATTTGAAAATCCCGACCAGTTATAAAAACTGGATTTGAAAATCCCGACCAGTTATAAAACTGGATTTGAAAATCCCGACCAGTTATAAATCTGGATTTGAAAATCCCGACCAGTTATAAAACTAGATTTTAAAATCCCGACCAGTTATAGAAACTGGATTTGAAAATCCTGACCAGTTATAGAAACTGGATTTGAAAATCCCGACCAGTTATAAAAACTAGATTTGAAAATCCCGACCAGTTATAGAAACTGGATTTGAAAATCCTGATCAGTTATAACACTGGATTTGAAAATCCTGACCAATTATAAAACTAGATTTGAAAATCCGGACCTGTTATAGAAACTGGATTTGAAAATCCCGACCAGTTATAAATCTGGATTTAAAAATCCCAACCAGTTATAGAAACTGCATTTGAAAATCCTAACGAGTTATAAAACTGGATTTAAAAATCCCAACCAGTTATAGAAACTGCATTTGAAAATCCTGACCAGTTATAAAACTGCATTTGAAAATCCCGACCAGTTATAGAAATTGGATTTGAAATCCCGACCAGTTATGACACTAGATTTGGATATCACGACCAGTTATAGAAACTGGATTTGAAAATCCCGACCAGTTATAGAAACTGGATTTGAAAATCCCGACCAGTTATAGAAACTGGATTTGAAAATCCCGATCAGTTATAAAAACTAGATTTGAAAATCCCGACCAGTTATAGAAACTGGATTTGAAAATCCTGATCAGTTATAACACTGGATTTGAAAATCCCGACCAATTATAAAACTAGATTTGAAAATCCGGACCTGTTATAGAAACTGGATTTGAAAATCCCGACCAGTTATAAATCTGGATTTAAAAATCCCAACCAGTTATAGAAACTGCATTTGAAAATCCTAACGAGTTATAAAACTGGATTTAAAAATCCCAACCAGTTATAGAAACTGCATTTGAAAATCCTGACCAGTTATAAAACTGCATTTGAAAATCCCGACCAGTTATAGAAATTGGATTTGAAATCCCGACCAGTTATGACACTAGATTTGGATATCACGACCAGTTATAGAAACTGGATTTGAAAATCCCGACCAGTTATAGAAACTGGATTTGAAAATCCCGACCAGTTATAGAAACTGGATTTGAAAATCTGGACCAGTTGTAAAAACTGAATTTTGAAAATCCCGACCAGTTACAAAAACTGGATTTGAAAATCCCGACCAGTTATAAAAACTAGATTTGAAAATCCAGACCAGTTATAGAAAATGGATTTGAAAATCCCGACCAGTTATAAAACCGTATTTGAAAATCCCGACCAGTTATAGAAACTGGATTTGAAAATCCCGACCAGTTATAAAACTGGATTTGAAAATCCCGACCAATTATAGAAACTGGATTTAAAAATTCTGACCAGTTATGACACTAGATTTGAAAATCCCGACCTGTTATAGATACTTGATTTAAAAATCCCGAACAGTTATAAAAACTGGAGTTGAAAATCCCGACCAATTATAGAAACTGGATTTGAAAATCCTGACCAGTTATAGAAACTGGATTTGAAAATCTCGACCAGTTATAGAAACTGGATTTGAAAATCCAGACCAGTTATAGAAACTGGATTTGAAAATCCCGACCAGTTATAAAATCTGGAATTGAAAATCCCGACCAGTTATAGAAACTGGATTTCAAAATCCCGACAAGTTATAGAAACTGAATTTGAAAATCCCGACCAGTTATAGAAACTGGATTTGAAAATCCCGACCAGTTATAACACTGAATTTGAAAATCCCGACCGGTTATAAAAACTGGATTTGAAAATCCCGACCAGTTATAGAAACTTGATTTGAAAATCCTGACCAGTTATAGAAACTGGATTTGAAAATCCCGACCAGTTATAAAAACTGGATTTGAAAATCCCGACCAGTTATAAAACTGGATTTGAAAATCCCGACCAGTTATAGAAACTGGATTTGAAAATCCTGATCAGTTATAACACTGGATTTGAAAATCCTGACCAATTATAAAACTAGATTTGAAAATTCGGACCTGTTATAGAAACTGGATTTGAAAATCCCGACCAGTTATAAATCTGGATTTGAAAATCCCAACCAGTTATAAAACTAGATTTTAAAATCCCGACCAGTTATAGAAACTGGATTTGAAAATCTTGACCAGTTATAGAAACTGGATTTGAAAATCCCGACCAGTTATAAAAACTAGATTTGAAAATCCCAACCAGTTATAGAAACTGGATTTGAAAATCCTGACCAGTTATAGAAACTGGATTTGAAAATATCGACCAGTTATAGAAACTGGATTTGAAAATTCCGACCAGTTATAAAACTGTATTTGAAAATCCCGACCAGTTATAGAAACTGGATTTGAAAATCCTGATCAGTTATAACACTGGATTTGAAAATCCCGACCAATTATAAAACTAGATTTGAAAATCCGGACCTGTTATAGAAACTGGATTTGAAAATCCCGACCAGTTATAAATCTGGATTTAAAAATCCCAACCAGTTATAGAAACTGCATTTGAAAATCCTAACGAGTTATAAAACTGGATTTAAAAATCCCAACCAGTTATAGAAACTGCATTTGAAAATCCTGACCAGTTATAAAACTGCATTTGAAAATCCCGACCAGGTATAGAAATTGGATTTGAAATCCCGACCAGTTATGACACTAGATTTGGATATCACGACCAGTTATAGAAACTGGATTTGAAAATCCCGACCAGTTATAGAAACTGGATTTGAAAATCCCGACCAGTTATAGAAACTGGATTTGAAAATCCCGACCAGTTATAAAAACTAGATTTGAAAATCCCGACGAGTTATAGAAACTGGATTTGAAAATCCTGATCAGTTATAACACTGGATTTGAAAATCCCGACCAATTATAAAACTAGATTTGAAAATCCGGACCTGTTATAGAAACTGGATTTGAAAATCCCGACCAGTTATAAATCTGGATTTAAAAATCCCAACCAGTTATAGAAACTGCATTTGAAAATCCTAACGAGTTATAAAACTGGATTTAAAAATCCCAACCAGTTATAGAAACTGCATTTGAAAATCCTGACCAGTTATAAAACTGCATTTGAAAATCCCGACCAGTTATAGAAATTGGATTTGAAATCCCGACCAGTTATGACACTAGATTTGGATATCACGACCAGTTATAGAAACTGGATTTGAAAATCCCGACCAGTTATAGAAACTGGATTTGAAAATCCCGACCAGTTATAGAAACTGGATTTGAAAATCTGGACCAGTTGTAAAAACTGAATTTTGAAAATCCCGACCAGTTACAAAAACTGGATTTGAAAATCCCGACCAGTTATAAAAACTAGATTTGAAAATCCAGACCAGTTATAGAAAATGGATTTGAAAATCCCGACCAGTTATAAAACCGTATTTGAAAATCCCGACCAGTTATAGAAACTGGATTTGAAAATCCCGACCAGTTATAAAACTGGATTTGAAAATCCCGACCAATTATAGAAACTGGATTTAAAAATTCTGACCAGTTATGACACTAGATTTGAAAATCCCGACCTGTTATAGATACTTGATTTAAAAATCCCGAACAGTTATAAAAACTGGAGTTGAAAATCCCGACCAATTATAGAAACTGGATTTGAAAATCCTGACCAGTTATAGAAACTGGATTTGAAAATCTCGACCAGTTATAGAAACTGGATTTGAAAATCCAGACCAGTTATAGAAACTGGATTTGAAAATCCCGACCAGTTATAAAATCTGGAATTGAAAATCCCGACCAGTTATAGAAACTGGATTTCAAAATCCCGACAAGTTATAGAAACTGAATTTGAAAATCCCGACCAGTTATAGAAACTGGATTTGAAAATCCCGACCAGTTATAACACTGAATTTGAAAATCCCGACCGGTTATAAAAACTGGATTTGAAAATCCCGACCAGTTATAGAAACTTGATTTGAAAATCCTGACCAGTTATAGAAACTGGATTTGAAAATCCCGACCAGTTATAAAAACTGGATTTGAAAATCCCGACCAGTTATAAAACTGGATTTGAAAATCCCGACCAGTTATAGAAACTGGATTTGAAAATCCTGATCAGTTATAACACTGGATTTGAAAATCCTGACCAATTATAAAACTAGATTTGAAAATTCGGACCTGTTATAGAAACTGGATTTGAAAATCCCGACCAGTTATAAATCTGGATTTGAAAATCCCAACCAGTTATAAAACTAGATTTTAAAATCCCGACCAGTTATAGAAACTGGATTTGAAAATCTTGACCAGTTATAGAAACTGGATTTGAAAATCCCGACCAGTTATAAAAACTAGATTTGAAAATCCCAACCAGTTATAGAAACTGGATTTGAAAATCCTGACCAGTTATAGAAACTGGATTTGAAAATATCGACCAGTTATAGAAACTGGATTTGAAAATTCCGACCAGTTATAAAACTGTATTTGAAAATCCCGACCAGTTATAGAAACTGGATTTGAAAATCCCGACTAGTTATAAAAACTGGATTTGAAAATCCCAACCAGTTATAAAACTAGATTTAAAAATCCCGACCAGTTATAGAAACTGCATTTGAAAATCCTGACCAGTTATAAAACTGGATTTGAAAATCCCGACCAGTTATAGAAATTGGATTTGAAAATCCCGACCAGTTATGACACTAGATTTGGAAATCACGACTAGTTATAGAAACTGAATTTGAAAATCCCGACCAGTTATAAAACTGGATTTGAAAATCCCGACCAGTTATAGAAACTAGATTTGAAAATCCCGACTAGTTATAAAAACTGGATTTGAAAATCCCAACCAGTTATAGAAACTGGATTTCAAAATCCCGACCAGTTATAAAAACTGGAGTTGAAAATCTCGACCAGTTATAACACTGAATTTGAAAATCCCGACCAGTAATAAAAACTGAATTTGAAAATCCCGACCAGTTATAGAAACTGGATTTGAAAATCCTGACCAGTTATAGAAACTGATATTGAAATCCCGACCAGTTATAAAAACTGGATTTGAAAATCCCGACCAGTTATAAAACTGGATTTGAAAATCCTGTCGAGTTATAGAAACTGAATTTGAAAATCCTGATGAGTTATAACACTGGATTTGAAAATCCCGACCAATTATAAAACTAGATTTGAAAATCGCGACAAGTTATAGAAAATGGATTTGAAAATTCTGACCAGTTATAAAACTGGATATGAAAATCCCGACCAGTTATAAAACTAGATTTGAAAATCCCGACTTGTTATAGATACTTGATTTGAAAATCCCGACCAGTTATAAAAACTGGAGTTGAAAATCCCGACCAGTTTTAGAAACTGGATTTGAAAATCCCGACCAGTTATAGAAACTGGATTTGAAAATCCGGACCAGTTATAAAAACTGGATTTGAAAATCCCGACCAGTTATAAAACTAGATTTGAAAATCCCGACGAGTTATAGAAACTGGATTTGAAAATCCTGACCAATTCTAAAACTAGATTTGAAAATCCGGACCTGTTATAGAAACTGGATTTGAAAATCCCGACCAGTTATAAATCTGGATTTCAAAATCCCAACCAGTTATAAAACTAGATTTAAAAATCCCGACCAGTTATAGAAACTGCATTTGAAAATCCTGACCAGTTATAAAACTGGATTTGAAAATCCCGACCAGTTATAGAAATTGGATTTGAAAATCCCGACCAGTTATGACACTAGATTTGGAGATCACGACCAGTTATAGAAACTGGATTTGAAAATCCCGACCAGATATAGAAACTGGATTTGAAAATCCCGACCAGTTATAGAAACTGGATTTGAAAATCCCGACCAGTTGTAAAAACTGAATTTTGAAAATCCCGACCAGTTACAAAAACTGGATTTGAAAATCCGACCAATTATAAAACTAGATTTGAAAATCCCGACTAGTTATAAAAACTGGATTTGAAAATCCCGACCAGTTATAGAAACTGGATTTGAAAATCCAGACCAGTTATAGAAACTGGATTTGAAAATCCCGACCAGTTATAAAATCTGGAATTGAAAATCCCGTCCAGTTATAGAAACTGGATTTCAAAATCCCGACCAGTTATAGATACTGGATTTGAAAATCCCGACCAGTTATAAAAACTGGAGTTGAAAATCCTGACCAGTTATAGAAACTGAATTTGAAAATCCCGACCAGTTATATAAACTGGATTTGAAAATCTCAACCAGTTATAGAAACTGGATTTGAAAATCCCGACCAGTTATAGAAACTGGATTTGAAAATCCCGACCAGTTATAAAATCTGGAATTAAAAATCCCGACCAGTTATAGAAACTGGATTTCAAAATCCTGACCAGTTATAACACTGAACTTGAAAATCCCGACCGGTTATAAAAACTGGATTTGAAAATCTCGACCAGTTATAGAAACTTGATTTGAAAATCCTGACCAGTTATAGAAACTGGATTTGAAAATCCCGACCAGTTATAAAAACTGGATTTGAAAATCCCGACCAGTTATAAAACTGGATTTGAAAATCCCGACCAGTTATAAATCTGGATTTGAAAATCCCAACCAGTTATAAAACTAGATTTTAAAATCCCGACCAGTTATAGAAACTGGATTTGAAAATCCTGACCAGTTATAGAAACTGGATTTGAAAATCCCGACCAGTTATAAAAACTAGATTTGAAAATCCCGACCAGTTATAGAAACTGGATTTGAAAATCCTTATCAGTTATAACACTGGATTTGAAAATCCTGACCAATTATAAAACTAGATTTGAAAATCCGGACCTGTTATAGAAACTGGATTTGAAAATCCCGACCAGTTATAAATCTGGATTTAAAAATCCCAACCAGTTATAGAAACTGCATTTGAAAATCCTAACGAGTTATAAAACTGGATTTAAAAATCCCAACCAGTTATAGAAACTGCATTTGAAAATCCTGACCAGTTATAAAACTGCATTTGAAAATCCCGACCAGGTATAGAAATTGGATTTGAAATCCCGACCAGTTATGACACTAGATTTGGATATCACGACCAGTTATAGAAACTGGATTTGAAAATCCCGACCAGTTATAGAAACTGGATTTGAAAATCCCGACCAGTTATAGAAACTGGATTTGAAAATCCCGACCAGTTATAAAAACTAGATTTGAAAATCCCGACCAGTTATAGAAACTGGATTTGAAAATCCTGATCAGTTATAACACTGGATTTGAAAATCCCGACCAATTATAAAACTAGATTTGAAAATCCGGACCTGTTATAGAAACTGGATTTGAAAATCCCGACCAGTTATAAATCTGGATTTAAAAATCTCAACCAGTTATAGAAACTGCATTTGAAAATCCTAACGAGTTATAAAACTGGATTTAAAAATCCCAACCAGTTATAGAAACTGCATTTGAAAATCCTGACCAGTTATAAAACTGCATTTGAAAATCCCGACCAGTTATAGAAATTGGATTTGAAATCCCGACCAGTTATGACACTAGATTTGGATATCACGACCAGTTATAGAAACTGGATTTGAAAATCCCGACCAGTTATAGAAACTGGATTTGAAAATCCCGACCAGTTATAGAAACTGGATTTGAAAATCTGGACCAGTTGTAAAAACTGAATTTTGAAAATCCCGACCAGTTACAAAAACTGGATTTGAAAATCCCGACCAGTTATAAAAACTAGAATTGAAAATCCCGACCAGTTATACAAACTGGATTTGAAAATCTCGACCATTTATAGAAACTGGATTTGAAAATCCCGACCAGTTACAGAAACTAGATTTGAAAATCCCGACCAGTTATGACACTAGATTTAAAAATCCCGACTAGTTATAGAAACTGTATTTGAAAATCCTGACCAGTTATAGATACTGGATTTGAAAATCCCGACCAGTTATAAAAACTGGAGTTGAAAATCCTGACCAGTTATAGAAACTGGATTTGAAAATCCCGACCAGTTATAGAAACTGGATTTGAAAATCTCGACCAGTTATAGGAACTGGATTTGAAAATCCTGACCAGTTATAGAAACTGGATTTGAAAATCCCGACCAGTTATATAAACTGAAATTGAAAATCCCGACCAGTTATAGAAACTGGATTTCAAAATCCCGACCAGTTATAATACTGAATTTGAAAATCCCGACCAGTTATAAAACTGGATTTGAAAATCCCGACCAGTTATAAAACTGGATTTGAAAATCCCGACCAGTTATAGAAACTGGGTTTGAAAATCCTGATCAGTTATAACACTGGATTTGAAAATCCCGACTAATTATAAAACTAGATTTGAAAATCCGAACCTGTTATAGAAACTGGATTTGAAAATCCCGACCAGTTATAAATCTGGATTTGAAAATCCCAACCAGTTATAAAACTAGATTTTAAAATCCCGACCAGTTATAGAAACTGGATTTGAAAATCCTGACCAGTTATAGAAACTGGATTTGAAAATCCCGTCCAGTTATAGAAACTGGATTTCAAAATCCCGACCAGTTATAGATACTGGATTTGAAAATCCCGACCAGTTATAAAAACTGGAGTTGAAAATCCTGACCAGTTATAGAAACTGAATTTGAAAATCCCGACCAGTTATAGAAACTGGATTTGAAAATCTCAACCAGTTATAGAAACTGGATTTGAAAATCCCGACAAGTTATAGAAACTGGATTTGAAAATCCCGACCAGTTATAAAATCTGGAATTAAAAATCCCGACCAGTTATAGAAACTGGATTTCAAAATCCTGACCAGTTATAACACTGAACTTGAAAATCCCGACCGGTTATAAAAACTGGATTTGAAAATCTCGACCAGTTATAGAAACTTGATTTGAAAATCCTGACCAGTTATAGAAACTGGATTTGAAAATCCCGACCAGTTATAAAAACTGGATTTGAAAATCCCGACCAGTTATAAAACTGGATTTGAAAATCCCGACCAGTTATAAATCTAGATTTGAAAATCCCAACCAGTTATAAAACTAGATTTTAAAATCCCGACCAGTTATAGAAACTGGATTTGAAAATCCTGACCAGTTATAGAAACTGGATTTGAAAATCCCGACCAGTTATAAAAACTAGATTTGAAAATCCCGACCAGTTATAGAAACTGGATTTGAAAATCCTGATCAGTTATAACACTGGATTTGAAAATCCTGACCAATTATAAAACTAGATTTGAAAATCCGGACCTGTTATAGAAACTGGATTTGAAAATCCCGACCAGTTATAAATCTGGATTTAAAAATCCCAACCAGTTATAGAAACTGCATTTGAAAATCCTAACGAGTTATAAAACTGGATTTAAAAATCCCAACCAGTTATAGAAACTGCATTTGAAAATCCTGACCAGTTATAAAACTGCATTTGAAAATCCCGACCAGGTATAGAAATTGGATTTGAAATCCCGACCAGTTATGACACTAGATTTGGATATCACGACCAGTTATAGAAACTGGATTTGAAAATCCCGACCAGTTATAGAAACTGGATTTGAAAATCCCGACCAGTTATAGAAACTGGATTTGAAAATCCCGACCAGTTATAAAAACTAGATTTGAAAATCCCGACCAGTTATAGAAACTGGATTTGAAAATCCTGATCAGTTATAACACTGGATTTGAAAATCCCGACCAATTATAAAACTAGATTTGAAAATCCGGACCTGTTATAGAAACTGGATTTGAAAATCCCGACCAGTTATAAATCTGGATTTAAAAATCTCAACCAGTTATAGAAACTGCATTTGAAAATCCTAACGAGTTATAAAACTGGATTTAAAAATCCCAACCAGTTATAGAAACTGCATTTGAAAATCCTGACCAGTTATAAAACTGCATTTGAAAATCCCGACCAGTTATAGAAATTGGATTTGAAATCCCGACCAGTTATGACACTAGATTTGGATATCACGATCAGTTATAGAAACTGGATTTGAAAATCCCGACCAGTTATAGAAACTGAATTTGAAAATCCCGACCTGTTATAGAAACTGGATTTGAAAATCTGGACCAGTTGTAAAAACTGAATTTTGAAAATCCCGACCAGTTACAAAAACTGGATTTGAAAATCCCGACCAGTTATAAAAACTAGAATTGAAAATCCCGACCAGTTATACAAACTGGATTTGAAAATCTCGACCATTTATAGAAACTGGATTTGAAAATCCCGACCAGTTACAGAAACTAGATTTGAAAATCCCGACCAGTTATAAAACTGGATTTGAAAATCCCGACCAGTTATAGAAACTGGATTTGAAAATCCCGACCAGTTATAAAAACTGGATTTGAAAATCCCGACCAGTTATAGAAACTAGATTTCAAAATCCCGACCAGTTATAGAAACTGGATTTAAAAATCCCGACCAATTATAACACTGAATTTGAAAATCCCGACCAGTTATAGAAACTGGATTTCAAAATCCTGACCAGTTATAGAAACTGGATTTGAAAATCCTGACCAGTTATAGAAACTGAATTTGAAAATCCCGACCAGTTATAACACTGAATTTGAAAATCCTGGCCAGTTATAAAAACTGGATTTGAAAATCCCGACTAGTTATAAAAACTGGATTTGAAAATCCTGACCAGTTATAGAAACTGAATTTGAAAATCCTGACCATTTATAAAAACTGGATTTGAAAATCCCGACCAGTTATAAAACTGGATTTGAAAATCCCTACGAGTTATAGAAACAGAATTTGAAAATCCTGATCCGTTATAACACTGGATTTGAAAATCTCGACCAATTATAAAACTAGATTTGAAAATCCCGACCAGTTATAGCAAATGGATTTGAAAATCCCGACCAGTTATAGAAACTGGATTTGAAAATCCCGACCAGTTGTAAAAACTGAATTTTGAAAATCCCGACCAGTTACAAAAACTGGATTTGAAAATCCGACCAGTTATAGAAACTGGATTTGAAAATCCGACCAGTTATAGAAACTGGATTTGAAAATCCCGACCAGTTGTAAAAACTGAATTTTGAAAATCCCGACCAGTTACAAAAACTGGATTTGAAAATCCCGACCAGTTATAAAAACTAGATTTGAAAATCCCGACCAGTTATAGAAACTGGATATGAAAATCCCGACAGTTATAGAATCTGGATTTGAAAATCCCGACCAGTTATAAAAACTGGATTTGAAAATCCCGACCAGTTATAAAAACTGGATTTCAAAATCCCGACAAGTTATAGAAACTGGATTTGAAAATGCCGACCAGTTATAACACTGAATTTGAAAAATCCCGACCAGTTATAAAAACTGGATTTGAAAATCCCAACCAGTTATAAAAACTGGATTTGAAAATCCTGACCAGTTATAGAAACTGAATTTGAAAATCCTGACCAGTTATAAAAACTGGATTTGAAAATCCTGACCAGTTATAGAAACTGAATTTGAAAATCCCGACCAGTTATAAAAACTGGATTTGAAAATCCCGACAAGTTATAAAACTGGATTTGAAAATCCCGACGAGTTATAGAAACTGAATTTGAAAATCATGATCAGTTATAACACTGGATTTGAAAATCCTGACCAATTATAAAACTAGATTTGAAAATCCCGACCAGTTAAAGAAAATGGATTTGAAAATCCCGACCAGTTATAAAACTGGATTTAAAAATCCCGACCAGCTATAGAAACTGGATTTGAAAATCCCGACTAGTTATAAAAACTGGATTTGAAAATCCCGACCAGTTATAGAAACTGGATTTGAAAATCCAGACCAGTTATAGAAACTGGATTTGAAAATCCCGACCAGTTATAAAATCTGGAATTGAAAATCCCGACCAGTTATAGAAACTGGATTTGAAAATCCCGACTAGTTATAAAAACTGGATTTGAAAATCCCGACCAGTTATAGAAACTGGATTTGAAAATCCAGACCAGTTATAGAAAATGGATTTGAAAATCCCGACCAGTTATAAAATCTGGAATTGAAAATCCCGACCAGTTATAGAAACTGGATTTCAAAATCCCGACCAGTTATAGATACTGGATTTGAAAATCCCGACCAGTTATAAAAACTGGAGTTGAAAATCCTGACCAGTTATAGAAACTGAATTTGAAAATCCCGATCAGTTATAGAAACTGGATTTGAAAATCTCAACCAGTTATAGAAACTGGATTTGAAAATCCCGACCAGTTATAGAAACTGGATTTGAAAATCCCGACCAGTTATAAAATCTGGAATTGAAAATCCCGACCAGTTATAGAAACTGGATTTCAAAATCCCGACCAGTTATAACACTGAACTTGAAAATCCCGACCGGTTATAAAAACTGGATTTGAAAATCCCGACCAGTTATAGAAACTTGATTTGAAAATCCTGACCAGTTATAGAAACTGGATTTGAAAATCCCGACCAGTTATAAAAACTGGATTTGAAAATCCCGACCAGTTATAAAACTGGATTTGAAAATCCCGACCAGTTATAAATCTGGATTTGAAAATCCCGACCAGTTATAAAACTAGATTTTAAAATCCCGACCAGTTATAGAAACTGGATTTGAAAATCCTGACCAGTTATAGAAACTGGATTTGAAAATCCCGACCAGTTATAAAAACTAGATTTGAAAATCCCGACCAGTTATAGAAACTGGATTTGAAAATCCTGATCAGTTATAACACTGGATTTGAAAATCGTGACCAATTATAAAACTAGATTTGAAAATCCGGACCTGTTATAGAAACTGGATTTGAAAATCCCGACCAGTTATAAATCTGGATTTAAAAATCCCAACCAGTTATAGAAACTGCATTTGAAAATCCTAACGAGTTATAAAACTGGATTTAAAAATCCCAACCAGTTATAGAAACTGCATTTGAAAATCCTGACCAGTTATAAAACTGCATTTGAAAATCCCGACCAGTTATAGAAATTGGATTTGAAATCCCGACCAGTTATGACACTAGATTTGGATATCACGACCAGTTATAGAAACTGGATTTGAAAATCCCGACCAGTTATAGAAACTGGATTTGAAAATCCCGACCAGTTATAGAAACTGGATTTGAAAATCCCGATCAGTTATAAAAACTAGATTTGAAAATCCCGACCAGTTATAGAAACTGGATTTGAAAATCCTGATCAGTTATAACACTGGATTTGAAAATCCCGACCAATTATAAAACTAGATTTGAAAATCCGGACCTGTTATAGAAACTGGATTTGAAAATCCCGACCAGTTATAAATCTGGATTTAAAAATCCCAACCAGTTATAGAAACTGCATTTGAAAATCCTAACGAGTTATAAAACTGGATTTAAAAATCCCAACCAGTTATAGAAACTGCATTTGAAAATCCTGACCAGTTATAAAACTGCATTTGAAAATCCCGACCAGTTATAGAAATTGGATTTGAAATCCCGACCAGTTATGACACTAGATTTGGATATCACGACCAGTTATAGAAACTGGATTTGAAAATCCCGACCAGTTATAGAAACTGGATTTGAAAATCCCGACCAGTTATAGAAACTGGATTTGAAAATCTGGACCAGTTGTAAAAACTGAATTTTGAAAATCCCGACCAGTTACAAAAACTGGATTTGAAAATCCCGACCAGTTATAAAAACTAGATTTGAAAATCCAGACCAGTTATAGAAAATGGATTTGAAAATCCCGACCATTTATAAAACCGGATTTGAAAATCCCGACCAGTTATAGAAACTGGATTTGAAAATCTTGACCAGTTATAAAACTGGATTTGAAAATCCCGACCAATTATAGAAACTGGATTTAAAAATTCTGACCAGTTATGACACTAGATTTGAAAATCCCGACCTGTTATAGATACTTGATTTAAAAATCCCGAACAGTTATAAAAACTGGAGTTGAAAATCCCGACCAATTATAGAAACTGGATTTGAAAATCCTGACCAGTTATAGAAACTGGATTTGAAAATCTCGACCAGTTATAGAAACTGGATTTGAAAATCTAGACCAGTTATAGAAACTGGATTTGAAAATCCCGACCAGTTATAAAATCTGGAATTGAAAATCCCGACCAGTTATAGAAACTGGATTTCAAAATCCCGACCAGTTATAGAAACTGAATTTGAAAATCCCGACCAGTTATAGAAACTGGATTTGAAAATCCCGACCAGTTATAACACTGAATTTGAAAATTCCGACCGGTTATAAAAACTGGATTTGAAAATCCCGACCAGTTATAGAAACTTGATTTGAAAATCCTGACCAGTTATAGAAACTGGATTTGAAAATCCCGACCAGTTATAAAAACTGGATTTGAAAATCCCGACCAGTTATAAAACTGGATTTGAAAATCCCGACCAGTTATAGAAACTGGATTTGAAAATCCTGATCAGTTATAACACTGGATTTGAAAATCCTGACCAATTATAAAACTAGATTTGAAAATTCGGACCTGTTATAGAAACTGGATTTGAAAATCCCGACCAGTTATAAATCTGGATTTGAAAATCCCAACCAGTTATAAAACTAGATTTTAAAATCCCGACCAGTTATAGAAACTGGATTTGAAAATCTTGACCAGTTATAGAAACTGGATTTGAAAATCCCGACCAGTTATAAAAACTAGATTTGAAAATCCCAACCAGTTATAGAAACTGGATTTGAAAATCCTGACCAGTTATAGAAACTGGATTTGAAAATATCGACCAGTTATAGAAACTGGATTTGAAAATTCCGACCAGTTATAAAACTGTATTTGAAAATCCCGACCAGTTATAGAAACTGGATTTGAAAATCCCGACTAGTTATAAAAACTGGATTTGAAAATCCCAACCAGTTATAAAACTAGATTTAAAAATCCCGACCAGTTATAGAAACTGCATTTGAAAATCCTGACCAGTTATAAAACTGGATTTGAAAATCCCGACCAGTTATAGAAATTGGATTTGAAAATCCCGACCAGTTATGACAATAGATTTGGAAATCACGACTAGTTATAGAAACTGGATTTGAAAATCCCGACCAGTTATAAAACTGGATTTGAAAATCCCGACCAGTTATAGAAACTAGATTTGAAAATCCCGACTAGTTATAAAAACTGGATTTGAAAATCCCAACCAGTTATAGAAACTGGATTTCAAAATCCCGACCAGTTATAAAAACTGGAGTTGAAAATCTCGACCAGTTATAACACTGAATTTGAAAATCCCGACCAGTAATAAAAACTGAATTTGAAAATCCCGACCAGTTATAGAAATTGGATTTGAAAATCCTGACCAGTTATAGAAACTGATACTGAAATCCCGACCATTTATAAAAACTGGATTTGAAAATCCCGACCAGTTATAAAACTGGATTTGAAAATCCTGTCGAGTTATAGAAACTGAATTTGAAAATCCTGATGAGTTATAACACTGGATTTGAAAATCTCGACCAATTATAAAACTAGATTTGAAAATCGCGACAAGTTATAGAAAATGGATTTGAAAATTCTGACCAGTTATAAAACTGGATATGAAAATCCCGACCAGTTATAAAACTAGATTTGAAAATCCCGACTTGTTATAGATACTTGATTTGAAAATCCCGACCAGTTATAAAAACTGGAGTTGAAAATCCCGACCAGTTATAGAAACTGGATTTGAAAATCCCGACCAGTTATAGAAACTGGATTTGAAAATCCGGACCAGTTATAAAAACTGGATTTGAAAATCCCGACCAGTTATAAAACTAGATTTGAAAATCCCGACGAGTTATAGAAACTGGATTTGAAAATCCTGACCAATTCTAAAACTAGATTTGAAAATCCGGACCTGTTATAGAAACTGGATTTGAAAATCCCGACCAGTTATAAATCTGGATTTCAAAATCCCAACCAGTTATAAAACTAGATTTAAAAATCCCGACCAGTTATAGAAACTGCATTTGAAAATCCTGACCAGTTATAAAACTGGATTTGAAAATCCCGACCAGTTATAGAAATTGGATTTGAAAATCCCGACCAGTTATGACACTAGATTTGGAAATCACGACCAGTTATAGAAACTGGATTTGAAAATCCCGACCAGATATAGAAACTGGATTTGAAAATCCCGACCAATTATAGAAACTGGATTTGAAAATCCCGACCAGTTGTAAAAACTGAATTTTGAAAATCCCGACCAGTTACAAAAACTGGATTTGAAAATCCGACCAGTTATAGAAACTAGATTTGAAAATCCGACCAGTTATAGAAACTGGATTTGAAAATCCCGACCAGTTGTAAAAACTGAATTTTGAAAATCCCGACCAGTTACAAAAACTGGATTTGAAAATCCCGACCAGTTATAAAAACTAGATTTGAAAATCCCGACCAGTTATAGGAACTGGATATGAAAATCCCGACAGTTATAGAATCTGGATTTGAAAATCCCGACCAGTTATAAAAACTGGATTTGAAAATCCCGACCAGTTATAAAAACTGGATTTCAAAATCCCGACAAGTTATAGAAACTGGATTTGAAAATCCCGACCAGTTATAACACTGAATTTGAAAAATCCCGACCAGTTATAAGAACTGGATTTGAAAATCCCAACCAGTTATAAAAACTGGATTTGAAAATCCTGACCAGTTATAGAAACTGAATTTGAAAATCCTGACCAGTTATAAAAACTGGATTTGAAAATCCTGACCAGTTATAGAAACTGAATTTGAAAATCCCGACCAGTTATAAAAACTGGATTTGAAAATCCCGACAAGTTATAAAACTGGATTTGAAAATCCCGACGAGTTATAGAAACTGAATTTGAAAATCCTGATCAGTTATAACACTAGATTTGAAAATCCCGACCAATTATAAAACTAGATTTGAAAATCCCGACAAGTTAAAGAAAATGGATTTGAAAATCCCGACCAGTTATAAAACTGGATTTAAAAATCCCGACCAGCTATAGAAACTGGATTTGAAAATCCCGACTAGTTATAAAAACTGGATTTGAAAATCCCGACCAGTTATAGAAACTGGATTTGAAAATCCAGACCAGTTATAAAATCTGGAATTGAAAATCCCGTCCAGTTATAGAAACTGGATTTCAAAATCCCGACCAGTTATAGATACTGGATTTGAAAATCCCGACCAGTTATAAAAACTGGAGTTGAAAATCCTGACCAGTTATAGAAACTGAATTTGAAAATCCCGACCAGTTATAGAAACTGGATTTGAAAATCTCAACCAGTTATAGAAACTGGATTTGAAAATCCCGACCAGTTATAGAAACTGGATTTGAAAATCCCGACCAGTTATAAAATCTGGAATTGAAAATCCCGACCAGTTATAGAAACTGGATTTCAAAATCCCGACCAGTTATAACACTGAACTTGAAAATCCCGACCGGTTATAAAAACTGGATTTTAAAATCCCGACCAGTTATAGAAACTTGATTTGAAAATCCTGACCAGTTATAGAAACTGGATTTGAAAATCCCGACCAGTTATAAAAACTGGATTTGAAAATCCCGACCAGTTATAAAACTGGATTTGAAAATCCCGACCAGTTATAAATCTGGATTTGAAAATCCCAACCAGTTATAAAACTAGATTTTAAAATCCCGACCAGTTATAGAAACTGGATTTGAAAATCCTGACCAGTTATAGAAACTGGATTTGAAAATCCCGACCAGTTATAAAAACTAGATTTGAAAATCCCGACCAGTTATAGAAACTGGATTTGAAAATCCTGATCAGTTATAACACTGGATTTGAAAATCCTGACCAATTATAAAACTAGATTTGAAAATCCGGACCTGTTATAGAAACTGGATTTGAAAATCCCGACCAGTTATAAATCTGGATTTAAAAATCCCAACCAGTTATAGAAACTGCATTTGAAAATCCTAACGAGTTATAAAACTGGATTTAAAAATCCCAACCAGTTATAGAAACTACATTTGAAAATCCTGACCAGTTATAAAACTGCATTTGAAAATCCCGACCAGTTATAGAAATTGGATTTGAAATCCCGACCAGTTATGACACTAGATTTGGATATCACGACCAGTTATAGAAACTGGATTTGAAAATCCCGACCAGTTATAGAAACTGGATTTGAAAATCCTGACCAGTTATAGAAACTGGATTTGAAAATCCCGACCAGTTATAAAAACTAGATTTGAAAATCCCGACCAGTTATAGAAACTGGATTTGAAAATCCTGATCAGTTATAACACTGGATTTGAAAATCCCGACCAATTATAAAACTAGATTTGAAAATCCGGACCTGTTATAGAAACTGGATTTGAAAATCCCGACCAGTTATAAATCTGGATTTAAAAATCCCAACCAGTTATAGAAACTGCATTTGAAAATCCTAACGAGTTATAAAACTGGATTTAAAAATCCCAACCAGTTATAGAAACTGCATTTGAAAATCCTGACCAGTTATAAAACTGCATTTGAAAATCCCGACCAGTTATAGAAATTGGATTTGAAATCCCGACCAGTTATGACACTAGATTTGGATATCACGACCAGTTATAGAAACTGGATTTGAAAATCCCGACCAGTTATAGAAACTGGATTTGAAAATCCCGACCAGTTATAGAAACTGGATTTGAAAATCTGGACCAGTTGTAAAAACTGAATTTTGAAAATCCTGACCAGTTACAAAAACTGGATTTGAAAATCCCGACCAGTTATAAAAACTAGAATTGAAAATCCCGACCAGTTATACAAACTGGATTTGAAAATCTCGACCATTTATAGAAACTGGATTTGAAAATCCCGACCAGTTACAGAAACTAGATTTGAAAATCCCGACCAGTTATAAAACTGGATTTGAAAATCCCGACCAATTATAGAAACTGGATTTGAAAATCCCGACCAGTTATAAAAACTGGATTTGAAAATCCCGACCAGTTATAGAAACTAGATTTCAAAATCCCGACCAGTTATAGAAACTGGATTTAAAAATCCCGACCAGTTATAGAAATTGGATTTGAAAATCCCGACCAATTATAACACTGAATTTGAAAATCCCGACCAGTTATAGAAACTGGATTTCAAAATCCTGACCAGTTATAGAAACTGGATTTGAAAATCCTGACCAGTTATAGAAACTGAATTTGAAAATCCCGACCAGTTATAAAACTGAATTTGAAAATCCTGACCAGTTATAAAAACTGGATTTGAAAATCCCGACCAGTTATAAAAACTGGATTTGAAAATCCTGACCAGTTATAGAAACTGAATTTGAAATCCTGACCAGTTATAAAAACTGGATTTGAAAATCCCGACCAGTTATAAAACTAGATTTGAAAATCCCTACGAGTTATAGAAACAGAATTTGAAAATCCTGATCCGTTATAACACTGGATTTGAAAATCCCGACCAATTATAAAACTAGATTTGAAAATCCCGACCAGTTATAGCAAATGGATTTGAAAATCCCGACTAGTTATAAAACTGGATTTGAAAATCCCGACCAGTTATAAAACTGGATTTAAAAATCCCGACCAGTTATAGAAACTGGATTTGAAAATCCCGACCAGTTATAGAAACTGGATTTGAAAATCCCGACCAGTTATAGATACTGGATTTGAAAATCCCGACCAGTTATAAAAACTGGAGTTGAAAATCCTGACCAGTTATAGAAACTGGATTTGAAAATCCCGACCAGTTATAGAAACTGGATTTGAAAATCTCAACCAGTTATAGAAACTGGATTTGAAAATCCCGACCAGTTATAGAAACTGGATTTGAAAATCCCGACCAGTTATAAAATCTGGAATTGAAAATCCCGACCAGTTATAGAAACTGGATTTCAAAATCCCGACCAGTTATAACACTGAACTTGAAAATCCCGACCGGTTATAAAAACTGGATTTGAAAATCCCGACCAGTTATAGAAACTTGATTTGAAAATCCTGACCAGTTATAGAAACTGGATTTGAAAATCCCGACCAGTTATAAAAACTGGATTTGAAAATCCCGACCAGTTATAAAACTGGATTTGAAAATCCCGACCAGTTATAGAAACTGGATTTGAAAATCCTGATCAGTTATAACACTAGTTTTGAAAATCCCGACCAATTATAAAACTAGATTTGAAAATCCGGACCTGTTATAGAAACTGGATTTGAAAATCCCGACCAGTTATAAATCTGGATTTAAAAATCCCAACCAGTTATAACACTGAATTTGAAAATCCCGACCAGTTATAAAAACTGGATTTGAAAATCCCGACCAGTTATAAAAACTGGAATTGAAAATCCCGACCAGTTATAGAAACTGGATTTGAAAATCCTGACCAGTTATAGAAACTGAATTTGAAAATCCTGACCAGTTATAAAAACTGGATTTGAAAATCCCGACCAGTTATAAAACTGGATTTGAAAATCCCGACGAGTTATAGAAAATGAATTTGAAAATCCTGATCAGTTATAACACTGGATTTGAAAATCCCGACCAATTATAAAACTAGATTTGAAAATCCCGACCAGTTATAGCAAATGGATTTGAAAATCTCGACCAGTTATAAAACTGGATTTGAAAATCCCGACCAGTTATAAAACTGGATTTAAAAATCCCGACCAGTTATAGAAACTGGATTTGAAAATCCCGACCAGTTATAAAACTGGATTTGAAAATCCTGACCAGTTATAGAAACTGGATTTGAAAATTCTGACCAGTTATAACACTGGATTTGAAAATCCCGACCAATTATAAAACTAGATTTGAAAATCCGGACCTGTTATAGAAACTGGATTTGAAAATCCCGACCAGTTATAAATTTGGATTTGAAAATCCCAACCAGTTATAAAACTAGATTTAAAAATCCCGACCAGTTATAGAAACTGCATTTGAAAATCCTGACCAGTTATAAAACTGGATTTGAAAATCCCGACCAGTTATAGAAATTGGATTTGAAAATCCCGACCAGTTATGACACTAGATTTGGAAATCACGACCAGTTATAGAAACTGGATTTGAAAATCCCGACCAGTTATAGAAACTGGATTTGAAAATCCCGACCAGTTATAGTAACTGGATTTGAAAATCCCGACCAGTTATAAAAACTGAATTTTGAAAATCCCAACAAGTTACAAAAACTGGATTTGAAAATCCCGACCAGTTATAAAAACTAGATTTGAAAATCCCGACCAGTTATAGAAACTGGATTTGAAAATCCCGACCAGTTATAGAAAATAGATTTGAAAATCTCGACCAGTTATAAAACTGGATTTGAAAATCTCGACCAGTTATAAAACTGGATTTGAAAATCACGACCAGTTATAGAAACTGGATTTGAAAATCCTGACCAGTTATAAAAACTGGATTTGAAAATCCCGACCAGTTATAGAAACTGGATTTCAAAATCCCGACCAGTTATAGAAACTGGATTTGAAAATCCCCACCAGTTATAGAAACTGGATTTAAAAATCCCGACCAGTTATAACACTGAATTTGAAAATCCCGACCAGTTATAAAAACTGGATTTGAAAATCCCGACCAGTTATAGAAACTGGATTTGAAAATCCTGACCAGTTATAGAAACTGAATTTGAAAATCCTGACCAGTTATAAAAACTGGATTTGAAAATCCCGACCAGTTATAAAACTGGATTTGAAAATCCCGACGAGTTATAGAAAATGAATTTGAAAATCCTGATCAGTTATAACACTGGATTTGAAAATCCCGACCAATTATAAAACTAGATTTGAAAATCCCGACCAGTTATAGCAAATGGATTTGAAAATCTCGACCAGTTATAAAACTGGATTTGAAAATCCCGACCAGTTATAAAACTGGATTTAAAAATCCCGACCAGTTATAGAAACTGGATTTGAAAATCCCGACCAGTTATAAAACTGGATTTGAAAATCCTGACCAGTTATAGAAACTGGATTTGAAAATTCTGACCAGTTATAACACTGGATTTGAAAATCCCGACCAATTATAAAACTAGATTTGAAAATCCGGACCTGTTATAGAAACTGGATTTGAAAATCCCGACCAGTTATAAATTTGGATTTGAAAATCCCAACCAGTTATAAAACTAGATTTAAAAATCCCGACCAGTTATAGAAACTGCATTTGAAAATCCTAACCAGTTATAAAACTGGATTTGAAAATCCCGACCAGTTATAGAAATTGGATTTGAAAATCCCGACCAGTTATGACACTAGATTTGGAAATCACGACCAGTTATAGAAACTGGATTTGAAAATCCCGACCAGTTATAGAAACTGGATTTGAAAATCCCGACCAGTTATAGTAACTGGATTTGAAAATCCCGACCAGTTATAAAAACTGAATTTTGAAAATCCCAACAAGTTACAAAAACTGGATTTGAAAATCCCGACCAGTTATAAAAACTAGATTTGAAAATCCCGACCAGTTATAGAAACTGGATTTGAAAATCCCGACGAGTTATAGAAAATAGATTTGAAAATCTCGACCAGTTATAAAACTGGATTTGAAAATCTCGACCAGTTATAAAACTGGATTTGAAAATCACGACCAGTTATAGAAACTGGATTTGAAAATCCTGACCAGTTATAAAAACTGGATTTGAAAATCCCGACCAGTTATAGAAACTGGATTTCAAAATCCCGACCAGTTATAGAAACTGGATTTGAAAATCCCCACCAGTTATAGAAACTGGATTTAAAAATCCCGACCAGTTATAACACTGAATTTGAAAATCCCGACCAGTTATAAAAACTGGATTTGAAAATCCCGACCAGTTATAGAAACTGGATTTGAAAATCCTGACCAGTTATAGAAACTGAATTTGAAAATCCTGACCAGTTATAAAAACTGGATTTGAAAATCCCGACCAGTTATAAAACTGGATTTGAAAATCCCGACGAGTTATAGAAAATGAATTTGAAAATCCTGATCAGTTATAACACTGGATTTGAAAATCCCGACCAATTATAAAACTAGATTTGAAAATCCCGACCAGTTATAGCAAATGGATTTGAAAATCTCGACCAGTTATAAAACTGGATTTGAAAATCCCGACCAGTTATAAAACTGGATTTAAAAATCCCGACCAGTTATAGAAACTGGATTTGAAAATCCCGACCAGTTATAAAACTGGATTTGAAAATCCTGACCAGTTATAGAAACTGGATTTGAAAATTCTGACCAGTTATAACACTGGATTTGAAAATCCCGACCAATTATAAAACTAGATTTGAAAATCCGGACCTGTTATAGAAACTGGATTTGAAAATCCCGACCAGTTATAAATTTGGATTTGAAAATCCCAACCAGTTATAAAACTAGATTTAAAAATCCCGACCAGTTATAGAAACTGCATTTGAAAATCCTGACCAGTTATAAAACTGGATTTGAAAATCCCGACCAGTTATAGAAATTGGATTTGAAAATCCCGACCAGTTATGACACTAGATTTGGAAATCACGACCAGTTATAGAAACTGGATTTGAAAATCCCGACCAGTTATAGAAACTGGATTTGAAAATCCCGACCAGTTATAGTAACTGGATTTGAAAATCCCGACCAGTTGTAAAAACTGAATTTTGAAAATCCCAACAAGTTACAAAAACTGGATTTGAAAATCCCGACCAGTTATAAAAACTAGATTTGAAAATCCCGACCAGTTATAGAAACTGGATTTGAAAATCCCGACCAGTTATAGAAAATAGATTTGAAAATCTCGACCAGTTATAAAACTGGATTTGAAAATCTCGACCAGTTATAAAACTGGATTTGAAAATCACGACCAGTTATAGAAACTGGATTTGAAAATCCTGACCAGTTATAAAAACTGGATTTGAAAATCCCGACCAGTTATAGAAACTGGATTTCAAAATCCCGACCAGTTATAGAAACTGGATTTGAAAATCCCCACCAGTTATAGAAACTGGATTTAAAAATCCCGACCAGTTATAACACTGAATTTGAAAATCCCGACCAGTTATAAAAACTGGATTTGAAAATCCCGACCAGTTATAGAAACTGGATTTGAAAATCCTGACCAGTTATAGAAACTGAATTTGAAAATCCTGACCAGTTATAAAAACTGGATTTGAATATCCCGACCAGTTATAAAACTGGATTTGAAAATCCCGACGAGTTATAGAAACTGAATTTGAAAATCCTGATCAGTTATAACACTGGATTTGAAAATCCCGACCAATTATAAAACTAGATTTGAAAATCCCGACCAGTTATAGCAAATGGATTTGAAAATCCCGACTAGTTATAAAACTGGATTTGAAAATCCCAGTGAGTTATAAAATTGGATTTAAAAATCCCGACCAGTTATTGAAACTGGATTTGAAAATCCCGACCAGTTATAAAACTGAATTTGAAAATCCCGACCAGTTATAGAAACTGCATTTGAAAATCCTGACCAGTTATAAAACTGGATTTGAAAATCCCGACCAGTTATAGAAATTGGATTTGAAAATCCCGATCAGTTATGACACTAGATTTAGAAATCACGACCAGTTATAGAAACTGGATTTAAAAATCCCGACCAGTTATAAAACTGGATTTGAAAATCCCGACCAGTTATAGAAACTGGATTTGAAAATTCCGACTAGTTATAAAAACTGGATTTAAAAATCCCGACCAGTTATAAAAACTGGAGTTGAAAATCCCGACCAGTTATAACACTGAATTTGAAAATCCCGACTAGTTATAAAAACTGAATTTGAAAATCCCGACCAGTTATAGAAACTGGATTTGAAAATCCTGACCAGTTATAGAAACTGAATTTGAAAATCCCGACGAGTTATAGAAATTGAATTTGAAAATCCTGATCAGTTATAACACAGGATTTGAAAATCCCGACCAATTATAAAACTAGATTTGAAAATCCCGACCAGTTATAGAAAATGGATTTGAAAATCCCGACCAGTTATAAAACTGGATTTGAAAATCCCGACCAGTTATAAAACTGGATTTGAAAATCTCGACCAGTTATAGAAACTTGATTTGAAAATCCTGACCAGTTATAGAAACTGGATTTGAAAATCCCGACCAGTTATAAAAACTGGATTTGAAAATCCCGACCAGTTATAAAACTGGATTTGAAAATCCCGACCAGTTATAAATCTGGATTTGAAAATCCCAACCAGTTATAAAACTAGATTTTAAAATCCCGACCAGTTATAGAAACTGGATTTGAAAATCCTGACCAGTTATAGAAACTGGATTTGAAAATCCCGACCAGTTATAAAAACTAGATTTGAAAATCCCGACCAGTTATAGAAACTGGATTTGAAAATCCTGATCAGTTATAACACTGGATTTGAAAATCCTGACCAATTATAAAACTAGATTTGAAAATCCGGACCTGTTATAGAAACTGGATTTGAAAATCCCGACCAGTTATAAATCTGGATTTAAAAATCCCAACCAGTTATAGAAACTGCATTTGAAAATCCTAACGAGTTATAAAACTGGATTTAAAAATCCCAACCAGTTATAGAAACTGCATTTGAAAATCCTGACCAGTTATAAAACTGCATTTGAAAATCCCGACCAGGTATAGAAATTGGATTTGAAATCCCGACCAGTTATGACACTAGATTTGGATATCACGACCAGTTATAGAAACTGGATTTGAAAATCCCGACCAGTTATAGAAACTGGATTTGAAAATCCCGACCAGTTATAGAAACTGGATTTGAAAATCCCGACCAGTTATAAAAACTAGATTTGAAAATCCCGACCAGTTATAGAAACTGGATTTGAAAATCCTGATCAGTTATAACACTGGATTTGAAAATCCCGACCAATTATAAAACTAGATTTGAAAATCCGGACCTGTTATAGAAACTGGATTTGAAAATCCCGACCAGTTATAAATCTGGATTTAAAAATCTCAACCAGTTATAGAAACTGCATTTGAAAATCCTAACGAGTTATAAAACTGGATTTAAAAATCCCAACCAGTTATAGAAACTGCATTTGAAAATCCTGACCAGTTATAAAACTGCATTTGAAAATCCCGACCAGTTATAGAAATTGGATTTGAAATCCCGACCAGTTATGACACTAGATTTGGATATCACGACCAGTTATAGAAACTGGATTTGAAAATCCCGACCAGTTATAGAAACTGGATTTGAAAATCTGGACCAGTTGTAAAAACTGAATTTTGAAAATCCCGACCAGTTACAAAAACTGGATTTGAAAATCCCGACCAGTTATAAAAACTAGAATTGAAAATCCCGACCAGTTATACAAACTGGATTTGAAAATCTCGACCATTTATAGAAACTGGATTTGAAAATCCCGACCAGTTACAGAAACTAGATTTGAAAATCCCGACCAGTTATGACACTAGATTTAAAAATCCCGAACAGTTATAGAAACTGTATTTGAAAATCCTGACCAGTTATAGATACTGGATTTGAAAATCCCGACCAGTTATAAAAACTGGAGTTGAAAATCCTGACCAGTTATAGAAACTGGATTTGAAAATCCCGACCAGTTATAGAAACTGGATTTGAAAATCTCGACCAGTTATAGGAACTGGATTTGAAAATCCTGACCAGTTATAGAAACTGGATTTGAAAATCCCGACCAGTTATATAAACTGAAATTGAAAATCCCGACCAGTTATAGAAACTGGATTTCAAAATCCCGACCAGTTATAATACTGAATTTGAAAATCCCGACCAGTTATAAAACTGGATTTGAAAATCCCGACCAGTTATAAAACTGGATTTGAAAATCCCGACCAGTTATAGAAACTGGGTTTGAAAATCCTGATCAGTTATAACACTGGATTTGAAAATCCCAACTAATTATAAAACTAGATTTGAAAATCCGAACCTGTTATAGAAACTGGATTTGAAAATCCCGACCAGTTATAAATCTGGATTTGAAAATCCCAACCAGTTATAAAACTAGATTTTAAAATCCCGACCAGTTATAGAAACTGGATTTGAAAATCCTGACCAGTTATAGAAACTGGATTTGAAAATCCCGTTCAGTTATAGAAACTGGATTTCAAAATCCCGACCAGTTATAGATACTGGATTTGAAAATCCCGACCAGTTATAAAAACTGGAGTTGAAAATCCTGACCAGTTATAGAAACTGAATTTGAAAATCCCGACCAGTTATAGAAACTGGATTTGAAAATCTCAACCAGTTATAGAAACTGGATTTGAAAATCCCGACCAGTTATAGAAACTGGATTTGAAAATCCCGACCAGTTATAAAATCTGGAATTAAAAATCCCGACCAGTTATAGAAACTGGATTTCAAAATCCTGACCAGTTATAACACTGAACTTGAAAATCCCGACCGGTTATAAAAACTGGATTTGAAAATCTCGACCAGTTATAGAAACTGGATTTGAAAATCTCGACCAGTTATAGAAACTGAATTTGAAAATCCTGATCAGTTATAACACTGGATTTGAAAATCCCGACCAATTATAAAACTAGATTTGAAAATCCCGACCAGTTATAGAAATTGGATTTGAAAATCCGGACCAGTTATAACACTGAACTTGAAAATCCCGACCGGTTATAAAAACTGGATTTGAAAATCTCGACCAGTTATAGAAACTTGATTTGAAAATCCTGACCAGTTATAGAAACTGGATTTGAAAATCCCGACCAGTTATAAAAACTGGATTTGAAAATCCCGACCAGTTATAAAACTGGATTTGAAAATCCCGACCAGTTATAAATCTGGATTTGAAAATCCCAACCAGTTATAAAACTAGATTTTAAAATCCCGACCAGTTATAGAAACTGGATTTGAAAATCCTGACCAGTTATAGAAACTGGATTTGAAAATCCCGACCAGTTATAAAAACTAGATTTGAAAATCCCGACCAGTTATAGAAACTGGATTTGAAAATCCTGATCAGTTATAACACTGGATTTGAAAATCCTGACCAATTATAAAACTAGATTTGAAAATCCGGACCTGTTATAGAAACTGGATTTGAAAATCCCGACCAGTTATAAATCTGGATTTAAAAATCCCAACCAGTTATAGAAACTGCATTTGAAAATCTTAACGAGTTATAAAACTGGATTTAAAAATCCCAACCAGTTATAGAAACTGCATTTGAAAATCCTGACCAGTTATAAAACTGCATTTGAAAATCCCGACCAGGTATAGAAATTGGATTTGAAATCCCGACCAGTTATGACACTAGATTTGGATATCACGACCAGTTATAGAAACTGGATTTGAAAATCCCGACCAGTTATAGAAACCGGATTTGAAAATCCCGACCAGTTATAGAAACTGGATTTGAAAATCCCGACCAGTTATAAAAACTAGATTTGAAAATCCCGACCAGTTATAGAAACTGGATTTGAAAATCCTGATCAGTTATAACACTGGATTTGAAAATCCCGACCAATTATAAAACTAGATTTGAAAATCCGGACCTGTTATAGAAACTGGATTTGAAAATCCCGACCAGTTATAAATCTGGATTTAAAAATCTCAACCAGTTATAGAAACTGCATTTGAAAATCCTAACGAGTTATAAAACTGGATTTAAAAATCCCAACCAGTTATAGAAACTGCATTTGAAAATCCTGACCAGTTATAAAACTGCATTTGAAAATCCCGACCAGTTATAGAAATTGGATTTGAAATCCCGACCAGTTATGACACTAGATTTGGATATCACGACCAGTTATAGAAACTGGATTTGAAAATCCCGACCAGTTATAGAAACTGGATTTGAAAATCCCGACCAGTTATAGAAACTGGATTTGAAAATCTGGACCAGTTGTAAAAACTGAATTTTGAAAATCCCGACCAGTTACAAAAACTGGATTTGAAAATCCCGACCAGTTATAAAAACTAGAATTGAAAATCCCGACCAGTTATACAAACTGGATTTGAAAATCTCGACCATTTATAGAAACTGGATTTGAAAATCCCGACCAGTTACAGAAACTAGATTTGAAAATCCCGACCAGTTATAAAACTGGATTTGAAAATCCCGACCAGTTATAGAAACTGGATTTGAAAATCCCGACCAGTTATAAAAACTGGATTTGAAAATCCTGACCAGTTATAGAAACTGGATTTGAAAATCCCGACCAGTTATAGAAACTGGATTTAAAAATCCCGACCAATTATAACACTGAATTTGAAAATCCCGACCAGTTATAGAAACTGGATTTCAAAATCCTGACCAGTTATAGAAACTGGATTTGAAAATCCTGACCAGTTATAGAAACTGAATTTGAAAATCCCGACCAGTTATAACACTGAATTTGAAAATCCTGACCAGTTATAAAAACTGGATTTGAAAATCCCGACCAGTTATAAAAACTGGATTTGAAAATCCTGACCAGTTATAGAAACTGAATTTGAAAATCCTGACCATTTATAAAAACTGGATTTGAAAATCCCGACCAGTTATAAAACTGGATTTGAAAATCCCTACGAGTTATAGAAACAGAATTTGAAAATCCTGATCCGTTATAACACTGGATTTGAAAATCTCGACCAATTATAAAACTAGATTTGAAAATCCCGACCAGTTATAGCAAATGTATTTGAAAATCCCGACCAGTTATAAAAACTGGATTTGAAAATCCCGACCAGTTGTAAAAACTGAATTTTGAAAATCCCGACCAGTTACAAAAACTGGATTTGAAAATCCGACCAGTTATAGAAACTGGATTTGAAAATCCGACCAGTTATAGAAACTGGATTTGAAAATCCCGACCAGTTGTAAAAACTGAATTTTGAAAATCCCGACCAGTTACAAAAACTGGATTTGAAAATCCCGACCAGTTATAAAAACTAGATTTGAAAATCCCGACCAGTTATAGAAACTGGATATGAAAATCCCGACAGTTATAGAATCTGGATTTGAAAATCCCGACCAGTTATAAAAACTGGATTTGAAAATCCCGACCAGTTATAAAAACTGGATTTCAAAATCCCGACAAGTTATAGAAACTGGATTTGAAAATGCCGACCAGTTATAACACTGAATTTGAAAAATCCCGACCAGTTATAAAAACTGGATTTGAAAATCCCAACCAGTTATAAAAACTGGATTTGAAAATCCTGACCAGTTATAGAAACTGAATTTGAAAATCCTGACCAGTTATAAAAACTGGATTTGAAAATCCTGACCAGTTATAGAAACTGAATTTGAAAATCCCGACCAGTTATAAAAACTGGATTTGAAAATCCCGACAAGTTATAAAACTGGATTTGAAAATCCCGACGAGTTATAGAAACTGAATTTGAAAATCATGATCAGTTATAACACTGGATTTGAAAATCCCGACCAATTATAAAACTAGATTTGAAAATCCCGACCAGTTAAAGAAAATGGATTTGAAAATCCCGACCAGTTATAAAACTGGATTTAAAAATCCCGACCAGCTATAGAAACTGGATTTGAAAATCCCGACTAGTTATAAAAACTGGATTTGAAAATCCCGACCAGTTATAGAAACTGGATTTGAAAATCCAGACCAGTTATAGAAACTGGATTTAAAAATCCCGACCAGTTATAAAATCTGGAATTGAAAATCCCGACCAGTTATAGAAACTGGATTTGAAAATCCCGACTAGTTATAAAAACTGGATTTGAAAATCCCGACCAGTTATAGAAACTGGATTTGAAAATCCAGACCAGTTATAGAAACTGGATTTGAAAATCCCGACCAGTTATAAAATCTGGAATTGAAAATCCCGACCAGTTATAGAAACTGGATTTCAAAATCCCGACCAGTTATAGATACTGGATTTGAAAATCCCGACCAGTTATAAAAACTGGAGTTGAAAATCCTGACCAGTTATAGAAACTGAATTTGAAAATCCCGATCAGTTATAGAAACTGGATTTGAAAATCTCAACCAGTTATAGAAACTGGATTTGAAAATCCCGACCAGTTATAGAAACTGGATTTGAAAATCCCGACCAGTTATAAAATCTGGAATTGAAAATCCCGACCAGTTATAGAAACTGGATTTCAAAATCCCGACCAGTTATAACACTGAACTTGAAAATCCCGACCGGTTATAAAAACTGGATTTGAAAATCCCGACCCGTTATAGAAACTTGATTTGAAAATCCTGACCAGTTATAGAAACTGGATTTGAAAATCCCGACCAGTTATAAAAACTGGATTTGAAAATCCCGACCAGTTATAAAACTGGATTTGAAAATCCCGACCAGTTATAAATCTGGATTTGAAAATCCCGACCAGTTATAAAACTAGATTTTAAAATCCCGACCAGTTATAGAAACTGGATTTGAAAATCCTGACCAGTTATAGAAACTGGATTTGAAAATCCCGACCAGTTATAAAAACTAGATTTGAAAATCCCGACCAGTTATAGAAACTGGATTTGAAAATCCTGATCAGTTATAACACTGGATTTGAAAATCCTGACCAATTATAAAACTAGATTTGAAAATCCGGACCTGTTATAGAAACTGGATTTGAAAATCCCGACCAGTTATAAATCTGGATTTAAAAATCCCAACCAGTTATAGAAACTGCATTTGAAAATCCTAACGAGTTATAAAACTGGATTTAAAAATCCCAACCAGTTATAGAAACTGCATTTGAAAATCCTGACCAGTTATAAAACTGCATTTGAAAATCCCGACCAGTTATAGAAATTGGATTTGAAATCCCGACCAGTTATGACACTAGATTTGGATATCACGACCAGTTATAGAAACTGGATTTGAAAATCCCGACCAGTTATAGAAACTGGATTTGAAAATCCCGACCAGTTATAGAAACTGGATTTGAAAATCCCGATCAGTTATAAAAACTAGATTTGAAAATCCCGACCAGTTATAGAAACTGGATTTGAAAATCCTGATCAGTTATAACACTGGATTTGAAAATCCCGACCAATTATAAAACTAGATTTGAAAATCCGGACCTGTTATAGAAACTGGATTTGAAAATCCCGACCAGTTATAAATCTGGATTTAAAAATCCCAACCAGTTATAGAAACTGCATTTGAAAATCCTAACGAGTTATAAAACTGGATTTAAAAATTCCAACCAATTATAGAAACTGCATTTGAAAATCCTGACCAGTTATAAAACTGCATTTGAAAATCCCGACCAGTTATAGAAATTGGATTTGAAATCCCGACCAGTTATGACACTAGATTTGGATATCACGACCAGTTATAGAAACTGGATTTGAAAATCCCGACCAGTTATAGAAACTGGATTTGAAAATCCCGACCAGTTATAGAAACTGGATTTGAAAATCCCGACCAGTTATAAAAACTAGATTTGAAAATCCCGACCAGTTATAGAAACTGGATTTGAAAATCCTGATCAGTTATAACACTGGATTTGAAAATCCCGACCAATTATAAAACTAGATTTGAAAATCCGGACCTGTTATAGAAACTGGATTTGAAAATCCCGACCAGTTATAAATCTGGATTTAAAAATCTCAACCAGTTATAGAAACTGCATTTGAAAATCCTAACGAGTTATAAAACTGGATTTAAAAATCCCAACCAGTTATAGAAACTGCATTTGAAAATCCTGACCAGTTATAAAACTGCATTTGAAAATCCCGACCAGTTATAGAAATTGGATTTGAAATCCCGACCAGTTATGACACTAGATTTGGATATCACGACCAGTTATAGAAACTGGATTTGAAAATCCCGACCAGTTATAGAAACTGGATTTGAAAATCCCGACCAGTTATAGAAACTGGATTTGAAAATCTGGACCAGTTGTAAAAACTGAATTTTGAAAATCCCGACCAGTTACAAAAACTGGATTTGAAAATCCCGACCAGTTATAAAAACTAGAATTGAAAATCCCGACCAGTTATACAAACTGGATTTGAAAATCTCGACCATTTATAGAAACTGGATTTGAAAATCCCGACCAGTTACAGAAACTAGATTTGAAAATCCCGACCAGTTATAAAACTGGATTTGAAAATCCCGACCAGTTATAGAAACTGGATTTGAAAATCCCGACCAGTTATAAAAACTGGATTTGAAAATCCTGACCAGTTATAGAAACTGGATTTGAAAATCCCGACCAGTTATAGAAACTGGATTTAAAAATCCCGACCAATTATAACACTGAATTTGAAAATCCCGACCAGTTATAGAAACTGGATTTCAAAATCCTGACCAGTTATAGAAACTGGATTTGAAAATCCTGACCAGTTATAGAAACTGAATTTGAAAATCCCGACCAGTTATAACACTGAATTTGAAAATCCTGACCAGTTATAAAAACTGGATTTGAAAATCCCGACCAGTTATAAAAACTGGATTTGAAAATCCTGACCAGTTATAGAAACTGAATTTGAAAATCCTGACCATTTATAAAAACTGGATTTGAAAATCCCGACCAGTTATAAAACTGGATTTGAAAATCCCTACGAGTTATAGAAACAGAATTTGAAAATCCTGATCCGTTATAACACTGGATTTGAAAATCTCGACCAATTATAAAACTAGATTTGAAAATCCCGACCAGTTATAGCAAATGTATTTGAAAATCCCGACCAGTTATAGAAACTGGATTTGAAAATCCGGACCAGTTGTAAAAACTGAATTTTGAAAATCCCGACCAGTTACAAAAACTGGATTTGAAAATCCGACCAGTTATAGAAACTGGATTTGAAAATCCGACCAGTTATAGAAACTGGATTTGAAAATCCCGACCAGTTGTAAAAACTGAATTTTGAAAATTCCGACCAGTTACAAAAACTGGATTTGAAAATCCCGACCAGTTATAAAAACTAGATTTGAAAATCCCGACCAGTTATAGAAACTGGATATGAAAATCCCGACAGTTATAGAATCTGGATTTGAAAATCCCGACCAGTTATAAAAACTGGATTTGAAAATCCCGACCAGTTATAAAAACTGGATTTCAAAATCCCGACAAGTTATAGAAACTGGATTTGAAAATGCCGACCAGTTATAACACTGAATTTGAAAAATCCCGACCAGTTATAAAAACTGGATTTGAAAATCCCAACCAGTTATAAAAACTGGATTTGAAAATCCTGACCAGTTATAGAAACGGAATTTGAAAATCCTGACCAGTTATAAAAACTGGATTTGAAAATCCTGACCAGTTATAGAAACATAATTTGAAAATCCCGACCAGTTATAAAAACTGGATTTGAAAATCCCGACAAGTTATAAAACTGGATTTGAAAATCCCGACGAGTTATAGAAACTGAATTTGAAAATCATGATCAGTTATAACACTGGATTTGAAAATCCCGACCAATTATAAAACTAGATTTGAAAATCCCGACCAGTTAAAGAAAATGGATTTGAAAATCCCGACCAGTTATAAAACTGGATTTAAAAATCCCGACTAGCTATAGAAACTGAATTTGAAAATCCCGACTAGTTATAAAAACTGGATTTGAAAATCCCGACCAGTTATAGAAACTGGATTTGAAAATCCAGACCAGTTATAGAAACTGGATTTGAAAATCCCGACCAGTTATAAAATCTGGAATTGAAAATCCCGACCAGTTATAGAAACTGGATTTGAAAATCCCGACTAGTTATAAAAACTGGATTTGAAAATCCCGACCAGTTATAGAAACTGGATTTGAAAATCCAGACCAGTTATAGAAACTGGATTTGAAAATCCCGACCAGTTATAAAATCTGGAATTGAAAATCCCGACCAGTTATAGAAACTGGATTTCAAAATCCCGACCAGTTATAGATACTGGATTTGAAAATCCCGACCAGTTATAAAAACTGGAGTTGAAAATCCTGACCAGTTATAGAAACTGAATTTGAAAATCCCGATCAGTTATAGAAACTGGATTTGAAAATCTCAACCAGTTATAGAAACTGGATTTGAAAATCCCGACCAGTTATAGAAACTGGATTTGAAAATCCCGACCAGTTATAAAATCTGGAATTGAAAATCCCGACCAGTTATAGAAACTGGATTTCAAAATCCCGACCAGTTATAACACTGAACTTGAAAATCCCGACCGGTTATAAAATCTGGATTTGAAAATCCCGACCCGTTATAGAAACTTGATTTGAAAATCCTGACCAGTTATAGAAACTGGATTTGAAAATCCCGACCAGTTATAAAAACTGGATTTGAAAATCCCGACCAGTTATAAAACTGGATTTGAAAATCCCGACCAGTTATAAATCTGGATTTGAAAATCCCGACCAGTTATAAAACTAGATTTTAAAATCCCGACCAGTTATAGAAACTGGATTTGAAAATCCTGACCAGTTATAGAAACTGGATTTGAAAATCCCGACCAGTTATAAAAACTAGATTTGAAAATCCCGACCAGTTATAGAAACTGGATTTGAAAATCCTGATCAGTTATAACACTGGATTTGAAAATCCTGACCAATTATAAAACTAGATTTGAAAATCCGGACCTGTTATAGAAACTGGATTTGAAAATCCCGACCAGTTATAAATCTGGATTTAAAAATCCCAACCAGTTATAGAAACTGCATTTGAAAATCCTAACGAGTTATAAAACTGGATTTAAAAATCCCAACCAGTTATAGAAACTGCATTTGAAAATCCTGACCAGTTATAAAACTGCATTTGAAAATCCCGACCAGTTATAGAAATTGGATTTGAAATCCCGACCAGTTATGACACTAGATTTGGATATCACGACCAGTTATAGAAACTGGATTTGAAAATCCCGACCAGTTATAGAAACTGGATTTGAAAATCCCGACCAGTTATAGAAACTGGATTTGAAAATCCCGATCAGTTATAAAAACTAGATTTGAAAATCCCGACCAGTTATAGAAACTGGATTTGAAAATCCTGATCAGTTATAACACTGGATTTGAAAATCCCGACCAATTATAAAACTAGATTTGAAAATCCGGACCTGTTATAGAAACTGGATTTGAAAATCCCGACCAGTTATAAATCTGGATTTAAAAATCCCAACCAGTTATAGAAACTGCATTTGAAAATCCTAACGAGTTATAAAACTGGATTTAAAAATCCCAACCAGTTATAGAAACTGCATTTGAAAATCCTGACCAGTTATAAAACTGCATTTGAAAATCCCGACCAGTTATAGAAATTGGATTTGAAATCCCGACCAGTTATGACACTAGATTTGGATATCACGACCAGTTATAGAAACTGGATTTGAAAATCCCGACCAGTTATAGAAACAGGATTTGAAAATCCCGACCAGTTATAGAAACTGGATTTGAAAATCTGGACCAGTTGTAAAAACTGAATTTTGAAAATCCCGACCAGTTACAAAAACTGGATTTGAAAATCCCGACCAGTTATAAAAACTAGATTTGAAATTCCAGACCAGTTATAGAAAATGGATTTGAAAATCCCGACCAGTTATAAAACCGGATTTGAAAATCCCGACCAGTTATAGAAACTGGATTTGAAAATCTTGACCAGTTATAAAACTGGATTTGAAAATCCCGACCAATTATAGAAACTGGATTTAAAAATTCTGACCAGTTATGACACTAGATTTGAAAATCCCGACCTGTTATAGATACTTGATTTAAAAATCCCGAACAGTTATAAAAACTGGAGTTGAAAATCCCGACCAATTATAGAAACTGGATTTGAAAATCCTGACCAGTTATAGAAACTGGATTTGAAAATCTCGACCAGTTATAGAAACTGGATTTGAAAATCCAGACCAGTTATAGAAACTGGATTTGAAAATCCCGACCAGTTATAAAATCTGGAATTGAAAATCCCGACCAGTTATAGAAACTGGATTTCAAAATCCCGACCAGTTATAGAAACTGAATTTGAAAATCCCGACCAGTTATAGAAACTGGATTTGAAAATCCCGACCAGTTATAACACTGAATTTGAAAATCCCGACCGGTTATAAAAACTGGATTTGAAAATCCCGACCAGTTATAGAAACTTGATTTGAAAATCCTGACCAGTTATAGAAACTGGATTTGAAAATCCCGACCAGTTATAAAAACTGGATTTGAAAATCCCGACCAGTTATAAAACTGGATTTGAAAATCCCGACCAGTTATAGAAACTGGATTTGAAAATCCTGATCAGTTATAACACTGGATTTGAAAATCCTGACCAATTATAAAACTAGATTTGAAAATTCGGACCTGTTATAGAAACTGGATTTGAAAATCCCGACCAGTTATAAATCTGGATTTGAAAATCCCAACCAGTTATAAAACTAGATTTTAAAATCCCGACCAGTTATAGAAACTGGATTTGAAAATCTTGACCAGTTATAGAAACTGGATTTGAAAATCCCGACCAGTTATAAAAACTAGATTTGAAAATCCCAACCAGTTATAGAAACTGGATTTGAAAATCCTGACCAGTTATAGAAACTGGATTTGAAAATATCGACCAGTTATAGAAACTGGATTTGAAAATTCCGACCAGTTATAAAACTGTATTTGAAAATCCCGACCAGTTATAGAAACTGGATTTGAAAATCCCGACTAGTTATAAAAACTGGATTTGAAAATCCCAACCAGTTATAAAACTAGATTTAAAAATCCCGACCAGTTATAGAAACTGCATTTGAAAATCCTGACCAGTTATAAAACTGGATTTGAAAATCCCGACCAGTTATAGAAATTGGATTTGAAAATCCCGACCAGTTATGACACTAGATTTAGAAATCACGACTAGTTATAGAAACTGGATTTGAAAATCCCGACCAGTTATAAAACTGGATTTGAAAATCCCGACCAGTTATAGAAACTAGATTTGAAAATCCCGACTAGTTATAAAAACTGGATTTGAAAATCCCAACCAGTTATAGAAACTGGATTTCAAAATCCCGACCAGTTATAAAAACTGGAGTTGAAAATCTCGACCAGTTATAACACTGAATTTGAAAATCCCGACCAGTAATAAAAACTGAATTTGAAAATCCCGACCAGTTATAGAAACTGGATTTGAAAATCCTGACCAGTTATAGAAACTGATATTGAAATCCCGACCAGTTATAAAAACTGGATTTGAAAATCTCGACCAGTTATAAAACTGGATTTGAAAATCCTGTCGAGTTATAGAAACTGAATTTGAAAATCCTGATGAGTTATAACACTGGATTTGAAAATCCCGACCAATTATAAAACTAGATTTGAAAATCGCGACAAGTTATAGAAAATGGATTTGAAAATTCTGACCAGTTATAAAACTGGATATGAAAATCCCGACCAGTTATAAAACTAGATTTGAAAATCCCGACTTGTTATAGATACTTGATTTGAAAATCCCGACCAGTTATAAAAACTGGAGTTGAAAATCCCGACCAGTTATAGAAACTGGATTTGAAAATCCCGACCAGTTATAGAAACTGGATTTGAAAATCCCGACCAGTTATAAAAACTGGATTTGAAAATCCCGACCAGTTATAAAACTAGATTTGAAAATCCCGACGAGTTATAGAAACTGGATTTGAAAATCCTGACCAATTCTAAAACTAGATTTGAAAATCCGGACCTGTTATAGAAACTGGATTTGAAAATCCCGACCAGTTATAAATCTGGATTTCAAAATCCCAACCAGTTATAAAACTAGATTTAAAAATCCCGACCAGTTATAGAAACTGCATTTGAAAATCCTGACCAGTTATGACACTAGATTTGGATATCACGACCAGTTATAGAAACTGGATTTGAAAATCCCGACCAGTTATAGAAACAGGATTTGAAAATCCCGACCAGTTATAGAAACTGGATTTGAAAATCTGGACCAGTTGTAAAAACTGAATTTTGAAAATCCCGACCAGTTACAAAAACTGGATTTGAAAATCCCGACCAGTTATAAAAACTAGATTTGAAAATCCAGACCAGTTATAGAAAATGGATTTGAAAATCCCGACCAGTTATAAAACCGGATTTGAAAATCCCGACCAGTTATAGAAACTGGATTTGAAAATCTTGACCAGTTATAAAACTGGATTTGAAAATCCCGACCAATTATAGAAACTGGATTTAAAAATTCTGACCAGTTATGACACTAGATTTGAAAATCCCGACCTGTTATAGATACTTGATTTAAAAATCCCGAACAGTTATAAAAACTGGAGTTGAAAATCCCGACCAATTATAGAAACTGGATTTGAAAATCCTGACCAGTTATAGAAACTGGATTTGAAAATCTCGACCAGTTATAGAAACTGGATTTGAAAATCCAGACCAGTTATAGAAACTGGATTTGAAAATCCCGACCAGTTATAAAATCTGGAATTGAAAATCCCGACCAGTTATAGAAACTGGATTTCAAAATCCCGACCAGTTATAGAAACTGAATTTGAAAATCCCGACCAGTTATAGAAACTGGATTTGAAAATCCCGACCAGTTATAACACTGAATTTGAAAATCCCGACCGGTTATAAAAACTGGATTTGAAAATCCCGACCAGTTATAGAAACTTGATTTGAAAATCCTGACCAGTTATAGAAACTGGATTTGAAAATCCCGACCAGTTATAAAAACTGGATTTGAAAATCCCGACCAGTTATAAAACTGGATTTGAAAATCCCGACCAGTTATAGAAACTGGATTTGAAAATCCTGATCAGTTATAACACTGGATTTGAAAATCCTGACCAATTATAAAACTAGATTTGAAAATTCGGACCTGTTATAGAAACTGGATTTGAAAATCCCGACCAGTTATAAATCTGGATTTGAAAATCCCAACCAGTTATAAAACTAGATTTTAAAATCCCGACCAGTTATAGAAACTGGATTTGAAAATCTTGACCAGTTATAGAAACTGGATTTGAAAATCCCGACCAGTTATAAAAACTAGATTTGAAAATCCCAACCAGTTATAGAAACTGGATTTGAAAATCCTGACCAGTTATAGAAACTGGATTTGAAAATATCGACCAGTTATAGAAACTGGATTTGAAAATTCCGACCAGTTATAAAACTGTATTTGAAAATCCCGACCAGTTATAGAAACTGGATTTGAAAATCCCGACTAGTTATAAAAACTGGATTTGAAAATCCCAACCAGTTATAAAACTAGATTTAAAAATCCCGACCAGTTATAGAAACTGCATTTGAAAATCCTGACCAGTTATAAAACTGGATTTGAAAATCCCGACCAGTTATAGAAATTGGATTTGAAAATCCCGACCAGTTATGACACTAGATTTAGAAATCACGACTAGTTATAGAAACTGGATTTGAAAATCCCGACCAGTTATAAAACTGGATTTGAAAATCCCGACCAGTTATAGAAACTAGATTTGAAAATCCCGACTAGTTATAAAAACTGGATTTGAAAATCCCAACCAGTTATAGAAACTGGATTTCAAAATCCCGACCAGTTATAAAAACTGGAGTTGAAAATCTCGACCAGTTATAACACTGAATTTGAAAATCCCGACCAGTAATAAAAACTGAATTTGAAAATCCCGACCAGTTATAGAAACTGGATTTGAAAATCCTGACCAGTTATAGAAACTGATATTGAAATCCCGACCAGTTATAAAAACTGGATTTGAAAATCTCGACCAGTTATAAAACTGGATTTGAAAATCCTGTCGAGTTATAGAAACTGAATTTGAAAATCCTGATGAGTTATAACACTGGATTTGAAAATCCCGACCAATTATAAAACTAGATTTGAAAATCGCGACAAGTTATAGAAAATGGATTTGAAAATTCTGACCAGTTATAAAACTGGATATGAAAATCCCGACCAGTTATAAAACTAGATTTGAAAATCCCGACTTGTTATAGATACTTGATTTGAAAATCCCGACCAGTTATAAAAACTGGAGTTGAAAATCCCGACCAGTTATAGAAACTGGATTTGAAAATCCCGACCAGTTATAGAAACTGGATTTGAAAATCCCGACCAGTTATAAAAACTGGATTTGAAAATCCCGACCAGTTATAAAACTAGATTTGAAAATCCCGACGAGTTATAGAAACTGGATTTGAAAATCCTGACCAATTCTAAAACTAGATTTGAAAATCCGGACCTGTTATAGAAACTGGATTTGAAAATCCCGACCAGTTATAAATCTGGATTTCAAAATCCCAACCAGTTATAAAACTAGATTTAAAAATCCCGACCAGTTATAGAAACTGCATTTGAAAATCCTGACCAGTTATAAAACTGGATTTGAAAATCCCGACCAGTTATAGAAATTGGATTTGAAAATCCCGACCAGTTATGACACTAGATTTGGAAATCACGACCAGTTATAGAAACTGGATTTGAAAATCCCGACCAGATATAGAAACTGGATTTGAAAATCCCGACCAGTTATAGAAACTGGATTTGAAAATCCCGACCAGTTGTAAAAACTGAATTTTGAAAATCCCGACCAGTTACAAAAACTGGATTTGAAAATCCGACCAGTTATAGAAACTAGATTTGAAAATCCGACCAGTTATAGAAACTGGATTTGAAAATCCCGACCAGTTGTAAAAACTGAATTTTGAAAATCCCGACCAGTTACAAAAACTAGATTTGAAAATCCCGACCAGTTATAAAAACTAGATTTGAAAATCCCGACCAGTTATAGGAACTGGATATGAAAATCCCGACAGTTATAGAATCTGGATTTGAAAATCCCGACCAGTTATAAAAACTGGATTTGAAAATCCCGACCAGTTATAAAAACTGGATTTCAAAATCCCGACAAGTTATAGAAACTGGATTTGAAAATGCCGACCAGTTATAACACTGAATTTCAAAAATCCCGACCAGTTATAAGAACTGGATTTGAAAATCCCAACCAGTTATAAAAACTGGATTTGAAAATCCTGACCAGTTATAGAAACTGAATTTGAAAATCCTGACCAGTTATAAAAACTGGATTTGAAAATCCTGACCAGTTATAGAAACTGAATTTGAAAATCCCGACCAGTTATAAAAACTGGATTTGAAAATCCCGACAAGTTATAAAACTGGATTTGAAAATCCCGACGAGTTATAGAAACTGAATTTGAAAATCCTGATCAGTTATAACACTGGATTTGAAAATCCCGACCAATTATAAAACTAGATTTGAAAATCCCGACAAGTTAAAGAAAATGGATTTGAAAATCCCGACCAGTTATAAAACTGGATTTAAAAATCCCGACCAGCTATAGAAACTGGATTTGAAAATCCCGACTAGTTATAAAAACTGGATTTGAAAATCCCGACCAGTTATAGAAACTGGATTTGAAAATCCAGACCAGTTATAAAATCTGGAATTGAAAATCCTGTCCAGTTATAGAAACTGGATTTCAAAATCCCGACCAGTTATAGATACTGGATTTGAAAATCCCGACCAGTTATAAAAACTGGAGTTGAAAATCCTGACCAGTTATAGAAACTGGATTTGAAAATCCTGACCAGTTATAGAAACTGGATTTGAAAATCCCGACCAGTTATAAAAACTAGATTTGAAAATCCCGACCAGTTATAGAAACTGGATTTGAAAATCCTGATCAGTTATAACACTGGATTTGAAAATCCTGACCAATTATAAAACTAGATTTGAAAATCCGGACCTGTTATAGAAACTGGATTTGAAAATCCCGACCAGTTATAAATCTGGATTTAAAAATCCCAACCAGTTATAGAAACTGCATTTGAAAATCCTAACGAGTTATAAAACTGGATTTAAAAATCCCAACCAGTTATAGAAACTGCATTTGAAAATCCTGACCAGTTATAAAACTGCATTTGAAAATCCCGACCAGTTATAGAAATTGGATTTGAAATCCCGACCAGTTATGACACTAGATTTGGATATCACGACCAGTTATAGAAACTGGATTTGAAAATCCCGACCAGTCATAGAAACTGGATTTGAAAATCCTGACCAGTTATAGAAACTGGATTTGAAAATCCCGACCAGTTATAAAAACTAGATTTGAAAATCCCGACCAGTTATAGAAACTGGATTTGAAAATCCTGATCAGTTATAACACTGGATTTGAAAATCCCGACCAATTATAAAACTAGATTTGAAAATCCGGACCTGTTATAGAAACTGGATTTGAAAATCCCGACCAGTTATAAATCTGGATTTAAAAATCCCAACCAGTTATAGAAACTGCATTTGAAAATCCTAACGAGTTATAAAACTGGATTTAAAAATCCCAACCAGTTATAGAAACTGCATTTGAAAATCCTGACCAGTTATAAAATTGCATTTGAAAATCCCGACCAGTTATAGAAATTGGATTTGAAATCCCGACCAGTTATGACACTAGATTTGGATATCACGACCAGTTATAGAAACTGGATTTGAAAATCCCGACCAGTTATAGAAACTGGATTTGAAAATCCCGACCAGTTATAGAAACTGGATTTGAAAATCTGGACCAGTTGTAAAAACTGAATTTTGAAAATCCCGACCAGTTACAAAAACTGGATTTGAAAATCCCGACCAGTTATAAAAACTAGAATTGAAAATCCCGACCAGTTATACAAACTGGATTTGAAAATCTCGACCATTTATAGAAACTGGATTTGAAAATCCCGACCAGTTACAGAAACTAGATTTGAAAATCCCGACCAGTTATAAAACTGGATTTGAAAATCCCGACCAATTATAGAAACTGGATTTGAAAATCCCGACCAGTTATAAAAACTGGATTTGAAAATCCCGACCAGTTATAGAAACTAGATTTCAAAATCCTGACCAGTTATAGAAACTGGATTTAAAAATCCCGACCAGTTATAGAAATTGGATTTGAAAATCCCGACCAATTATAACACTGAATTTGAAAATCCCGACCAGTTATAGAAACTGGATTTCAAAATCCTGACCAGTTATACAAACTGGATTTGAAAATCCTGACCAGTTATAGAAACTGAATTTGAAAATCCCGACCAGTTATAAAACTGAATTTGAAAATCCTGACCAGTTATAAAAACTGGATTTGAAAATCCCGACCAGTTATAAAAACTGGATTTGAAAATCCTGACCAGTTATAGAAACTGAATTTGAAAATCCTGACCAGTTATAAAAACTGGATTTGAAAATCCCGACCAGTTATAAAACTAGATTTGAAAATCCCTACGAGTTATAGAAACAAAATTTGAAAATCCTGATCCGTTATAACACTGGATTTGAAAATCCCGACCAATTATAAAACTAGATTTGAAAATCCCGACCAGTTATAGCAAATGGATTTGAAAATCCCGACTAGTTATAAAACTGGATTTGAAAATCCCGACCAGTTATAAAACTGGATTTAAAAATCCCGACCAGTTATAGAAACTGGATTTGAAAATCCCGACCAGTTATAGAAACTGGATTTGAAAATCCCGACCAGTTATAGATACTGGATTTGAAAATCCCGACCAGTTATAAAAACTGGAGTTGAAAATCCTGACCAGTTATAGAAACTGGATTTGAAAATCCCGACCAGTTATAGAAACTGGATTTGAAAATCTCAACCAGTTATAGAAACTGGATTTGAAAATCCCGACCAGTTATAGAAACTGGATTTGAAAATCCCGACCAGTTATAAAACCTGGAATTGAAAATCCCGACCAGTTATAGAAACTGGATTTCAAAATCCCGACCAGTTATAACACTGAACTTGAAAATCCCGACCGGTTATAAAAACTGGATTTGAAAATCCCGACCAGTTATAGAAACTTGATTTGAAAATCCTGACCAGTTATAGAAACTGGATTTGAAAATCCCGACCAGTTATAAAAACTGGATTTGAAAATCCCGACCAGTTATAAAACTGGATTTGAAAATCCCGACCAGTTATAGAAACTGGATTTGAAAATCCTGATCAGTTATAACACTAGTTTTGAAAATCCCGACCAATTATAAAACTAGATTTGAAAATCCGGACCTGTTATAGAAACTGGATTTGAAAATCCCGACCAGTTATAAATCTGGATTTAAAAATCCCAACCAGTTATGAAAATCCGGACCTGTTATAGAAACTGAATTTGAAAATCCCGACCAGTTATAAAAACTGGATTTGAAAATCCCGACCAGTTATAAAAACTGGAATTGAAAATCCCGACCAGTTATAGAAACTGGATTTGAAAATCCTGACCAGTTATAGAAACTGAATTTGAAAATCCTGACCAGTTATAAAAACTGGATTTGAAAATCCCGACCAGTTATAAAACTGGATTTGAAAATCCCGACGAGTTATAGAAAATGAATTTGAAAATCCTGATCAGTTATAACACTGGATTTGAAAATCCCGACCAATTATAAAACTAGATTTGAAAATCCCGACCAGTTATAGCAAATGGATTTGAAAATCTCGACCAGTTATAAAACTGGATTTGAAAATCCCGACCAGTTATAAAACTGGATTTAAAAATCCCGACCAGTTATAGAAACTGGATTTGAAAATCCCGACCAGTTATAAAACTGGATTTGAAAATCCTGACCAGTTATAGAAACTGGATTTGAAAATTCTGACCAGTTATAACACTGGATTTGAAAATCCCGACCAATTATAAAACTAGATTTGAAAATCCGGACCTGTTATAGAAACTGGATTTGAAAATCCCGACCAGTTATAAATTTGGATTTGAAAATCCCAACCAGTTATAAAACTAGATTTAAAAATCCCGACCAGTTATAGAAACTGCATTTGAAAATCCTGACCAGTTATAAAACTGGATTTGAAAATCCCGACCAGTTATAGAAATTGGATTTGAAAATCCCGACCAGTTATGACACTAGATTTGGAAATCACGACCAGTTATAGAAACTGGATTTGAAAATCCCGACCAGTTATAGAAACTGGATTTGAAAATCCCGACCAGTTATAGTAACTGGATTTGAAAATCCCGACCAGTTGTAAAAACTGAATTTTGAAAATCCCAACAAGTTACAAAAACTGGATTTGAAAATCCCGACCAGTTATAAAAACTAGATTTGAAAATCCCGACCAGTTATAGAAACTGGATTTGAAAATCCCGACCAGTTATAGAAACTGGATTTGAAAATCCCGACCAGTTATAGAAAATAGATTTGAAAATCTCGACCAGTTATAAAACTGGATTTGAAAATCACGACCAGTTATAGAAACTGGATTTGAAAATCCTGACCAGTTATAAAAACTGGATTTGAAAATCCCGACCAGTTATAGAAACTGGATTTCAAAATCCCGACCAGTTATAGAAACTGGATTTGAAAATCCCCACCAGTTATAGAAACTGGATTTAAAAATCCCGACCAGTTATAACACTGAATTTGAAAATCCCGACCAGTTATAAAAACTGGATTTGAAAATCCCGACCAGTTATAGAAACTGGATTTGAAAATCCTGACCAGTTATAGAAACTGAATTTGAAAATCCTGACCAGTTATAAAAACTGGATTTGAATATCCCGACCAGTTATAAAACTGGATTTTAAAATCCCGACGAGTTATAGAAACTGAATTTGAAAATCCTGATCAGTTATAACACTGGATTTGAAAATCCCGACCAATTATAAAACTAGATTTGAAAATCCCGACCAGTTATAGCAAATGGATTTGAAAATCCCGACTAGTTATAAAACTGGATTTGAAAATCCCAGTCAGTTATAAAATTGGATTTAAAAATCCCGACCAGTTATTGAAACTGGATTTGAAAATCCCGACCAGTTATAAAACTGAATTTGAAAATCCCGACCAGTTATAGAAACTGCATTTGAAAATCCTGACCAGTTATAAAACTGGATTTGAAAATCCCGACCAGTTATAGAAATTGGATTTGAAAATCCCGATCAGTTATGACACTAGATTTAGAAATCACGACCAGTTATAGAAACTGGATTTAAAAATCCCGACCAGTTATAAAACTGGATTTGAAAATCCCGACCAGTTATAGAAACTGGATTTGAAAATCCCGACTAGTTATAAAAACTGGATTTAAAAATCCCGACCAGTTATAAAAACTGGAGTTGAAAATCCCGACCAGTTATAACACTGAATTTGAAAATCCCGACTAGTTATAAAAACTGAATTTGAAAATCCCGACCAGTTATAGAAACTGGATTTGAAAATCCTGACCAGTTATAGAAACTGAATTTGAAAATCCCGACGAGTTATAGAAATTGAATTTGAAAATCCTGATCAGTTATAACACAGGATTTGAAAATCCCGACCAATTATAAAACTAGATTTGAAAATCCCGACCAGTTATAGAAAATGGATTTGAAAATCCCGACCAGTTATAAAACTGGATTTGAAAATGCCGACCAGTTATAAAACTGGATTTAAAAATCCCGACCAGTTATAGAAACTGGATTTGAAAATCCCGACCAGTTATAAAACTGGATTTGAAAATCCCGACCAGTTATAGAAACTGGATTTGAAAATCCTGACCAGTTATAAAACTGGATTTGAAAATCCCGACCAGTTATAGAAACTGGATTTAAAAATTCCGACCAGTTATGACACTAGATTTGAAAATCCCGACCTGTTATAGATACTTGATTTGAAAATCCTGACCAGGTATAAAAACTAGAGTTGAAAATCCCGACCAGTTATAGAAACTGGATTTGAAAATCCCGACCAGTTATAAAATCTGGATTTGAAAATCCCGACCAGTTATAAAACTAGATTTGAAAATCCCGACCAGTTATAGAAACTGGATTTGAAAATTCTGATCAGTTATAACACTGGATTTGAAAATCCCGACCAATTATAAAACTAGATTTGAAAATTCGGACCTGTTATAGAAACTGGATTTGAAAATCCCGACCAGTTATAAATCTGGATTTGAAAATCCCAACCAGTTATAAAACTAGATTTAAAAATCCCGACCAGTTATAGAAACTGCATTTAAAAATCCTGACCAGTTATAAAACTGGATTTGAAAATCCCGACCAGTTATCGAAATTGGATTTGAAAATCCCGACCAGTTATGACACTAGATTTGGAAATCACGACCAGTTATAGAAACTGGATTTGAAAATCCCGACCAGTTATAAAAACTGGATTTGAAAATCCCGACCAGTTATAAAAACTGAATTTTGAAAATCCCGACCAGTTACAAAAACTGGATTTGAAAATCCCGACTAGTTATAAAAACTAGATTTGAAAATCCCGACCAGTTATAGAAACTGGATTTGAAAATCCCGACCAGTTATAGAAACTGGATTTGAAAATCTCGACCAGGTATAGAAACTAGATTTGAAAATCCCGACCAGTTATAAAACTGGATTTGAAAATCCCGACCAGTTATGGAAACTAGATTTGAAAATAATGACCAGTTATAAAAACTGGATTTGAAAATCCCGACCAGTTATAGAAACTGGATTTGAAAATCCCAACCAGTTATAGAAACTGGATTTGAAAATCCCGATCAGTTATAACACTGAATTTGAAAATCCCGACCAGTTATAAAAACTGGATTTGAAAATCCCGACCAGTTATAGAAACTGGATTTGAAAATCCTGACCAGTTATAGAAACTGAATTTGAAAATCCTGACTAGTTATAAAAACTGGATTTGAAAATCCCGACCAGTTATAAAACTGGATTTGAAAATCCCGACGAGTTATAGAAAATGAATTTGAAAATCCTGATCAGTTATAACACTGGATTTGAAAATCCCGACCAATTATAAAACTAGATTTGAAAATCCCGACCAGTTATAGCAAATGGATTTGAAAATCCCGACCAGTTATAAAACTGGATTTGAAAATACCGACCAGTTATAAAACTGGATTTAAAAATCCCGACCAGTTATAGAAACTGGATTTGAAAATCCCGACCAGTTATAAAACTGGATTTGAAAATCCCGACCAGTTATAGAAACTGGATTTGAAAATTCTGACCAGTTATAACACTGGATTTGAAAATCCCGACCAATTATTGAAACTGGATTTAAAAATCCCGACCAGTTATGACACTAGATTTGAAAATCCCGACCAGTTATAGAAACTGGATTTGAAAATCCTGATTAGTTATAACACTGGATTTGAAAATCCCGGCCAATTATAAAACTAGATTTGAAAATCCCGACCAGTTATAGCAAATGGATTTGAAAATCCCGACTAGTTATAAAACTGGATTTGAAAATCCCAGCCAGTTATAAAACTGGATTTAAAAATCCCGACCAGTTATAGAAACTGGATTTGAAAATCCCGACCACTTATAGAAACTGGATTTGAAAATCCTGACCAGTTATAGAAACTGGATTTAAAAATCCCGACCAGTTATAAATCTGGATTTCAAAATCCCAACCAGTTATAAAACTAGATTTAAAAATCCCGACCAGTTATAGAAACTGCATTTGAAAATCCTGACCAGTTATAAAACTGGATTTGAAAATCCCGACCAGTTATAGAAATTGGATTTGAAAATCCCGACCAGTTATGACACTAGATTTGGAAATCACGACCAGTTATAGAAACTGGATTTGAAAATCCCGACCAGATATAGAAACTGGATTTGAAAATCCCGACCAGTTATAGAAACTGGATTTGAAAATCCCGACCAGTTGTAAAAACTGAATTTTGAAAATCCCGACCAGTTACAAAAACTGGATTTGAAAATCCGACCAGTTATAGAAACTAGATTTGAAAATCCGACCAGTTATAGAAACTGGATTTGAAAATCCCGACCAGTTGTAAAAACTGAATTTTGAAAATCCCGACCAGTTACAAAAACTAGATTTGAAAATCCCGACCAGTTATAAAAACTAGATTTGAAAATCCCGACCAGTTATAGGAACTGGATATGAAAATCCCGACAGTTATAGAATCTGGATTTGAAAATCCCGACCAGTTATAAAAACTGGATTTGAAAATCCCGACCAGTTATAAAAACTGGATTTCAAAATCCCGACAAGTTATAGAAACTGGATTTGAAAATGCCGACCAGTTATAACACTGAATTTGAAAAATCCCGACCAGTTATAAGAACTGGATTTGAAAATCCCAACCAGTTATAAAAACTGGATTTGAAAATCCTGACCAGTTATAGAAACTGAATTTGAAAATCCTGACCAGTTATAAAAACTGGATTTGAAAATCCTGACCAGTTATAGAAACTGAATTTGAAAATCCCGACCAGTTATAAAAACTGGATTTGAAAATCCCGACAAGTTATAAAACTGGATTTGAAAATCCCGACGAGTTATAGAAACTGAATTTGAAAATCCTGATCAGTTATAACACTGGATTTGAAAATCCCGACCAATTATAAAACTAGATTTGAAAATCCCGACAAGTTAAAGAAAATGGATTTGAAAATCCCGACCAGTTATAAAACTGGATTTAAAAATCCCGACCAGCTATAGAAACTGGATTTGAAAATCCCGACTAGTTATAAAAACTGGATTTGAAAATCCCGACCAGTTATAGAAACTGGATTTGAAAATCCAGACCAGTTATAAAATCTGGAATTGAAAATCCTGTCCAGTTATAGAAACTGGATTTCAAAATCCCGACCAGTTATAGATACTGGATTTGAAAATCCCGACCAGTTATAAAAACTGGAGTTGAAAATCCTGACCAGTTATAGAAACTGAATTTGAAAATCCCGACCAGTTATAGAAACTGGATTTGAAAATCTCAACCAGTTATAGAAACTGGATTTGAAAATCCCGACCAGTTATAGAAACTGGATTTGAAAATCCCGACCAGTTATAAAATCTGGAATTGAAAATCCCGACCAGTTATAGAAACTGGATTTCAAAATCCCGACCAGTTATAACACTGAACTTGAAAATCCCGACCGGTTATAAAAACTGGATTTTAAAATCCCGACCAGTTATAGAAACTTGATTTGAAAATCCTGACCAGTTATAGAAACTGGATTTGAAAATCCCGACCAGTTATAAAAACTGGATTTGAAAATCCCGACCAGTTATAAAACTGGATTTGAAAATCCCGACCAGTTATAAATCTGGATTTGAAAATCCCAACCAGTTATAAAACTAGATTTTAAAATCCCGACCAGTTATAGAAACTGGATTTGAAAATCCTGACCAGTTATAGAAACTGGATTTGAAAATCCCGACCAGTTATAAAAACTAGATTTGAAAATCCCGACCAGTTATAGAAACTGGATTTGAAAATCCTGATCAGTTATAACACTGGATTTGAAAATCCTGACCAATTATAAAACTAGATTTGAAAATCCGGACCTGTTATAGAAACTGGATTTGAAAATCCCGACCAGTTATAAATCTGGATTTAAAAATCCCAACCAGTTATAGAAACTGCATTTGAAAATCCTAACGAGTTATAAAACTGGATTTAAAAATCCCAACCAGTTATAGAAACTGCATTTGAAAATCCTGACCAGTTATAAAACTGCATTTGAAAATCCCGACCAGTTATAGAAATTGGATTTGAAATCCCGACCAGTTATGACACTAGATTTGGATATCACGACCAGTTATAGAAACTGGATTTGAAAATCCCGACCAGTTATAGAAACTGGATTTGAAAATCCTGACCAGTTATAGAAACTGGATTTGAAAATCCCGACCAGTTATAAAAACTAGATTTGAAAATCCCGACCAGTTATAGAAACTGGATTTGAAAATCCTGATCAGTTATAACACTGGATTTGAAAATCCCGACCAATTATAAAACTAGATTTGAAAATCCGGACCTGTTATAGAAACTGGATTTGAAAATCCCGACCAGTTATAAATCTGGATTTAAAAATCCCAACCAGTTATAGAAACTGCATTTGAAAATCCTAACGAGTTATAAAACTGGATTTAAAAATCCCAACCAGTTATAGAAACTGCATTTGAAAATCCTGACCAGTTATAAAACTGCATTTGAAAATCCCGACCAGTTATAGAAATTGGATTTGAAATCCCGACCAGTTATGACACTAGATTTGGATATCACGACCAGTTATAGAAACTGGATTTGAAAATCCCGACCAGTTATAGAAACTGGATTTGAAAATCCCGACCAGTTATAGAAACTGGATTTGAAAATCTGGACCAGTTGTAAAAACTGAATTTTGAAAATCCCGACCAGTTACAAAAACTGGATTTGAAAATCCCGACCAGTTATAAAAACTATAATTGAAAATCCCGACCAGTTATACAAACTGGATTTGAAAATCTCGACCATTTATAGAAACTGGATTTGAAAATCCCGACCAGTTACAGAAACTAGATTTGAAAATCCCGACCAGTTATAAAACTGGATTTGAAAATCCCGACCAATTATAGAAACTGGATTTGAAAATCCCGACCAGTTATAAAAACTGGATTTGAAAATCCCGACCAGTTATAGAAACTAGATTTCAAAATCCCGACCAGTTATAGAAACTGGATTTAAAAATCCCGACCAGTTATAGAAATTGGATTTGAAAATCCCGACCAATTATAACACTGAATTTGAAAATCCCGACCAGTTATAGAAACTGGATTTCAAAATCCTGACCAGTTATACAAACTGGATTTGAAAATCCTGACCAGTTATAGAAACTGAATTTGAAAATCCCGACCAGTTATAAAACTGAATTTGAAAATCCTGACCAGTTATAAAAACTGGATTTGAAAATCCCGACCAGTTATAAAAACTGGATTTGAAAATCCTGACCAGTTATAGAAACTGAATTTGAAAATCCTGACCAGTTATAAAAACTGGATTTGAAAATCCCGACCAGTTATAAAACTAGATTTGAAAATCCCTACGAGTTATAGAAACAGAATTTGAAAATCCTGATCCGTTATAACACTGGATTTGAAAATCCCGACCAATTATAAAACTAGATTTGAAAATCCCGACCAGTTATAGCAAATGGATTTGAAAATCCCGACTAGTTATAAAACTGGATTTGAAAATCCCGACCAGTTATAAAACTGGATTTAAAAATCCCGACCAGTTATAGAAACTGGATTTGAAAATCCCGACCAGTTATAGAAACTGGATTTGAAAATCCCGACCAGTTATAGATACTGGATTTGAAAATCCCGACCAGTTATAAAAACTGGAGTTGAAAATCCTGACCAGTTATAGAAACTGGATTTGAAAATCCCGACCAGTTATAGAAACTGGATTTGAAAATCTCAACCAGTTATAGAAACTGGATTTGAAAATCCCGACCAGTTATAGAAACTGGATTTGAAAATCCCGACCAGTTATAAAATCTGGAATTGAAAATCCCGACCAGTTATAGAAACTGGATTTCAAAATCCCGACCAGTTATAACACTGAACTTGAAAATCCCGACCGGTTATAAAAACTGGATTTGAAAATCCCGACCAGTTATAGAAACTTGATTTGAAAATCCTGACCAGTTATAGAAACTGGATTTGAAAATCCCGACCAGTTATAAAAACTGGATTTGAAAATCCCGATCAGTTATAAAACTGGATTTGAAAATCCCGACCAGTTATAGAAACTGGATTTGAAAATCCTGATCAGTTATAACACTAGTTTTGAAAATCCCGACCAATTATAAAACTAGATTTGAAAATCCGGACCTGTTATAGAAACTGGATTTGAAAATCCCGACCAGTTATAAATCTGGATTTAAAAATCCCAACCAGTTATGAAAATCCGGACCTGTTATAGAAACTGAATTTGAAAATCCCGACCAGTTATAAAAACTGGATTTGAAAATCCCGACCAGTTATAAAAACTGGAATTGAAAATCCCGACCAGTTATAGAAACTGGATTTGAAAATCCTGACCAGTTATAGAAACTGAATTTGAAAATCCTGACCAGTTATAAAAACTGGATTTGAAAATCCCGACCAGTTATAAAACTGGATTTGAAAATCCCGACGAGTTATAGAAAATGAATTTGAAAATCCTGATCAGTTATAACACTGGATTTGAAAATCCCGACCAATTATAAAACTAGATTTGAAAATCCCGACCAGTTATAGCAAATGGATTTGAAAATCTCGACCAGTTATAAAACTGGATTTGAAAATCCCGACCAGTTATAAAACTGGATTTAAAAATCCCGACCAGTTATAGAAACTGGATTTGAAAATCCCGACCAGTTATAAAACTGGATTTGAAAATCCTGACCAGTTATAGAAACTGGATTTGAAAATTCTGACCAGTTATAACACTGGATTTGAAAATCCCGACCAATTATAAAACTAGATTTGAAAATCCGGACCTGTTATAGAAACTGGATTTGAAAATCCCGACCAGTTATAAATTTGGATTTGAAAATCCCAACCAGTTATAAAACTAGATTTAAAAATCCCGACCAGTTATAGAAACTGCATTTGAAAATCCTGACCAGTTATAAAACTGGATTTGAAAATCCCGACCAGTTATAGAAATTGGATTTGAAAATCCCGACCAGTTATGACACTAGATTTGGAAATCACGACCAGTTATAGAAACTGGATTTGAAAATCCCGACCAGTTATAGAAACTGGATTTGAAAATCCCGACCAGTTATAGTAACTGGATTTGAAAATCCCGACCAGTTGTAAAAACTGAATTTTGAAAATCCCAACAAGTTACAAAAACTGGATTTGAAAATCCCGACCAGTTATAAAAACTAGATTTGAAAATCCCGACCAGTTATAGAAACTGGATTTGAAAATCCCGACCAGTTATAGAAACTGGATTTGAAAATCCCGACCAGTTATAGAAAATAGATTTGAAAATCTCGACCAGTTATAAAACTGGATTTGAAAATCACGACCAGTTATAGAAACTGGATTTGAAAATCCTGACCAGTTATAAAAACTGGATTTGAAAATCCCGACCAGTTATAGAAACTGGATTTCAAAATCCCGACCAGTTATAGAAACTGGATTTGAAAATCCCCACCAGTTATAGAAACTGGATTTAAAAATCCCGACCAGTTATAACACTGAATTTGAAAATCCCGACCAGTTATAAAAACTGGATTTGAAAATCCCGACCAGTTATAGAAACTGGATTTGAAAATCCTGACCAGTTATAGAAACTGAATTTGAAAATCCTGACCAGTTATAAAAACTGGATTTGAATATCCCGACCAGTTATAAAACTGGATTTGAAAATCCCGACGAGTTATAGAAACTGAATTTGAAAATCCTGATCAGTTATAACACTGGATTTGAAAATCCCGACCAATTATAAAACTAGATTTGAAAATCCCGACCAGTTATAGCAAATGGATTTGAAAATCCCGACTAGTTATAAAACTGGATTTGAAAATCCCAGTCAGTTATAAAATTGGATTTAAAAATCCCGACCAGTTATTGAAACTGGATTTGAAAATCCCGACCAGTTATAAAACTGAATTTGAAAATCCCGACCAGTTATAGAAACTGCATTTGAAAATCCTGACCAGTTATAAAACTGGATTTGAAAATCCCGACCAGTTATAGAAATTGGATTTGAAAATCCCGATCAGTTATGACACTAGATTTAGAAATCACGACCAGTTATAGAAACTGGATTTAAAAATCCCGACCAGTTATAAAACTGGATTTGAAAATCCCGACCAGTTATAGAAACTGGATTTGAAAATCCCGACTAGTTATAAAAACTGGATTTAAAAATCCCGACCAGTTATAAAAACTGGAGTTGAAAATCCCGACCAGTTATAACACTGAATTTGAAAATCCCGACTAGTTATAAAAACTGAATTTGAAAATCCCGACCAGTTATAGAAACTGGATTTGAAAATCCTGACCAGTTATAGAAACTGAATTTGAAAATCCCGACGAGTTATAGAAATTGAATTTGAAAATCCTGATCAGTTATAACACAGGATTTGAAAATCCCGACCAATTATAAAACTAGATTTGAAAATCCCGACCAGTTATAGAAAATGGATTTGAAAATCCCGACCAGTTATAAAACTGGATTTGAAAATGCCGACCAGTTATAAAACTGGATTTAAAAATCCCGACCAGTTATAGAAACTGGATTTGAAAATCCCGACCAGTTATAAAACTGGATTTGAAAATCCCGACCAGTTATAGAAACTGGATTTGAAAATCCTGACCAGTTATAAAACTGGATTTGAAAATCCCGACCAGTTATAGAAACTGGATTTAAAAATTCCGACCAGTTATGACACTAGATTTGAAAATCCCGACCTGTTATAGATACTTGATTTGAAAATCCTGACCAGGTATAAAAACTAGAGTTGAAAATCCCGACCAGTTATAGAAACTGGATTTGAAAATCCCGACCAGTTATAAAATCTGGATTTGAAAATCCCAACCAGTTATAAAACTAGATTTAAAAATCCCGACCAGTTATAGAAACTGCATTTAAAAATCCTGACCAGTTATAAAACTGGATTTGAAAATCCCGACCAGTTATAGAAATTGGATTTGAAAATCCCGACCAGTTATGACACTAGATTTGGAAATCACGACCAGTTATAGAAACTGGATTTGAAAATCCCGACCAGTTATAAAAACTGGATTTGAAAATCCCGACCAGTTATAAAAACTGAATTTTGAAAATCCCGACCAGTTACAAAAACTGGATTTGAAAATCCCGACTAGTTATAAAAACTAGATTTGAAAATCCCGACCAGTTATAGAAACTGGATTTGAAAATCCCGACAAGTTATAGAAACTGGATTTGAAAATCTCGACCAGGTATAGAAACTAGATTTGAAAATCCCGACCAGTTATAAAACTGGATTTGAAAATCCCGACCAGTTATGGAAACTAGATTTGAAAATAATGACCAGTTATAAAAACTGGATTTGAAAATCCCGACCAGTTATAGAAACTGGATTTGAAAATCCCAACCAGTTATAGAAACTGGATTTGAAAATCCCGATCAGTTATAACACTGAATTTGAAAATCCCGACCAGTTATAAAAACTGGATTTGAAAATCCCGACCAGTTATAGAAACTGGATTTGAAAATCCTGACCAGTTATAGAAACTGAATTTGAAAATCCTGACCAGTTATAAAAACTGGATTTGAAAATCCCGACCAGTTATAAAACTGGATTTGAAAATCCCGACGAGTTATAGAAAATGAATTTGAAAATCCTGATCAGTTATAACACTGGATTTGAAAATCCCGACCAATTATAAAACTAGATTTGAAAATCCCGACCAGTTATAGCAAATGGATTTGAAAATCCCGACCAGTTATAAAACTGGATTTGAAAATCCCGACCAGTTATAAAACTGGATTTAAAAATCCCGACCAGTTATAGAAACTGGATTTGAAAATCCCGACCAGTTATAAAACTGGATTTGAAAATCCCGACCAGTTATAGAAACTGGATTTGAAAATTCTGACCAGTTATAACACTGGATTTGAAAATCCCGACCAATTATTGAAAATGGATTTAAAAATCCCGACCAGTTATGACACTAGATTTAAAAATCCCGACCAGTTATAGAAACTGGATTTGAAAATCCTGATCAGTTATAACACTGGATTTGAAAATCCCGGCCAATTATAAAACTAGATTTGAAAATCCCGACCAGTTATAGCAAATGGATTTGAAAATCCCGACTAGTTATAAAACTGGATTTGAAAATCCCAGCCAGTTATAAAACTGGATTTAAAAATCCCGACCAGTTATAGAAACTGGATTTGAAAATCCCGACCACTTATAGAAACTGGATTTGAAAATCCGGACCTGTTATAGAAACTGGATTTGAAAATCCCGACCAGTTATAAATCTGGATTTCAAAATCCCAACCAGTTATAAAACTAGATTTAAAAATCCCGACCAGTTATAGAAACTGCATTTGAAAATCCTGACCAGTTATAAAACTGGATTTGAAAATCCCGACCAGTTATAGAAATTGGATTTGAAAATCCTGACCAGTTATGACACTAGATTTGGAAATCACGACCAGTTATAGAAACTGGATTTGAAAATCCCGACCAGATATAGAAACTGGATTTGAAAATCCCGACCAGTTATAGAAACTGGATTTGAAAATCCCGACCAGTTGTAAAAACTGAATTTTGAAAATCCCGACCAGTTACAAAAACTGGATTTGAAAATCCGACCAGTTATAGAAACTAGATTTGAAAATCCGACCAGTTATAGAAACTGGATTTGAAAATCCCGACCAGTTGTAAAAACTGAATTTTGAAAATCCCGACCAGTTACAAAAACTAGATTTGAAAATCCCGACCAGTTATAAAAACTAGATTTGAAAATCCCGACCAGTTATAGGAACTGGATATGAAAATCCCGACAGTTATAGAATCTGGATTTGAAAATCCCGACCAGTTATAAAAACTGGATTTGAAAATCCCGACCAGTTATAAAAACTGGATTTCAAAATCCCGACAAGTTATAGAAACTGGATTTGAAAATGCCGACCAGTTATAACACTGAATTTGAAAAATCCCGACCAGTTATAAGAACTGGATTTGAAAATCCCAACCAGTTATAAAAACTGGATTTGAAAATCCTGACCAGTTATAGAAACTGAATTTGAAAATCCTGACCAGTTATAAAAACTGGATTTGAAAATCCTGACCAGTTATAGAAACTGAATTTGAAAATCCCGACCAGTTATAAAAACTGGATTTGAAAATCCCGACAAGTTATAAAACTGGATTTGAAAATCCCGATGAGTTATAGAAACTGAATTTGAAAATCCTGATCAGTTATAACACTGGATTTGAAAATCCCGACCAATTATAAAACTAGATTTGAAAATCCCGACAAGTTAAAGAAAATGGATTTGAAAATCCCGACCAGTTATAAAACTGGATTTAAAAATCCCGACCAGCTATAGAAACTGGATTTGAAAATCCCGACTAGTTATAAAAACTGGATTTGAAAATCCCGACCAGTTATAGAAACTGGATTTGAAAATCCAGACCAGTTATAAAATCTGGAATTGAAAATCCTGTCCAGTTATAGAAACTGGATTTCAAAATCCCGACCAGTTATAGATACTGGATTTGAAAATCCCGACCAGTTATAAAAACTGGAGTTGAAAATCCTGACCAGTTATAGAAACTGAATTTGAAAATCCCGACCAGTTATAGAAACTGGATTTGAAAATCTCAACCAGTTATAGAAACTGGATTTGAAAATCCCGACCAGTTATAGAAACTGGATTTGAAAATCCCGACCAGTTATAAAATCTGGAATTGAAAATCCCGACCAGTTATAGAAACTGGATTTCAAAATCCCGACCAGTTATAACACTGAACTTGAAAATCCCGACCGGTTATAAAAACTGGATTTTAAAATCCCGACCAGTTATAGAAACTTGATTTGAAAATCCTGACCAGTTATAGAAACTGGATTTGAAAATCCCGACCAGTTATAAAAACTGGATTTGAAAATCCCGACCAGTTATAAAACTGGATTTGAAAATCCCGACCAGTTATAAATCTGGATTTGAAAATCCCAACCAGTTATAAAACTAGATTTTAAAATCCCGACCAGTTATAGAAACTGGATTTGAAAATCCTGACCAGTTATAGAAACTGGATTTGAAAATCCCGACCAGTTATAAAAACTAGATTTGAAAATCCCGACCAGTTATAGAAACTGGATTTGAAAATCCTGATCAGTTATAACACTGGATTTGAAAATCCTGACCAATTATAAAACTAGATTTGAAAATCCGGACCTGTTATAGAAACTGGATTTGAAAATCCCGACCAGTTATAAATCTGGATTTAAAAATCCCAACCAGTTATAGAAACTGCATTTGAAAATCCTAACGAGTTATAAAACTGGATTTAAAAATCCCAACCAGTTATAGAAACTGCATTTGAAAATCCTGACAAGTTATAAAACTGCATTTGAAAATCCCGACCAGTTATAGAAATTGGATTTGAAATCCCGACCAGTTATGACACTAGATTTGGATATCACGACCAGTTATAGAAACTGGATTTGAAAATCCCGACCAGTTATAGAAACTGGATTTGAAAATCCTGACCAGTTATAGAAACTGGATTTGAAAATCCCGACCAGTTATAAAAACTAGATTTGAAAATCCCGACCAGTTATAGAAACTGGATTTGAAAATCCTGATCAGTTATAACACTGGATTTGAAAATCCCGACCAATTATAAAACTAGATTTGAAAATCCGGACCTGTTATAGAAACTGGATTTGAAAATCCCGACCAGTTATAAATCTGGATTTAAAAATCCCAACCAGTTATAGAAACTGCATTTGAAAATCCTAACGAGTTATAAAACTGGATTTAAAAATCCCAACCAGTTATAGAAACTGCATTTGAAAATCCTGACCAGTTATAAAACTGCATTTGAAAATCCCGACCAGTTATAGAAATTGGATTTGAAATCCCGACCAGTTATGACACTAGATTTGGATATCACGACCAGTTATAGAAACTGGATTTGAAAATCCCGACCAGTTATAGAAACTGGATTTGAAAATCCCGACCAGTTATAGAAACTGGATTTGAAAATCTGGACCAGTTGTAAAAACTGAATTTTGAAAATCCCGACCAGTTACAAAAACTGGATTTGAAAATCCCGACCAGTTATAAAAACTAGAATTGAAAATCCCGACCAGTTATACAAACTGGATTTGAAAATCTCGACCATTTATAGAAACTGGATTTGAAAATCCCGACCAGTTACAGAAACTAGATTTGAAAATCCCGACCAGTTATAAAACTGGATTTGAAAATCCCGACCAATTATAGAAACTGGATTTGAAAATCCCGACCAGTTATAAAAACTGGATTTGAAAATCCCGACCAGTTATAGAAACTAGATTTCAAAATCCCGACCAGTTATAGAAACTGGATTTAAAAATCCCGACCAGTTATAGAAATTGGATTTGAAAATCCCGACCAATTATAACACTGAATTTGAAAATCCCGACCAGTTATAGAAACTGGATTTCAAAATACTGACCAGTTATACAAACTGGATTTGAAAATCCTGACCAGTTATAGAAACTGAATTTGAAAATCCCGACCAGTTATAAAACTGAATTTGAAAATCCTGACCAGTTATAAAAACTGGATTTGAAAATCCCGACCAGTTATAAAAACTGGATTTGAAAATCCTGACCAGTTATAGAAACTGAATTTGAAAATCCTGACCAGTTATAAAAACTGGATTTGAAAATCCCGACCAGTTATAAAACTAGATTTGAAAATCCCTACGAGTTATAGAAACAGAATTTGAAAATCCTGATCCGTTATAACACTGGATTTGAAAATCCCGACCAATTATAAAACTAGATTTGAAAATCCCGACCAGTTATAGCAAATGGATTTGAAAATCCCGACTAGTTATAAAACTGGATTTGAAAATCCCGACCAGTTATAAAACTGGATTTAAAAATCCCGACCAGTTATAGAAACTGGATTTGAAAATCCCGACCAGTTATAGAAACTGGATTTGAAAATCCCGACCAGTTATAGATACTGGATTTGAAAATCCCGACCAGTTATAAAAACTGGAGTTGAAAATCCTGACCAGTTATACAAACTGGATTTGAAAATCCCGACCAGTTATAGAAACTGGATTTGAAAATCTCAACCAGTTATAGAAACTGGATTTGAAAATCCCGACCAGTTATAGAAACTGGATTTGAAAATCCCGACCAGTTATAAAATCTGGAATTGAAAATCCCGACCAGTTATAGAAACTGGATTTCAAAATCCCGACCAGTTATAACACTGAACTTGAAAATCCCGACCGGTTATAAAAACTGGATTTGAAAATCCCGACCAGTTATAGAAACTTGATTTGAAAATCCTGACCAGTTATAGAAACTGGATTTGAAAATCCCGACCAGTTATAAAAACTGGATTTGAAAATCCCGACCAGTTATAAAACTGGATTTGAAAATCCCGACCAGTTATAGAAACTGGATTTGAAAATCCTGATCAGTTATAACACTAGTTTTGAAAATCCCGACCAATTATAAAACTAGATTTGAAAATCCGGACCTGTTATAGAAACTGGATTTGAAAATCCCGACCAGTTATAAATCTGGATTTAAAAATCCCAACCAGTTATGAAAATCCGGACCTGTTATAGAAACTGAATTTGAAAATCCCGACCAGTTATAAAAACTGGATTTGAAAATCCCGACCAGTTATAAAAACTGGAATTGAAAATCCCGACCAGTTATAGAAACTGGATTTGAAAATCCTGACCAGTTATAGAAACTGAATTTGAAAATCCTGACCAGTTATAAAAACTGGATTTGAAAATCCCGACCAGTTATAAAACTGGATTTGAAAATCCCAACGAGTTATAGAAAATGAATTTGAAAATCCTGATCAGTTATAACACTGGATTTGAAAATCCCGACCAATTATAAAACTAGATTTGAAAATCCCGACCAGTTATAGCAAATGGATTTGAAAATCTCGACCAGTTATAAAACTGGATTTGAAAATCCCGACCAGTTATAAAACTGGATTTAAAAATCCCGACCAGTTATAGAAACTGGATTTGAAAATCCCGACCAGTTATAAAACTGGATTTGAAAATCCTGACCAGTTATAGAAACTGGATTTGAAAATTCTGACCAGTTATAACACTGGATTTGAAAATCCCGACCAATTATAAAACTAGATTTGAAAATCCGGACCTGTTATAGAAACTGGATTTGAAAATCCCGACCAGTTATAAATTTGGATTTGAAAATCCCAACCAGTTATAAAACTAGATTTAAAAATCCCGACCAGTTATAGAAACTGCATTTGAAAATCCTGACCAGTTATAAAACTGGATTTGAAAATCCCGACCAGTTATAGAAATTGGATTTGAAAATCCCTACCAGTTATGACACTAGATTTGGAAATCACGACCAGTTATAGAAACTGGATTTGAAAATCCCGACCAGTTATAGAAACTGGATTTGAAAATCCCGACCAGTTATAGTAACTGGATTTGAAAATCCCGACCAGTTGTAAAAACTGAATTTTGAAAATCCCAACAAGTTACAAAAACTGGATTTGAAAATCCCGACCAGTTATAAAAACTAGATTTGAAAATCCCGACCAGTTATAGAAACTGGATTTGAAAATCCCGACCAGTTATAGAAACTGGATTTGAAAATCCCGACCAGTTATAGAAAATAGATTTGAAAATCTCGACCAGTTATAAAACTGGATTTGAAAATCACGACCAGTTATAGAAACTGGATTTGAAAATCCTGACCAGTTATAAAAACTGGATTTGAAAATCCCGACCAGTTATAGAAACTGGATTTCAAAATCCCGACCAGTTATAGAAACTGGATTTGAAAATCCCCACCAGTTATAGAAACTGGATTTAAAAATCCCGACCAGTTATAACACTGAATTTGAAAATCCCGACCAGTTATAAAAACTGGATTTGAAAATCCCGACCAGTTATAGAAACTGGATTTGAAAATCCTGATCAGTTATAACACTAGTTTTGAAAATCCCGACCAATTATAAAACTAGATTTGAAAATCCGGACCTGTTATAGAAACTGGATTTGAAAATCCCGACCAGTTATAAATCTGGATTTAAAAATCCCAACCAGTTATGAAAATCCGGACCTGTTATAGAAACTGAATTTGAAAATCCCGACCAGTTATAAAAACTGGATTTGAAAATCCCGACCAGTTATAAAAACTGGAATTGAAAATCCCGACCAGTTATAGAAACTGGATTTGAAAATCCTGACCAGTTATAGAAACTGAATTTGAAAATCCTGACCAGTTATAAAAACTGGATTTGAAAATCCCGACCAGTTATAAAACTGGATTTGAAAATCCCGACGAGTTATAGAAACTGAATTTGAAAATCCTGATCAGTTATAACACTGGATTTGAAAATCCCGACCAATTATAAAACTAGATTTGAAAATCCCGACCAGTTATAGCAAATGGATTTGAAAATCCCGACTAGTTATAAAACTGGATTTGAAAATCCCAGTCAGTTATAAAATTGGATTTAAAAATCCCGACCAGTTATTGAAACTGGATTTGAAAATCCCGACCAGTTATAAAACTGAATTTGAAAATCCCGACCAGTTATAGAAACTGCATTTGAAAATCCTGACCAGTTATAAAACTGGATTTGAAAATCCCGATCAGTTATAGAAATTGGATTTGAAAATCCCGATCAGTTATGACACTAGATTTAGAAATCACGACCAGTTATAGAAACTGGATTTAAAAATCCCGACCAGTTATAAAACTGGATTTGAAAATCCCGACCAGTTATAGAAACTGGATTTGAAAATCCCGACTAGTTATAAAAACTGGATTTAAAAATCCCGACCAGTTATAAAAACTGGAGTTGAAAATCCCGACCAGTTATAACACTGAATTTGAAAATCCCGACTAGTTATAAAAACTGAATTTGAAAATCCCGACCAGTTATAGAAACTGGATTTGAAAATCCTGACCAGTTATAGAAACTGAATTTGAAAATCCCGACGAGTTATATAAATTGAATTTGAAAATCCTGATCAGTTATAACACAGGATTTGAAAATCCCGACCAATTATAAAACTAGATTTGAAAATCCCGACCAGTTATAGAAAATGGATTTGAAAATCCCGACCAGTTATAAAACTGGATTTGAAAATGCCGACCAGTTATAAAACTGGATTTAAAAATCCCGACCAGTTATAGAAACTGGATTTGAAAATCCCGACCAGTTATAAAACTGGATTTGAAAATCCCGACCAGTTATAGAAACTGGATTTGAAAATCCTGACCAGTTATAAAACTGGATTTGAAAATCCCGACCAGTTATAGAAACTGGATTTAAAAATTCCGACCAGTTATGACACTAGATTTGAAAATCCCGACCTGTTATAGATACTTGATTTGAAAATCCTGACCAGGTATAAAAACTAGAGTTGAAAATCCCGACCAGTTATAGAAACTGGATTTGAAAATCCCGACCAGTTATAAAATCTGGATTTGAAAATCCCGACCAGTTATAAAACTAGATTTGAAAATCCCGACCAGTTATAGAAACTGGATTTGAAAATTCTGATCAGTTATAACACTGGATTTGAAAATCCCGACCAATTATAAAACTAGATTTGAAAATTCGGACCTGTTATAGAAACTGGATTTGAAAATCCCGACCAGTTATAAATCTGGATTTGAAAATCCCAACCAGTTATAAAACTAGATTTAAAAATCCCGACCAGTTATAGAAACTGCATTTAAAAATCCTGACCAGTTATAAAACTGGATTTGAAAATCCCGACCAGTTATAGAAATTGGATTTGAAAATCCCGACCAGTTATGACACTAGATTTGGAAATCACGACCAGTTATAGAAACTGGATTTGAAAATCCCGACCAGTTATAAAAACTGGATTTGAAAATCCCGACCAGTTATAAAAACTGAATTTTGAAAATCCCGACCAGTTACAAAAACTGGATTTGAAAATCCCGACTAGTTATAAAAACTAGATTTGAAAATCCCGACCAGTTATAGAAACTGGATTTGAAAATCCCGACCAGTTATAGAAACTGGATTTGAAAATCTCGACCAGGTATAGAAACTAGATTTGAAAATCCCGACCAGTTATAAAACTGGATTTGAAAATCCCGACCAGTTATGGAAACTAGATTTGAAAATAATGACCAGTTATAAAAACTGGATTTGAAAATCCCGACCAGTTATAGAAACTGGATTTGAAAATCCCAACCAGTTATAGAAACTGGATTTGAAAATCCCGATCAGTTATAACACTGAATTTGAAAATCCCGACCAGTTATAAAAACTGGATTTGAAAATCCCGACCAGTTATAGAAACTGGATTTGAAAATCCTGACCAGTTATAGAAACTGAATTTGAAAATCCTGACCAGTTATAAAAACTGGATTTGAAAATCCCGACCAGTTATAAAACTGGATTTGAAAATCCCGACGAGTTATAGAAAATGAATTTGAAAATCCTGATCAGTTATAACACTGGATTTGAAAATCCCGACCAATTATAAAACTAGATTTGAAAATCCCGACCAGTTATAGCAAATGGATTTGAAAATCCCGACCAGTTATAAAACTGGATTTGAAAATCCCGACCAGTTATAAAACTGGATTTAAAAATCCCGACCAGTTATAGAAACTGGATTTGAAAATCCCGACTAGTTATAAAACTGGATTTGAAAATCCCGACCAGTTATAGAAACTGGATTTGAAAATTCTGACCAGTTATAACACTGGATTTGAAAATCCCGACCAATTATTGAAACTGGATTTAAAAATCCCGACCAGTTATGACACTAGATTTGAAAATCCCGACCAGTTATAGAAACTGGATTTGAAAATCCTGATCAGTTATAACACTGGATTTGAAAATCCCGGCCAATTATAAAACTAGATTTGAAAATCCCGACCAGTTATAGCAAATGGATTTGAAAATCCCGACTAGTTATAAAACTGGATTTGAAAATCCCAGCCAGTTATAAAACTGGATTTAAAAATCCCGACCAGTTATAGAAACTGGATTTGAAAATCCCGACCACTTATAGAAACTGGATTTGAAAATCCTGACCAGTTATAAAACTGGTTTTGAAAATCCCGACCAGTTATAGAAACTGGATTTAAAAATCCCTACCAGTTATGACACTAGATTTAAAAATCCCGACTAGTTATAGAAACTGTATTTGAAAATCCTGACCAGTTATAGATACTGGATTTGAAAATCCCGACCAGTTATAAAAACTGGAGTTGAAAATCCTGACCAGTTATAGAAACTGGATTTGAAAATCCCGACCAGTTATAGAAACTGGATTTGAAAATCTCGACCAGTTATAGGAACTGGATTTGAAAATCCTGACCAGTTATAGAAACTGGATTTGAAAATCCCGACCAGTTATATAAACTGAAATTGAAAATCCCGACCAGTTATAGAAACTGGATTTCAAAATCCCGACCAGTTATAACACTGAATTTGAAAATCCCGACCAGTTATAAAACTGGATTTGAAAATCCCGACCAGTTATAAAACTGGATTTGAAAATCCCGACCAGTTATAGAAACTGGGTTTGAAAATCCTGATCAGTTATAACAATGGATTTGAAAATCCCGACCAATTATAAAACTAGAGTTGAAAATCCGAACCTGTTATAGAAACTGGATTTGAAAATCCCGACCAGTTATAAATCTGGATTTGAAAATCCCAACCAGTTATAAAACTAGATTTTAAAATCCCGACCAGTTATAGAAACTGGATTTGAAAATCCTGACCAGTTATAGAAACTTGATTTGAAAATCCCGACCAGTTATAAAAACTAGATTTGAAAATCCCGACCAGTTATAGAAACTGGATTTGAAAATCCTGATCAGTTATAACACTGGATTTGAAAATCCCGACCAATTATAAAACTAGATTTGAAAATCCGGACCTGTTATAGAAACTGGATTTGAAAATCCCGACCAGTTATAAATCTGGATTTAAAAATCCCAACCAGTTATAGAAACTGCATTTGAAAATCCTGACGAGTTATAAAACTGGATTTAAAAATCCCAACCAGTTATAGAAACTGCATTTGAAAATCCTGACCAGTTATAAAACTGCATTTGAAAATCCTGACCAGTTATAGAAATTGGATTTGAAATCCCGACCAGTTATGACACTAGATTTGGATATCACGACCAGTTATAGAAACTGGATTTGAAAATCCCGACCAGTTATAGAAACTGGATTTGAAAATCCCGACCAGTTATAGAAACTGGATTTGAAAATCTGGACCAGTTGTAAAAACTGAATTTTGAAAATCCCGACCAGTTACAAAAACTGGATTTGAAAATCCCGACCAGTTATAAAAACTAGAATTGAAAATCCCGACCAGTTATACAAACTGGATTTGAAAATCTCGACCATTTATATAAACTGGATTTGAAAATCTCGACCATTTATATAAACTGGATTTGAAAATCCCGACCAGCTACAGAAACTAGATTTGAAAATCCCGACCAGTTATAAAACTGGATTTGAAAATCCCGACCAGTTATAGAAACTGGATTTGAAAATCCCGACCAGTTATAAAAACTGGATTTGAAAATCCCGACCAGTTATAGAAACTAGATTTCAAAATCCCGACCAGTTATAGAAACTGGATTTAAAAATCCCGACCAGTTATAGAAATTGGATTTGAAAATCCCGACCAATTATAACACTGAATTTGAAAATCCCGACCAGTTATAGAAACTGGATTTCAAAATCCTGACCAGTTATAGAAACTGGATTTGAAAATCCTCACCAGTTATAGAAACTGAATTTGAAAATCCCGACCAGTTATAACACTGAATTTGAAAATCCTGACCAGTTATAAAAACTGGATTTGAAAATCCCGACCAGTTATAAAAACTGGATTTGAAAATCCTGACCAGTTATAGAAACTGAATTTGAAAATCCTGACCAGTTATAAAAACTGGATTTGAAAATCCCGACCAGTTATAAAACTGGATTTGAAAATCCCTACGAGTTATAGAAACAGAATTTGAAAATCCTGATCCGTTATAACACTGGATTTGAAAATCCCGACCAATTATAAAACTAGATTTGAAAATCCCGACCAGTTATAGCAAATGGATTTGAAAATCCCGACTAGTTATAAAACTGGATTTGAAAATCCCGACCAGTTATAAAACTGGATTTAAAAATCCCGACGAGTTATAGAAACTGGATTTGAAAATCTCGTCCAGTTATAGAAACTGGATTTCAAAATCCCGACCAGTTATAGATACTGGATTTGAAAATCCCGACCAGTTATAAAAACTGGAGTTGAAAATCCTGACCAGTTATAGAAACAGAATTTGAAAATCCCGACCAGTTATAGAAACAGAATTTGAAAATCCCGACCAGTTATAGAAACTGGATTTGAAAATCTCAACCAGTTATAGAAACTGGATTTGAAAATCCCGACCAGTTATAGAAACTGGATTTGAAAATCCCGACCAGTTATAAAATCTGGAATTGAAAATCCCGACCAGTTATAGAAACTGGATTTCAAAATCCCGACCAGTTATAACACTGAACTTGAAAATCCCGACCGGTTATAAAAACTGGATTTGAAAATCCCGACCAGTTATAGAAACTTGATTTGAAAATCCTGACCAGTTATAGAAACTGGATTTGAAAATCCCGACCAGTTATAAAAACTGGATTTGAAAATCCCGACCAGTTATAAAACTGGATTTGAAAATCCCGACCAGTTATAAATCTGGATTTGAAAATCCGAACCAGTTATAAAACTAGATTTTAAAATCCCGACCAGTTATAGATACTGGATTTGAAAATCCTGACCAGTTATAGAAACTGGATTTGAAAATCCCGACCAGTTATAAAAACTAGATTTGAAAATCCCGACCAGTTATAGAAACTGGATTTGAAAATCCTGATCAGTTATAACATTGGATTTGAAAATCCCGACCAATTATAAAACTAGATTTGAAAATCCGGACCTGTTATAGAAACTGGATTTGAAAATCCCGACCAGTTATAAATCTGGATTTAAAAATCCCAACCAGTTATAGAAACTGCATTTGAAAATCCTAACGAGTTATAAAACTGGATTTAAAAATCCCAACCAGTTATAGAAACTGCATTTGAAAATCCTGACCAGTTATAAAACTGCATTTGAAAATCCCGACCAGTTATAGAAATTGGATTTGAAATCCCGACCAGTTATGACACTAGATTTGGATATCACGACCAGTTATAGAAACTGGATTTGAAAATCCCGACCAGTTATAGAAACTGGATTTGAAAATCCCGACCAGTTATAGAAACTGGATTTGAAAATCCCGACCAGTTATAAAAACTAGATTTGAAAATCCCGACCAGTTATAGAAACTGGATTTGAAAATCCTGATCAGTTATAACACTGGATTTGAAAATCCCGACCAATTATAAAACTAGATTTGAAAATCCGGACCTGTTATAGAAACTGGATTTGAAAATCCCGACCAGTTATAAATCTGGATTTAAAAATCCCAACCAGTTATAGAAACTGCATTTGAAAATCCTAACGAGTTATAAAACTGGATTTAAAAATCCCAACCAGTTATAGAAACTGCATTTGAAAATCCTGACCAGTTAAAAAACTGCATTTGAAAATCCCGACCAGTTATAGAAATTGGATTTGAAATCCCGACCAGTTATGACACTAGATTTGGATATCACGACCAGTTATAGAAACTGGATTTGAAAATCCCGACCAGTTATAGAAACTGGATTTGAAAATCCCGACCAGTTATAGAAACTGGATTTGAAAATCTGGACCAGTTGTAAAAATTGAATTTTGAAAATCCCGACCAGTTACAAAAACTGGATTTGAAAATCCCGACCAGTTATAAAAACTAGAATTGAAAATCCCGACCAGTTATACAAACTGGATTTGAAAATCTCGACCATTTATAGAAACTGGATTTGAAAATCCCGATCAGTTACAGAAACTAGATTTGAAAATCCCGACCAGTTATAAAACTGGATTTGAAAATCCCGACCAGTTATAGAAACTGGATTTGAAAATCCCGACCAGTTATAAAAACTGGATTTGAAAATCCCGACCAGTTATAGAAACTAGATTTCAAAATCCCGACCAGTTATAGAAACTGGATTTAAAAATCCCGACCAGTTATAGAAATTGGATTTGAAAATCCCGACCAATTATAACACTGAATTTGAAAATCCCGACCAGTTATAGAAACTGGATTTCAAAATCCTGACCAGTTATAGAAACTGGATTTGAAAATCATGACCAGTTATAGAAACTGAATTTGAAAATCCCGACCACTTATAACACTGAATTTGAAAATCCTGACCAGTTATAAAAACTGGATTTGAAAATCCCGACCAGTTATAAAAACTGGATTTGAAAATCCTGACCAGTTATAGAAACTGAATTTGAAAATCCTGACCAGTTATAAAAACTGGATTTGAAAATCCCGACCAGTTATAAAACTGGATTTGAAAATCCCTACGAGTTATAGAAACAGAATTTGAAAATCCTGATCCGTTATAACACTGGATTTGAAAATCCCGACCAATTATAAAACTAGATTTGAAAATCCCGACCAGTTATAGCAAATGGATTTGAAAATCCCGACTAGTTATAAAACTGGATTTGAAAATCCCGACCAGTTATAAAACTGGATTTAAAAATCCCGACCAGTTATAGAAACTGGATTTGAAAATCCCGACCAGTTATAGAAACTGGATTTGAAAATCCCGACCAGTTATAGATACTGGATTTCAAAATCCCGACCAGTTATAAAAACTGGAGTTGAAAATCCTGACCAGTTATAGAAACTGGATTTGAAAATCCCGACCAGTTATAGAAACTGGATTTGAAAATCTCAACCAGTTATAGAAACTGGATTTGAAAATCCCGACCAGTTATAGAAACTGGATTTGAAAATCCCGACCAGTTATAAAATCTGGAATTGAAAATCCCGACCAGTTATAGAAACTGGATTTCAAAATCCCGACCAGTTATAACACTGAACTTGAAAATCCCGACCGGTTATAAAAACTGGATTTGAAAATCCCGACCAGTTATAGAAACTTGATTTGAAAATCCTGACCAGTTATAGAAACTGTATTTGAAAATCCCGACCAGTTATAAAAACTGGATTTGAAAATCCCGACCAGTTATAAAACTGGATTTGAAAATCCCGACCAGTTATAGAAACTGGATTTGAAAATCCTGATCAGTTATAACACTAGTTTTGAAAATCCCGACCAATTATAAAACTAGATTTGAAAATCCGGACCTGTTATAGAAACTGGATTTGAAAATCCCGACCAGTTATAAATCTGGATTTAAAAATCCCAACCAGTTATAAAACTAGATTTTAAAATCCCGACCAGTTATAGAAACTGGATTTCAAATTTTGACCAGTTATAGAAACTGGATTTGAAAATCCCGACCAGTTATAAAAACTAGATTTGAAAATCCCAACCAGTTATAGAAACTGGATTTGAAAAGCCCGACCAGTTATAGAAACTGGATTTGAAAATATCGACCAGTTATAGAAACTAGATTTGAAAATCCTGACCAGTTATAAAACTGCATTTGAAAATCCCGACCAGTTATAGAAACTGAATTTGAAAATCCCGACTAGTTATAAAAACTCGATTTGAAAATCCCAACCAGTTATAAAACTAGATTTAAAAATCCTGACCAGTTATAGAAACTGCATGTGAAAATCCTGACCAGTTATACAACTGGATTTGAAAATCCCGACCAGTTATAGAAATTGGATTTGAAAATCCCGACCAGTTATGACACTAGATTTGGAAATCATGGCAGTTATAGAAACTGGATTTGAAAATCCCGACCAGTTATAAAACTTGATTTGAAAATCCCGACCAGTTATAGAAACTGGATTTGAAAATCCCGACTAGTTATAAAAACTGGATTTTAAAATCCCAACCAGTTATAGAAACTGGATTTCAAAATCCCGACCAGTTATAAAAACTGGAGTTGAAAATCCCGACCAGTTATAACACTGAATTTGAAAATCCCGACCAGTTATAAAAACTGAATTTAAAAATCCCGACCAGTTATAGAAACTGGATTTGAAAATCCTGATCAGTTATAACACTGGATTTGAAAATCCCGACCAATTATAAAACTAGATTTGAAAATCCGAACCTGTTATAGAAACTGGATTTGAAAATCCCGACCAGTTATAAATCTGGATTTGAAAATCCCAACCAGTTATAAAACTAGATTTTAAAATCCCGACCAGTTATAGAAACTGGATTTGAAAATCCTGACCAGTTATAGAAACTGGATTTGAAAATCTCGACCAGTTATAAAAACTAGATTTGAAAATCCCGACCAGTTATAGAAACTGTATTTGAAAATCCTGATCAGTTATAACACTGGATTTGAAAATCCCGACCAATTATAAAACTAGATTTGAAAATCCGGACCTGTTATAGAAACTGGATTTGAAAATCCCGACCAGTTATAAATCTGGATTTAAAAATCCCAACCAGTTATAGAAACTGCATTTGAAAATCCTGACGAGTTATAAAACTGGATTTAAAAATCCCAACCAGTTATAGAAACTGCATTTGAAAATCCTGACCAGTTATAAAACTGGATCTGAAAATCCCGACCAGTTATAAAAATTGGATTTGAAAATCCCGACCAGTTATGACACTAGATTTGGATATCACGACCAGTTATAGAAACTGGATTTGAAAATCCCGACCAGTTATAGAAACTGGATTTGAAAATCCCGACCAGTTATAGAAACTGGATTTGAAAATCTGGACCAGTTGTAAAAACTGAATTTTGAAAATCCCGACCAGTTACAAAAACTAGATTTGAAAATCCCGACCAGTTATAAAAACTAGATTTGAGAATCCCGACCAGTTATACAAACTGGATTTGAAAATCTCGACCATTTATAGAAACTGGATTTGAAAATCCCGACCAGTTACAGAAACTAGATTTGAAAATCTCGACCAGTTATAAAACTGGATTTGAAAATCCCGACCAGTTATAGAAACTGGATTTGAAAATCCCGACCAGTTATAAAAACTGGATTTGAAAATCCCGACCAGTTATAGAAACTAGATTTCAAAATCCCGACCAGTTATAGAAACTGGATTTAAAAATCCCGACCAGTTATAGAAATTGGATTTGAAAATCCCGACCAATTATAACACTGAATTTGAAAATCCCGACCAGTTATATAAACTGGATTTCAAAATCCTGACCAGTTATAGAAACTGGATTTGAAAATCCTGACCAGTTATAGAAACTGAATTTGAAAATCCCGACCAGTTATAACACTGAATTTGAAAAACCTGACCAGTTATAAAAACTGGATTTGAAAATCCCGACCAGTTATAAAAACTGGATTTGAAAATCCTGACCAGTTATAGAAACTGAATTTGAAAATCCTGACCAGTTATAAAAACTGGATTTGAAAATCCCGACCAGTTATAAAACTGGATTTGAAAATCCCTACGAGTTATAGAAACAGAATTTGAAAATCCTGATCCGTTATAACACTGGATTTGAAAATCCCGACCAATTATAAAACTAGATTTGAAAATCCCGACCAGTTATAGCAAATGGATTTGAAAATCCCGACCAGTTATAAAACTGGATTTGAAAATCCCGACCAGTTATAAAACTGGATTTAAAAATCCCGACCAGTTATAGAAACTGGATTTGAAAATCCCGACCAGTTATAGAAACTGGATTTGAAAATCCCGACCAGTTATAGATACTGGATTTGAAAATCCCGACCAGTTATAAAAATTGGAGTTGAAAATCCTTACCAGTTATAGAAACTGGATTTGAAAATCCCGACTAGTTATAGAAACTGGATTTGAAAATCTCAACCAGTTATAGAAACTGGATTTGAAAATCCCGACCAGTTATAGAAACTGGATTTGAAAATCCCGACCATTTATAAAATCTGGAATTGAAAATCCCGACCAGTTATAGAAACTGGATTTCAAAATCCCGACCATTTATAACACTGAACTTGAAAATCCCGACCGGTTATAAAAACTGGATTTGAAAATCCCGACCAGTTATAGAAACTTGATTTGAAAATCCTGACCAGTTATAGAAACTGGATTTGAAAATCCCGACCAGTTATAAAAACTGGATTTGAAAATCCCGACCAGTTATAAAACTGGATTTGAAAATCCCGACCAGTTATAGAAACTGGATTTGAAAATCCTGATCAGTTATAACACTAGATTTGAAAATCCCGACCAATTATAAAACTAGATTTGAAAATCCGGACCTGTTATAGAAACTGGATTTGAAAATCCCGACCAGTTATAAATCTGGATTTAAAAATCCCAACCAGTTATAAAACTAGATTTTAAAATCCCGACCAGTTATAGAAACTGGATTTCAAATTTTGACCAGTTATAGAAACTGGATTTGAAAATCCCGACAAGTTATAAAAACTAGATTTGAAAATCCCAACCAGTTATAGAAACTGGATTTGAAAATCCCGACCAGTTATAGAAACTGGATTTGAAAATATCGACCAGTTATAGAAACTAGATTTGAAAATCCCGACCAGTTATAAAACTGCATTTGAAAATCCCGACCAGTTATAGAAACTGAATTTGAAAATCCCGACTAGTTATAAAAACTGGATTTGAAAATCCCAACCAGTTATAAAACTAGATTTAAAAATCCTGACCAGTTATAGAAACTGCATGTGAAAATCCTGACCAGTTATACAACTGGATTTGAAAATCCCGACCAGTTATAGAAATTGGATTTGAAAATCCCGACCAGTTATGACACTAGATTTGGAAATCACGGCAGTTATAGAAACTGGATTTGAAAATCCCGACCAGTTATAAAACTTGATTTGAAAATCCCGACCAGTTATAGAAACTGTATTTGAAAATCCCGACTAGTTATAAAAACTGGATTTGAAAATCCCAACCAGTTATAGAAACTGGATTTCAAAATCCCGACCAGTTATAAAAACTGGAGTTGAAAATCCCGACCAGTTATAACACTGAATTTGAAAATCCCGACCAGTTATAAAAACTGAATTTGAAAATCCCGACCAGTTATAGAAACTGGATTTGAAAATCCTGACCAGTTATAGAAACTGAATTTGAAAATCCCGACCAGTTATAAAAACTGGATTTGAAAATCCTGACCAGTTATAGAAACTTGATTTGAAAATCCTCACCAGTTATAGAAGCTGGATTTGAAAATCCCGACAAGTTATAAAAACTGGATTTGAAAATCCCGACCAGTTATAAAACAGGATTTGAAAATCCCGACCAGTTATAGAAACTGGATTTGAAAATCCTGATCAGTTATAACACTGGATTTGAAAATCCCGACCAATTATAAAACTAGATTTGAAAATCCGAACCTGTTATAGAAACTGGATTTGAAAATCCCGACCAGTTATAAATCTGGATTTGAAAATCCCAACCAGTTATAAAACTAGATTTTAAAATCCCGACCAGTTATAGAAACTAACAAACAACAACAAACAACAACTACGCCTTCATCCCAAAACAATTGGGGTCAGCGATATGAACCAAAAAAGAAATTCATTTTGGGTCTTCCACATGAATCCTTTTCCTCCAATCATTTCTATCCAACGCCATGTCCTCGGTGAGGTTCAAAGCATTCATATCCTTTCCTATCATCTCCATCCAAGTCTTCCTAGGCCTACCCCGACCTCTTTTAACTAATATATTTTCCCATTTCTCCAACCTTCTAACTGGAGCATCATTAGGCCTTCGCCGAATATGTCCAAACCACCGTAAACGATTCTCTCGCATCTTATTTTCAATGGGTGCAACACCTACCTTCTTACATATCTCTTCGTTCCGAATCTTATCTTTTATTGTATTTCCACACATCCATCTAAGCATCCGCATCTCAGCTACACTCATTTTTTGAATATGATGTCTCTTGGCAGCCCAACATTCCGTACCATATAGTAAAGCGGGTCTAATAGTCGTCCTATAAAACTTTCCCTTCAACCGCAATGGCATTCTACGATCGCACAACACTCCAGTAGCACTTTTCCATTTCATCCACCCAACCTTTATCCTATGATTTACATCTCCATCAATTTCTCCATACTTTTGAATGATGGATCCCAAATATTTGAAATAATCATTCACCGGTATATCTTGCTCACCAAGCTTCACTACACTCCCATCACTACTTCGTTGCTTACTAAACCGACATTCCATATATTCAGTCTTACTCTTACTCAACTTAAAACCTCTAGCTTCCAATGTCAGTCTCCATAATTCTAACTTAGCATTAACCCCAGCTCTAGACTCATCAATCAAAACAATATCATCAGCAAACAACATACACCACGGTACATTTTCTTGAATTGATCTCGTAATCTCATCCATCACTATCGCAAATAGGAAAGGGCTTAAAGCAGATCCTTGATGTAACCCAACCGTTATCGGAAAATTGGTTGTCACCCCTCCACAAGTGCGGACATTGGTTACTACTCCTTCATACATATCTTTAATTATACTAATGTACTTGAGAGAAACACCTTTCTTCATCATTGTCCACCAGAGAACGTCCCTAGGTACTCTATCGTATGCCTTCTCTAAATTAATAAAAACCATATGCAAATCTTTGTTCCTCTCTCTATATCTTTCAATAAGTTGTCTAAGAAGATGTATAGCTTCCATAGTTGATCTTCCAGGCATAAAACCAAATTGATTCTCCCATATCATGACAACCTTCCTCAACCTAGACTCAATCACCCTCTCCCAAAGTTTCATAGTATGACTCATGAGTTTTATACCACGATAGTTTGTGCAATCTTGTATATCACCCTTATTCTTATATAAAGGCACCAAAGTACTCTTCCTCCACTCATTAGGCATCTTATTTGTTCGCCAAATCAAGTTAAAAAGATTTGTCAACCATTCTAAACCTTTCTCTCCCAAGCATTTCCAAGCCTCGATAGGTATACCATCTGGGCCAACCGACCAGTTATAGAAACTGGATTTGAAAAATCCTGACCAGTTATAGAAACTGGATTTGAAAATCTCGACCAGTTATAAAAACTAGATTTGAAAATCCCGACCAGTTATAGAAACTGGATTTGAAAATCCTGATCAGTTATAACACTGGATTTGAAAATCCCGACCAATTATAAAACTAGATTTGAAAATCCGGACCTGTTATAGAAACTGGATTTGAAAATCCCGACCAGTTATAAATCTGGATTTAAAAAACCCAACCAGTTATAGAAACTGCATTTGAAAATCCTGACGAGTTATAAAACTGGATTTAAAAATCCCAACCAGTTGTAGAAACTGCATTTGAAAATCCTGACCAGTTATAAAACTGGATTTGAAAATCCCGACCAGTTATAAAAATTGGATTTGAAAATCCCGACCAGTTATGACACTAGATTTGGATATCACGACCAGTTATAGAAACTGGATTTGAAAATCCCGACCAGTTATAGAAACTGGATTTGAAAATCCCGACCAGTTATAGAAACTGGATTTGAAAATCTGGACCAGTTGTAAAAACTGAATTTTGAAAATCCCGACCAGTTACAAAAACTGGATTTGAAAATCCCGACCAGTTATAAAAACTAGATTTGAAAATCCCGACCAGTTATACAAACTGGATTTGAAAATCTCGACCATTTATAGAAACTGGATTTGAAAATCCCGACCAGTTACAGAAACTAGATTTGAAAATCCCGACTAGTTATAAAACTGGATTTAAAAATCCTGACCAGTTATAGAAACTGGATTTGAAAATCCCGACCAGTTATAAAAACTGGATTTGAAAATCCCGACCAGTTATAGAAACTAGATTTCAAAATCCCGACCAGTTATAAAAACTGGATTTAAAAATCCCGACCAGTGTTAGAAATTGGATTTGAAAATCCCGACCAATTATAACACTGAATTTGAAAATCCCGACCAGTTATAGAAACTGGATTTCAAAATCCTGACCAGTTATAGAAACTGGATTTAAAAATCCTGACCAGTTATAGAAACTGAATTTGAAAATCCCGACCAGTTATAACACTGAATTTGAAAATCCTGACCAGTTATAAAAACTGGATTTGAAAATCCCGACCAGTTATAAAAACTGAATTTGAAAATCCTGACCAGTTATAAAAACTGGATTTGAAAATCCCGACCAGTTATAAAACTGGATTTGAAAATCCCTACGAGTTATAGAAACAGAATTTGAAAATCCTGATCCGTTATAACACTGGATTTGAAAATCCCGACCAATTATAAAACGAGATTTGAAAATCTCGACCAATTATAGCAAATGGATTTGAAAATCCCGACCAGTTATAAAACTGGATTTGAAAATCCCGACCAGTAATAAAACTGGATTTAAAAATCCCGACCAGTTATAGAAACTGGATTTGAAAATCCCGACCAGTTATAGAAACTGGATTTGAAAATCCCGACCAGTTATAGAAACTGGATTTGAAAATCCCGACCAGTTGTAAAAACTGAATTTTGAAAATCCCGACCAGTTATAGAAACTGGATTTGAAAATCCCGACCAGTTATAGAAACTGGATTTGAAAATCTCAACCAGTTATAGAAACTGGATTTGAAAATCCCGACCAGTTATAGAAACTGGATTTGAAAATCCCGACCAGTTATAAAATCTGGAATTGAAAATCCCGACCAGTTATAGAAACTAGATTTTAAAATCCCGACCAGTTATAACACTGAATTTGAAAATCCCGACCGGTTATAAAAACTGGATTTGAAAATCCCGACCAGTTATAGAAACTTGATTTGAAAATCCTGACCAGTTATAGAAACTGGATTTGAAAATCCCGACCAGTTATAAAAACTGGATTTGAAAATCCCGACCAGTTATAAAACTGGATTTGAAAATCCCGACCAGTTATAGAAACTAGATTTGAAAATCCTGATCAGTTATAACACTAGATTTGAAAATCCCGACCAATTATAAAACTAGATTTGAAAATCCGGACCTGTTATAGAAACTGGATTTGAAAATCCCGACCAGTTATAAATCTGGATTTGAAAATTCCAACCAGTTATAAAACTAGATTTTAAAATCCCGACCAGTTATAGAAACTGGATTTCAAATTTTGACCAGTTATAGAAACTGAATTTGAAAATCCTGACCAGTTATAAAAACTAGATTTGAAAATCCCAACCAGTTATAGAAACTGGATTTGAAAATCCCGACCAGTTATAGAAACTGAATTTGAAAATATCGACCAGTTATAGAAACTAGATTTGAAAATCCCGACCAGTTATAAAACTGCATTTGAAAATCCCGACCAGTTATAGAAACTGGATTTGAAAATCCCGACTAGTTATAAAAACTGGATTTGAAAATCCCAACCAGTTATAAAACTAGATTTAAAAATCCTGACCAGTTATAGAAACTGCATGTGAAAATCCTGACCAGTTATACAACTGGATTTGAAAATCCCGACCAGTTATAGAAATTGGATTTGAAAATCCCGACGAGTTATGACACTAGATTTGGAAATCACGACCAGTTATAGAAACTGGATTTGAAAATCCCGACCAGTTATAAAACTGGATTTGAAAATCCCGACCAGTTATAGAAACTGGATTTGAAAATCCCGACTAGTTATAAAAACTGGATTTGAAAATCCCAACCAGTTATAGAAACTGGATTTCAAAATCCCGACCAGTTATAAAAACTGGAGTTGAAAATCCCGACCAGTTATAACACTGAATTTGAAAATCCCGACCAGTTATAAAAACTGAATTTGAAAATCCCGACCAGTTATAGAAACTGGATTTGAAAATCCTGACCAGTTATAGAAACTGAATTTGAAAATCCCGACCAGTTATAAAAACTGGATTTGAAAATCCCAACCAGTTATAAAACTGGATTTGAAAATCCCGACGAGTTATAGAAACTGAATTTGAAAATCCTGATCAGTTATAACACTGGATTTGAAAATCCCGACCAATTATAAAACTAGATTTGAAAATCCCGACCAGTTATAGAAAATGGATTTGAAAATCCCGACCAGTTATAAAACTGGATTTGAAAATCCCGACCAGTTATAAAACTGGATTTAAAAATCCCGACCAGTTATAGAAACTGTATTTGAAAATCCCGACTAGTTATAAAAACTGGATTGGAAAATCCCAACCAGTTATAAAACTAGATTTAAAAATCCTGACCAGTTATAGAAACTGCATGTGAAAATCCTGACCAGTTATACAACTGGATTTGAAAATCCCGACCAGTTATAGAAATTGGATTTGAAAATCCCGACCAGTTATGACACTAGATTTGGAAATCACGGCAGTTATAGAAACTGGATTTGAAAATACCGACCAGTTATAAAACTTGATTTGAAAATCCCGACCAGTTATAGAAACTGTATTTGAAAATCCCGACTAGTTATAAAAACTGGATTTGAAAATCCCAACCAGTTATAGAAACTGGATTTCAAAATCCCGACCAGTTATAAAAACTGGAGTTGAAAATCCCGACCAGTTATAACACTGAATTTGAAAATCCCGACCAGTTATAAATACTGAATTTGAAAATCCCGACCAGTTATAGAAACTGGATTTGAAAATCCTGACCAGTTATAGAAACTGAATTTGAAAATCCCGACCAGTTATAAAAACTGGATTTGAAAATCCCGACCAGTTATAGAAACTTGATTTGAAAATCCTCACCAGTTATAGAAGCTGGATTTGAAAATCCCGACAATTTATAAAAACTGGATTTGAAAATCCCGACCAGTTATAAAACACGATTTGAAAATCCCGACCAGTTATAGAAACTGGATTTGAAAATCCTGATCAGTTATAACACTGGATTTGAAAATCTCGACCAATTATAAAACTAGATTTGAAAATCCGAACCTGTTATAGAAACTGGATTTGAAAATCCCGACCAATTATAAATTTGGATTTGAAAATCCCAACCAGTTATAAAACTAGATTTTAAAATCCCGACCAGTTATAGAAACTGGATTTGAAAATCCTGACCAGTTATAGAAACTGGATTTGAAAATCTCGACCAGTTATAAAAACTAGATTTGAAAATCCCGACCAGTTATAGAAACTGGATTTGAAAATCCTGATCAGTTATAACACTGGATTTGAAAATCCCGACCAATTATAAAACTAGATTTGAAAATCCGGACCTGTTATAGAAACTGGATTTGAAAATCCCGACCAGTTATAAATCTGGATTTAAAAATCCCAACCAGTTATAGAAACTGCATTTGAAAATCCTGACGAGTTATAAAACTGGATTTAAAAATCCCAACCAGTTATAGAAACTGCATTTCAAAATCCTGACCAGTTATAAAACTGGATTTGAAAATCCCGACCAGTTATAAAAATTGGATTTGAAAATCCCGACCAGTTATGACACTAGATTTGGATATCACGACCAGTTATAGAAACTGGATTTGAAAATCCCGACCAGTTATAGAAACATGATTTGAAAATCCCGACCAGTTATAGAAACTGGATTTGAAAATCTGGACCAGTTGTAAAAACTGAATTTTGAAAATCCCGACCAGTTACAAAAACTGGATTTGAAAATCCCGACCAGTTATAAAAACTAGATTTGAAAATCCCGACCAGTTATACAAACTGGATTTGAAAATCTCGACCATTTATAGAAACTGGATTTGAAAATCCCGATGAGTTACAGAAACTAGATTTGAAAATCCCGACCAGTTATAAAACTGGATTTGAAAATCCCGACCAGTTATAGAAACTGGATTTGAAAATCCCGACCAGTTATAAAAACTGGATTTGAAAATCCCGACCAGTTATAGAAACTAGATTTCAAAATCCCGACCAGTTATAGAAACTGGATTTAAAAATCCCGACCAGTTATAGAAATTGGATTTGAAAATCCCGACCAATTATAACACTGAATTTGAAAATCCCGACCAGTTATAGAAACTGGATTTCAAAATCCTGACCAGTTATAGAAACTGGATTTAAAAATCCTGACCAGTTATAGAAACTGAATTTGAAAATCCCGACCAGTTATAACACTGAATTTGAAAATCCTGACCAGTTATAAAAACTGGATTTGAAAATCCCGACCAGTTATAAAAACTGAATTTGAAAATCCTGACCAGTTATAAAAACTAGATTTGAAAATCCTGACCAGTTATAAAACTGGATTTGAAAATCCCAACGAGTTATAGAAACAGAATTTGAAAATCCTGATCCGTTATAACACTGAATTTGAAAATCCGACCAATTATAAAACGAGATTTGAAAATCCCGACCAGTTATAGCAAATGGATTTGAAAATCCCGACCAGTTATAAAACTGGATTTGAAAATCCCGACCAGTTATAAAACTGGATTTAAAAATCCCGACCAGTTATAGAAACAGGATTTGAAAATCCCGACCAGTTATAGAAACTGGATTTGAAAATCCCGACCAGTTATATAAACTGGATTTGAAAATCCCGACCAGTTGTAAAAACTGAATTTTGAAAATCCCGACCAGTTATAGAAACTGGATTTGAAAATCCCGACCAGTTATAGAAACTGGATTTGAAAATCTCAACCAGTTATAGAAACTGGATTTGAAAATCCCGACCAGTTATAGAAACTGGATTTGAAAATCCCGACCAGTTATAGAAACTAGATTTCAAAATCCCGACCAGTTATAACACTGAATTTGAAAATCCCGACCGGTTATAAAAACTGGATTTGAAAATCCCGACCAGTTATAGAAACTTGATTTGAAAATCCTGACCAGTTATAGAAACTGGATTTGAAAATCCCGACCAGTTATAAAAACTGGATTTGAAAATCCCGACCAGTTATCAAACTGGATTTGAAAATCCCGACCAGTTATAGAAACTGGATTTGAAAATTCTGATCAGTTATAACACTAGATTTGAAAATCCCGACCAATTATAAAACTAGATTTGAAAATTCGGACCTGTTATAGAAACTGGATTTGAAAATGCCGACCAGTTATAAATCTGGATTTGAAAATTCCAACCAGTTATAAAACTAGATTTTAAAATCCCGACCAGTTATAGAAACTGGATTTCAAATTTTGACCAGTTATAGAAACTGAATTTGAAAATCCCGACCAGTTATAAAAACTAGATTTGAAAATCCCAACCAGTTATAGAAACTGGATTTGAAAATCCCGACCAGTTATAGATACTGGATTTGAAAATCCCGACCAGTTATAAAAATTGGAGTTGAAAATCCTTACCAGTTATAGAAACTGGATTTGAAAATCCCGACCAGTTATAGAAACTGGATTTGAAAATCTCAACCAGTTATAGAAACTGGATTTGAAAATCCCGACCAGTTATAGAAACTGGATTTGAAAATCCCGACCAGTTATAAAATCTGGAATTGAAAATCCCGACCAGTTATAGAAACTGGATTTCAAAATCCCGACCAGTTATAACACTGAACTTGAAAATCCCGACCGGTTATAAAAACTGGATTTGAAAATCCCGACCAGTTATAGAAACTTGATTTGAAAATCCTGACCAGTTATAGAAACTGGATTTGAAAATCCCGACCATTTATAAAAACTGGATTTGAAAATCCCGACCAGTTATAAAACTGGATTTGAAAATCTCGACCAGTTATAGAAACTGGATTTGAAAATCCTGATCAGTTATAACACTAGATTTGAAAATCCCGACCAATTATAAAACTAGATTTGAAAATCCGGACCTGTTATAGAAACTGGATTTGAAAATCCCGACCAGTTATAAATCTGGATTTAAAAATCCCAACCAGTTATAAAACTAGATTTTAAAATCCCGACCAGTTATAGAAACTGGATTTCAAATTTTGACCAGTTATAGAAACTGGATTTGAAAATCCCGACCAGTTATAAAAACTAGATTTGAAAATCCCAACCAGTTATAGAAACTGGATTTGAAAATCCCGACTAGTTATAAAAACTGGATTTGAAAATCCCAACCAGTTATAAAACTAGATTTAAAAATCCTGACCAGTTATAGAAACTGCATGTGAAAATCCTGACCAGTTATACAACTGGATTTGAAAATCCCGACCAGTTATAGAAATTGGATTTGAAAATCCCGACCAGTTATGACACTAGATTTGGAAATCACGGCAGTTATAGAAACTGGATTTGAAAATCCCGACCAGTTATAAAACTTGATTTGAAAATCCCGACCAGTTATAGAAACTGTATTTGAAAATCCCGACTAGTTATAAAAACTGGATTTGAAAATCCCAAACAGTTATAGAAACTGGATTTCAAAATCCCGACCAGTTATAAAAACTGGAGTTGAAAATCCCGACCAGTTATAACACTGAATTTGAAAATCCCGACCAGTTATAAAAACTGAATTTGAAAATCCCGACCAGTTATAGAAACTGGATTTGAAAATCCTGACCAGTTATAGAAACTGAATTTGAAAATCCCGACCAGTTATAAAAACTGGATTTGAAAATCCCGACCAGTTATAGAAACTTGATTTGAAAATCCTCACCAGTTATAGAAGCTGGATTTGAAAATCCCGACAAGTTATAAAAACTGGATTTGAAAATCCCGACCAGTTATAAAACAGGATTTCAAAATCCCGACCAGTTATAGAAACTGGATTTGAAAATCCTGATCAGTTATAACACTGGATTTGAAAATCCCGACCAATTATAAAACTAGATTTGAAAATCCGAACCTGTTATAGAAACTGGATTTGAAAATCCCGACCAGTTATAAATCTGGATTTAAAAATCCCAACCAGTTATAGAAACTGCATTTGAAAATCCTAACGAGTTATAAAACTGGATTTAAAAATCCCAACCAGTTATAGAAACTGCATTTGAAAATCCTGACCAGTTATAAAACTGCATTTGAAAATCCCAACCAGTTATAAAACTAGATTTTAAAATCCCGACCAGTTATAGAAACTGGATTTGAAAAATCCTGACCAGTTATAGAAACTGGATTTGAAAATCTCGACCAGTTATAAAAACTAGATTTGAAAATCCCGACCAGTTATAGAAACTGGATTTGAAAATCCTGATCAGTTATAACACTGGATTTGAAAATCCCGACCAATTATAAAACTAGATTTGAAAATCCGGACCTGTTATAGAAACTGGATTTGAAAATCCCGACCAGTTATAAATCTGGATTTAAAAATCCCAACCAGTTATAGAAACTGCATTTGAAAATCCTAACGAGTTATAAAACTGGATTTAAAAATCCCAACCAGTTATAGAAACTGCATTTGAAAATCCTGACCAGTTATAAAACTGGATTTGAAAATCCCGACCAGTTATAAAAATTGGATTTGAAAATCCCGACCAGTTATGACACTAGATTTGGATATCACGACCAGTTATAGAAACTGGATTTGAAAATCCCGACCAGTTATAGAAACTGGATTTGAAAATCCCGACCAGTTATAGAAACTGGATTTGAAAATCTGGACCAGTTGTAAAAACTGAATTTTGAAAATCCCGACCAGTTACAAAAACTGGATTTGAAAATCCCGACCAGTTATAAAAACTAGATTTGAAAATCCCGACCAGTTATACAAACTGGATTTTAAAGTCTCGACCATTTATAGAAACTGGATTTGAAAATCCCGACCAGTTACAGAAACTAGATTTGAAAATCCCGACTAGTTATAAAACTGGATTTAAAAATCCCGACCAGTTATAGAAACTGGATTTGAAAATCCCGACCAGTTATAAAAACTGGATTTGAAAATCCCGACCAGTTATAGAAACTAGATTTCAAAATCCCGACCAGTTTTAGAAACTGGATTTAAAAATCCCGACCAGTGTTAGAAATTGGATTTGAAAATCCCGACCAATTATAACACTGAATTTGAAAATCCCGACCAGTTATAGAAACTGGATTTCAAAATCCTGACCAGTTATAGAAACTGGATTTAAAAATCCTGACCAGTTATAGAAACTGAATTTGAAAATCCCGACCAGTTATAACACTGAATTTGAAAATCCTGACCAGTTATAAAAACTGGATTTGAAAATCCCGACCAGTTATAAAAACTGAATTTGAAAATCCTGACCAGTTATAAAAACTGGATTTGAAAATCCCGACCAGTTATAAAACTGGATTTGAAAATCCCTACGAGTTATAGAAACAGAATTTGAAAATCCTGATCCGTTATAACACTGGATTTGAAAATCCCGACCAATTATAAAACGAGATTTGAAAATCTCGACCAATTATAGCAAATGGATTTGAAAATCCCGACCAGTTATAAAACTGGATTTGAAAATCCCGACCAGTAATAAAACTGGATTTAAAAATCCCGACCAGTTATAGAAACTGGATTTGAAAATCCCGACCAGTTATAGAAACTGGATTTGAAAATCCCGACCAGTTATAGAAACTGGATTTGAAAATCCCGACCAGTTGTAAAAACTGAATTTTGAAAATCCCGACCAGTTATAGAAACTGGATTTGAAAATCCCGACGAGTTATAGAAACTGGATTTGAAAATCTCAACCAGTTATAGAAACTGGATTTGAAAATCCCGACCAGTTATAGAAACTGGATTTGAAAATCCCGACCAGTTATAAAATCTGGAATTGAAAATCCCGACCAGTTATAGAAACTAGATTTCAAAATCCCGACCAGTTATAACACTGAATTTGAAAATCCCGACCGGTTATAAAAACTGAATTTGAAAATCCCGACCAGTTATAGAAACTTGATTTGAAAATCCTGACCAGTTATAGAAACTGGATTTGAAAATCCCGACGAGTTATAAAAACTGGATTTGAAAATCCCGACCAGTTATAAAACTGGATTTGAAAATCCCGACCAGTTATAGAAACTAGATTTGAAAATCCTGATCAGTTATAACACTAGATTTGAAAATCCCGACCAATTATAAAACTAGATTTGAAAATCCGGACCTGTTATAGAAACTGGATTTGAAAATCCCGACCAGTTATAAATCTGGATTTGAAAATTCCAACCAGTTATAAAACTAGATTTTAAAATCCCGACCAGTTATAGAAACTGGATTTCAAATTTTGACCAGTTATAGAAACTGAATTTGAAAATCCTGACCAGTTATAAAAACTAGATTTGAAAATCCCAACCAGTTATAGAAACTGGATTTGAAAATCCCGACCAGTTATAGAAACTGGATTTGAAAATATCGACCAGTTATAGAAACTAGATTTGAAAATCCCGACCAATTATAAAACTGCATTTGAAAATCCCGACCAGTTATAGAAACTGAATTTGAAAATCCCGACTAGTTATAAAAACTGGATTTGAAAATCCCAACCAGTTATAAAACTAGATTTAAAAATCCTGACCAGTTATAGAAACTGCATGTGAAAATCCTGACCAGTTATACAACTGGATTTGAAAATCCCGACCAGTTATAGAAATTGGATTTGAAAATCCCGACGAGTTATGACACTAGATTTGGAAATCACGACCAGTTATAGAAACTGGATTTGAAAATCCCGACCAGTTATAAAACTGGATTTGAAAATCCCGACCAGTTATAGAAACTGGATTTGAAAATCCCGACTAGTTATAACAACTGGATTTGAAAATCCCAACCAGTTATAGAAACTGGATTTCAAAATCCCGACCAGTTATAAAAACTGGAGTTGAAAATCCCGACCAGTTATAACACTGAATTTGAAAATCCCGACCAGTTATAAAAACTGAATTTGAAAATCCCGACCAGTTATAGAAACTGGATTTGAAAATCCTGACCAGTTATAGAAACTGAATTTGAAAATCCCGACCAGTTATAAAAACTGGATTTGAAAATCCCAACCAGTTATAAAACTGGATTTGAAAATCCCGACGAGTTATAGAAACTGAATTTGAAAATCCTGATCAGTTATAACACTGGATTTGAAAATCCCGACCAATTATAAAACTAGATTTGAAAATCCCGACCAGTTATAAAAAATGGATTTGAAAATCCCGACCAGTTATAAAACTGGATTTGAAAATCCCGACCAGTTATAAAACTGGATTTAAAAATCCCGACCAGTTATAGAAACTGTATTTGAAAATCCCGACTAGTTATAAAAACTGGATTGGAAAATCCCAACCAGTTATAAAACTAGATTTAAAAATCCTGACCAGTTATAGAAACTGCATGTGAAAATCCTGACCAGTTATACAACTGGATTTGAAAATCCCGACCAGTTATAGAAATTGGATTTGAAAATCCCGACCAGTTATGACACTAGATTTGGAAATCACGGCAGTTATAGAAACTGGATTTGAAAATCCCGACCAGTTATAAAACTTGATTTGAAAATCCCGACCAGTTATAGAAACTGTATTTGAAAATCCCGACTAGTTATAAAAACTGGATTTGAAAATCCCAACCAGTTATAGAAACTGGATTTCAAAATCCCGACCAGTTATAAAAACTGGAGTTGAAAATCCCGACCAGTTATAACACTGAATTTGAAAATCCCGACCAGTTATAAAAACAGAATTTGAAAATCCCGACCAGTTATAGAAACTGGATTTGAAAATCCTGACCAGTTATAGAAACTGAATTTGAAAATCCCGACCAGTTATAAAAACTGGATTTGAAAATCTCGACCAGTTATAGAAACTTGATTTGAAAATCCTCACCAGTTATAGAAGCTGGATTTGAAAATCCCGACAAGTTATAAAAACTGGATTTGAAAATCCCGACCAGTTATAAAACACGATTTGAAAATCCCGACCAGTTATAGAAACTGGATTTGAAAATCCTGATCAGTTATAACACTGGATTTGAAAATCTCGACCAATTATAAAACTAGATTTGAAAATCCGAACCTGTTATAGAAACTGGATTTGAAAATCCCGACCAATTATAAATTTGGATTTGAAAATCCCAACCAGTTATAAAACTAGATTTTAAAATCCCGACCAGTTATAGAAACTGGATTTGAAAATCCTGACCAGTTATAGAAACTGAATTTGAAAATCCCGACCAGTTATAAAAACTGGATTTGAAAATCCCGACCAGTTATAGAAACTTGATTTGAAAATCCTCACCAGTTATAGAAGCTGGATTTGAAAATCCCGACAAGTTATAAAAACTGGATTTGAAAATCCCGACCAGTTATAAAACAGGATTTGAAAATCCCGACCAGTTATAGAAACTGGATTTGAAAATCCTGATCAGTTATAACACTGGATTTGAAAATCCCGACCAATTATAAAACTAGATTTGAAAATCCGAACCTGTTATAGAAACTGGATTTGAAAATCCCGACCACTTATAAATCTGGATTTGAAAATCCCAACCAGTTATAAAACTAGATTTTAAAATCCCGACCAGTTATAGAAACTGGATTTGAAAAATCCTGACCAGTTATAGAAACTGGATTTGAAAATCTCGACCAGTTATAAAAACTAGATTTGAAAATCCCGACCAGTTATAGAAACTGGATTTAAAAATCCTGATCAGTTATAACACTGGATTTGAAAATCCCGACCAATTATAAAACTAGATTTGAAAATCCGGACCTGTTATAGAAACTGGATTTGAAAATCCCGACCAGTTATAAATCTGGATTTAAAAATCCCAACCAGTTATAGAAACTGCATTTGAAAATCCTGACGAGTTATAAAACTGGATTTAAAAATCCCAACCAGTTATAGAAACTGCATTTGAAAATCCTGACCAGTTATAAAACTGGATTTGAAAATCCCGACCAGTTATAAAAATTGGATTTGAAAATCCCGACCAGTTATGACACTAGATTTGGATATCACGACCAGTTATAGAAACTGGATTTGAAAATCCCGACCAGTTATAGAAACTGGATTTGAAAATCCCGATTAGTTATAGAAACTGGATTTGAAAATCTGGACCAGTTGTAAAAACTGAATTTTGAAAATCCCGACCAGTTACAAAAACTGGATTTGAAAATCCCGACCAGTTATAAAAACTAGATTTGAAAATCCCGACCAGTTATACAAACTGGATTTTAAAGTCTCGACCATTTATAGAAACTGGATTTGAAAATCCCGACCAGTTACAGAAACTAGATTTGAAAATCCCGACTAGTTATAAAACTGGATTTAAAAATCCCGACCAGTTATAGAAACTGGATTTGAAAATCCCGACCAGTTATAAAAACTGGATTTGAAAATCCCGACCAGTTATAGAAACTAGATTTCAAAATCCCGACCAGTTATAGAAACTGGATTTAAAAATCCCGACCAGTGTTAGAAATTGGATTTGAAAATCCCGACCAATTATAACACTGAATTTGAAAATCCCGACCAGTTATAGAAACTGGATTTCAAAATCCTGACCAGTTATAGAAACTGGATTTAAAAATCCTGACCAGTTATAGAAACTGAATTTGAAAATCCCGACCAGTTATAACACTGAATTTGAAAATCCTGACCAGTTATAAAAACTGGATTTGAAAATCCCGACCAGTTATAAAAACTGAATTTGAAAATCCTGACCAGTTATAAAAACTGGATTTGAAAATCCCGACCAGTTATAAAACAGGATTTGAAAATCCCTACGAGTTATAGAAACAGAATTTGAATATCCTGATCCGTTATAACACTGGATTTGAAAATCCCGACCAATTATAAAACGAGATTTGAAAATCTCGACCAATTATAGCAAATGGATTTGAAAATCCCGACCAGTTATAAAACTGGATTTGAAAATCCCGACCAGTAATAAAACTGGATTTAAAAATCCCGACCAGTTATAGAAACTGGATTTGAAAATCCCGACCAGTTATAGAAACTGGATTTGAAAATCCCGACCAGTTATAAAACTGGATTTGAAAATCCCGACCAGTAATAAAACTGGATTTAAAAATCCCGACCAGTTATAGAAACTGGATTTGAAAATCCCGACCAGTTATAGAAACAGGATTTGAAAATCCCGACCAGTTATAGAAACTGGATTTGAAAATCTGGACCAGTTGTAAAAACTGAATTTTGAAAATCCCGACCAGTTACAAAAACTGGATTTGAAAATCCCGACCAGTTATAGAAACTGGATTTTAAAATCCCGACCAGTTGTAAAAACTGAATTTTGAAAATCCCGACCAGTTATAGAAACTGGATTTGAAAATCCCGACCAGTTATAGAAACTGGATTTAAAAATCTCAACCAGTTATAGAAACTGGATTTGAAAATCCCGACCAGTTATAGAAACTGGATTTGAAAATCCCGACCAGTTATAAAATCTGGAATTGAAAATCCCGACCAGTTATAGAAACTAGATTTCAAAATCCCGACCAGTTATAACACTGAATTTGAAAATCCCGACCGGTTATAAAAACTGGATTTGAAAATCCCGACCAGTTATAGAAACTTGATTTGAAAATCCTGACCAGTTATAGAAACTGGATTTGAAAATCCCGACCAGTTATAAAAACTGGATTTGAAAATCCCGACCAGTTATAAAACTGGATTTGAAAATCCCGACCAGTTATAGAAACTAGATTTGAAAATCCTGATCAGTTATAACACTAGATTTGAAAATCCGGACCAATTATAAAACTAGATTTGAAAATCCGGACCTGTTATAGAAACTGGATTTGAAAATCCCGACCAGTTATAAATCTGGATTTGAAAATTCCAACCAGTTATAAAACTAGATTTTAAAATCCCGAAAAGTTATAGAAACTGGATTTCAAATTTTGACCAGTTATAGAAACTGAATTTGAAAATCCTGACCAGTTATAAAAACTAGATTTGAAAATCCCAACCAGTTATAGAAACTGGATTTGAAAATCCCGACCAGTTATAGAAACTGGATTTGAAAATATCGACCAGTTATAGAAACTAGATTTGAAAATCCCGACCAATTATAAAACTGCATTTGAAAATCCCGACCAGTTATAGAAACTGGATTTGAAAATCCCGACTAGTTATAAAAACTGGATTTGAAAATCCCAACCAGTTATAAAACTAGATTTAAAAATCCTGACCAGTTATAGAAACTGCATGTGAAAATCCTGACCAGTTATACAACTGGATTTGAAAATCCCGACCAGTTATAGAAATTGGATTTGAAAATCCCGACGAGTTATGACACTAGATTTGGAAATCACGACCAGTTATAGAAACTGGATTTGAAAATCCCGACCAGTTATAAAACTGGATTTGAAAATCCCGACCAGTTATAGAAACTGGATTTGAAAATCCCGACTAGTTATAACAACTGGATTTGAAAATCCCAACCAGTTATAGAAACTGGATTTCAAAATCCCGACCAGTTATAAAAACTGGAGTTGAAAATCCCGACCAGTTATAACACTGAATTTGAAAATCCCGACCAGTTATAAAAACTGAATTTCAAAATCCCGACCAGTTATAGAAACTGGATTTGAAAATCCTGACCAGTTATAGAAACTGAATTTGAAAATCCCGACCAGTTATAAAAACTGGATTTGAAAATCCCAACCAATTATAAAACTGGATTTGAAAATCCCGACGAGTTATAGAAACTGAATTTGAAAATCCTGATCAGTTATAACACTGGATTTGAAAATCCCGACCAATTATAAAACTAGATTTGAAAATCCCGACCAGTTATAGAAAATGGATTTGAAAATCCCGACCAGTTATAAAACTGGATTTGAAAATCCCGACCAGTTATAAAACTGGATTTGAAAATCCCGACCAGTTATAAAACTGGATTTAAAAATCCCGACCAGTTATAGAAACTGTATTTGAAAATCCCGACTAGTTATAAAAACTGGATTGGAAAATCCCAACCAGTTATAAAACTAGATTTAAAAATCCTGACCAGTTATAGAAACTGCATGTGAAAATCCTGACCAGTTATACAACTGGATTTGAAAATCCCGACCAGTTATAGAAATTGGATTTGAAAATCCCGACCAGTTATGACACTAGATTTGGAAATCACGGCAGTTATAGAAACTGGATTTGAAAATCCCGACCAGTTATAAAACTTGATTTGAAAATCCCGACCAGTTATAGAAACTGTATTTGAAAATCCCGACTAGTTATAAAAACTGGATTTGAAAATCCCAACCAGTTATAGAAACTGGATTTCAAAATCCCGACCAGTTATAAAAACTGGAGTTGAAAATCCCGACCAGTTATAACACTGAATTTGAAAATCCCGACCAGTTATAAAAACTGAATTTGAAAATCCCGACCAGTTATAGAAACTGGATTTGAAAATCCTGACCAGTTATAGAAACTGAATTTGAAAATCCCGACCAGTTATAAAAACTGGATTTGAAAATCCCGACCAGTTATAGAAACTTGATTTGAAAATCCTCACCAGTTATAGAAGCTGGATTTGAAAATCCCGACAAGTTATAAAAACTGGATTTGAAAATCCCGACCAGTTATAAAACACGATTTGAAAATCCCGACCAGTTATAGAAACTGGATTTGAAAATCCTGATCAGTTATAACACTGGATTTGAAAATCTCGACCAATTATAAAACTAGATTTGAAAATCCGAACCTGTTATAGAAACTGGATTTGAAAATCCCGACCAATTATAAATTTGGATTTGAAAATCCCAACCAGTTATAAAACTAGATTTTAAAATCCCGACCAGTTATAGAAACTGGATTTGAAAATCCTGACCAGTTATAGAAACTGGATTTGAAAATCTCGACCAGTTATAAAAACTAGATTTGAAAATCCCGACCAGTTATAGAAACTGGATTTGAAAATCCTGATCAGTTATAACACTGGATTTGAAAATCCCGACCAATTATAAAACTAGATTTGAAAATCCGGACCTGTTATAGAAACTGGATTTGAAAATCCCGACCAGTTATAAATCTGGATTTAAAAATCCCAACCAGTTATAGAAACTGCATTTGAAAATCCTGACGAGTTATAAAACTGGATTTAAAAATCCCAACCAGTTATAGAAACTGCATTTGAAAATCCTGACCAGTTATAAAACTGGATTTGAAAATCCCGACCAGTTATAAAAATTGGATTTGAAAATCCCGACCAGTTATGACACTAGATTTGGATATCACGACCAGTTATAGAAACTGGATTTGAAAATCCCGACCAGTTATAGAAACAGGATTTGAAAATCCCGACCAGTTATAGAAACTGGATTTGAAAATCTGGACCAGTTGTAAAAACTGAATTTTGAAAATCCCGACCAGTTACAAAAACTGGATTTGAAAATCCCGACCAGTTATAAAAACTAGATTTGAAAATCCCGACCAGTTATACAAACTGGATTTGAAAATCTCGACCATTTATAGAAACTGGATTTGAAAATCCCGACGAGTTACAGAAACTAGATTTGAAAATCCCGACCAGTTATAAAACTGGATTTGAAAATCCCGACCAGTTATAGAAACTGGATTTGAAAATCCCGACCAGTTATAAAAACTGGATTTGAAAATCCCGACCAGTTATAGAAACTAGATTTCAAAATCCCGACCAGTTATAGAAACTGGATTTAAAAATCCCGACCAGTTATAGAAATTGGATTTGAAAATCCCGACCAATTATAACACTGAATTTGAAAATCCCGACCAGTTATAGAAACTGGATTTCAAAATCCTGACCAGTTATAGAAACTGGATTTAAAAATCCTGACCAGTTATAGAAACTGAATTTGAAAATCCCGACCAGTTATAACACTGAATTTGAAAATCCTGACCAGTTATAAAAACTGGATTTGAAAATCCCGACCAGTTATAAAAACTGAATTTGAAAATCCTGACCAGTTATAAAAACTGGATTTGAAAATCCCGACCAGTTATAAAACTGGATTTGAAAATCCCAACGAGTTATAGAAACAGAATTTGAAAATCCTGATCCGTTATAACACTGAATTTGAAAATCCCGACCAATTATAAAACGAGATTTGAAAATCCCGACCAGTTATAGCAAATGGATTTGAAAATCCCGACCAGTTATAAAACTGGATTTGAAAATCCCGACCAGTTATAAAACTGGATTTAAAAATCCCGACCAGTTATAGAAACTGGATTTGAAAATCCCGACCAGTTATAGAAACTGGATTTGAAAATCCCGACCAGTTGTAAAAACTGAATTTTGAAAATCCCGACCAGTTATAGAAACTGGATTTGAAAATCCCGACCAGTTATAGAAACTGGATTTGAAAATCTCAACCAGTTATAGAAACTGGATTTGAAAATCCCGACCAGTTATAGAAACTGGATTTGAAAATCCCGACCAGTTATAAAATCTGGAATTGAAAATCCCGACCAGTTATAGAAACTAGATTTCAAAATCCCGACCAGTTATAACACTGAATTTGAAAATCCCGACCGGTTATAAAAACTGGATTTGAAAATCCCGACCAGTTATAGAAACTTGATTTGAAAATCCTGACCAGTTATAGAAACTGGATTTGAAAATCCCGACCAGTTATAAAAACTGGATTTGAAAATCCCGACCAGTTATAAAACTGGATTTGAAAATCCCGACCAGTTATAGAAACTGGATTTGAAAATTCTGATCAGTTATAACACTAGATTTGAAAATCCCGACCAATTATAAAACTAGATTTGAAAATCCGGACCTGTTATAGAAACTGGATTTGAAAATCCCGACCAGTTATAAATCTGGATTTGAAAATTCCAACCAGTTATAAAACTAGATTTTAAAATCCCGACCAGTTATAGAAACTGGATTTCAAATTTTGACCAGTTATAGAAACTGAATTTGAAAATCCCGACCAGTTATAAAAACTAGATTTGAAAATCCCAACCAGTTATAGAAACTGGATTTGAAAATCCCGACCAGTTATAGAAACTGGATTTGAAAATATCGACCAGTTATAGAAACTAGATTTGAAAATCCCGACCAGTTATAGAAACTGGATTTGAAAATCCCGACTAGTTATAAAAACTGGATTTGAAAATCCCAACCAGTTATAAAACTAGATTTAAAAATCCTGACCAGTTATAGAAACTGCATGTGAAAATCCTGACCAGTTATACAACTGGATTTGAAAATCCCGACCAGTTATAGAAATTGGATTTGAAAATCCCGACGAGTTATGACACTAGATTTGGAAATCAGGACCAGTTATAGAAACTGGATTTGAAAATCCCGACTAGTTATAAAACTGGATTTGAAAATCCCGACCAGTTATAGAAACTGGATTTGAAAATCCCGACTAGTTATAAAAACTGGATTTGAAAATCCCAACCAGTTATAGAAACTGGATTTCAAAATCCCGACCAGTTATAAAAACTGGAGTTGAAAATCCCGACCAGTTATAACACTGAATTTGAAAATCCCGACCAGTTATAAAAACTGAATTTGAAAATCCCGACCAGTTATAGAAACTGGATTTGAAAATCCTGACCAGTTATAGAAACTGGATTTGAAAATCCCGACCAGTTATAAAAACTGGATTTGAAAATCCCAACCAGTTATAAAACTGGATTTGAAAATCCCGACGAGTTATAGAAACTGAATTTGAAAATCCTGATCAGTTATAACACTGGATTTGAAAATCCCGACCAATTATAAAACTAGATTTGAAAATCCCGACCAGTTATAGAAAATGGATTTGAAAATCCCGACCAGTTATAAAACTGGATTTGAAAATCCCGAAAAGTTATAAAACTGGATTTAAAAATCTCGACCAGTTATAGAAACTGGATTTGAAAATCCCGACCAGTTATAAAACTGGATTTAAAAATCCCAACCAGTTATAAAACTAGATTTTAAAATCCCGACCTGTTATAGAAAATGGATTTGAAAATCCCGACCAGTTATAAAACTGGATTTAAAAATCCCAACCAGTTATAAAACTAGATTTTAAAATCCCGACCAGTTATAGAAACTGGATTTGAAAATCATGACCAGTTATAAAACTGGATTTGAAAATCCCGACTAGTTATAGAAACTCGATTTAAAAATTCCGACCAGTTATGACACTAGATTTGAAAATCCCGACCTGTTATAGATACTTGATTTGAAAATCCTGACCAGTTATAAAAACTGAAGTTGAAAATCCCGACCAATTATAGAAACTGGATTTGAAAATCCAGACCAGTTATAGAAACTGGATTTGAAAATCCCGACCAGTTATAAAAATTGGATTTGAAAATCCCGACCAGTTATAAAACTGGATTTGAAAATCCCGACCAGTTATAGAAACTGGATTTGAAAATTCTGATCAGTTATAACACTGGATTTGAAAATCCCGACCAATTATAAAACTAGATTTGAAAATCCGGACCTGTTATAGAAACTGAATATGAAAATCCCGACCAGTTATAAATCTGGATTTGAAAATCCCAACCAGTTATAAAACTAGATTTAAAAATCCCGACCAGTTATAGAAACTGCATTTGAAAATCCTGACCAGTTATAAAACTCGATTTGAAAATCCCAACCAGTTATAGAAATTGGATTTGAAAATCCCGACCAGTTATGACACTAGATTTGGAAATCACGACCAGTTATAGAAACTGGATTTGAAAATCCCGACGAGTTATAGAAACTGGATTTGAAAATCCCGACCAGTTGTAAAAACTGAATTTTGAAAATCCCGACCAGTTACAAAAACTGGATTTGAAAATCCCGACCAGTTATAAAAACTAGATTTGAAAATCCCGACCAGTTATAGAAACTGGATTTGAAAATCCCGACCAGTTATAGAAACTGGATTTGAAAATCCCGACCAGTTATAGAAACTGGATTTGAAAATTCTGATCAGTTATAACACTGGATTTGAAAATCCCGACCAATTATAAAACTAGATTTGAAAATCCGGACCTGTTATAGAAACTGAATTTGAAAATCCCGACCAGTTATAAATCTGGATTTGAAAATCCCAACCAGTTATAAAACTAGATTTAAAAATCCCGACCAGTGTTATAAACAACATTTGAAAATCCTGACCAGTTATAAAACTGGATTTTAAAATCCCGACCAGTTATAGAAATTGGATTTGAAAATCCCGACCAGTTATGACACTAGATTTGGAAATCACGACCAGTTATAGAAACTGAATATGAAAATCTCGACCAGTTATAGAAACTGGATTTGAAAATCCCGACCAGTTATAGAAACTGGATTTGAAAATCCCGACCAGTTGTAAAAACTGAATTTTGAAAATCCCGACCAGTTACAAAAACTGGATTTGAAAATCCCGACCAGTTATAAAAACTAGATTTGAAAATCCCGACCAGTTATAGAAACTGGATTTGAAAATCCTGACCAGTTATAGAAACTGGATTTGAAAATCCCGACCAGTTATAGAAACTAGATTTGAAAATCCCGACCAGTTATAAAACTGAATTTGAAAATCCCGACCAATTATAGAAACTGGATTTGAAAATCCCGACCAGTTATAAGAACTGGATTTGAAAATCCCGACCAGTTATAGAAACTGGATTTGAAAATCCCGCCAGTTATAGAAACTGGATTTGAAAATCCCGACCAGTTATAGAAACTGGATTTAAAAATCCTGACCAGTTATAGAAACTGAATTTGAATATCCCGACCAGTTAAAAAAACTGGATTTGAAAATCCCGACCAGTTATAAAACTGGATTTGAAAATCCCGACGAGTTATAGAAACTGAATTTGAAAATCCTGATCAGTTATAACACTAGACTTGAAAATCTCGACCAATTATAAAACTTGATTTGAAAATCCCGACCAGTTATAGCAAATAGATTTGAAAATCCCGACCAGTTATAAAATTGGATTTGAAAATCCCGACCAGTTATAAAACTGGATTTAAAAATCTCGACCAGTTATAGAAATTGGATTTGAAAATCCCGACCAGTTATGACACTAGATTTGGAAATCACGGCAGTTATAGAAACTGGATTTGAAAATCCCGACCAGTTATAAAACTTGATTTGAAAATCCCGACCAGTTATAGAAACTGTATTTGAAAATCCCGACAAGTTATAAAAACTGGATTTGAAAATCCCAACCAGTTATAGAAACTGGATTTCAAAATCCCGACCAGTTATAAAAACTGGAGTTGAAAATCCCGACCAGTTATAACACTGAATTTGAAAATCCCGACCAGTTATAAAAACTGAATTTGAAAATCCCGACCAGTTATAGAAACTGGATTTGAAAATCCTGACCAGTTATAGAAACTGAATTTGAAAATCCCGACCAGTTATAAAAACTGGATTTGAAAATCCCGACCAGTTATAGAAACTTGATTTGAAAATCCTCACCAGTTATAGAAGCTGGATTTGAAAATCCCGACAAGTTATAAAAACTGGATTTGAAAATCCCGACCAGTTATAAAACACGATTTGAAAATCCCGACCAGTTATAGAAACTGGATTTGAAAATCCTGATCAGTTATAACACTGGATTTGAAAATCTCGACCAATTATAAAACTAGATTTGAAAATCCGAACCTGTTATAGAAACTGGATTTGAAAATCCCGACCAATTATAAATTTGGATTTGAAAATCCCAACCAGTTATATAACTAGATTTTAAAATCCCGACCAGTTATAGAAACTGGATTTGAAAATCCTGACCAGTTATAGAAACTGGATTTGAAAATCTCGACCAGTTATAAAAAATAGATTTGAAAATCCCGACCAGTTATAGAAACTGGATTTGAAAATCCTGATCAGTTATAACACTGGATTTGAAAATCCCGACCAATTATAAAACTAGATTTGAAAATCCGGACCTGTTATAGAAACTGGATTTGAAAATCCCGACCAGTTATAAATCTGGATTTAAAAATCCCAACCAGTTATAGAAACTGCATTTGAAAATCCTGACGAGTTATAAAACTGGATTTAAAAATCCCAACCAGTTATAGAAACTGCATTTGAAAATCCTGACCAGTTATAAAACTGGATTTGAAAATCCCGACCAGTTATAAAAATTGGATTTGAAAATCCCGACCAGTTATGACACTAGATTTGGATATCACGACCAGTTATAGAAACTGGATTTGAAAATCCCGACCAGTTATAGAAACAGGATTTGAAAATCCCGACCAGTTATAGAAACTGGATTTGAAAATCTGGACCAGTTGTAAAAACTGAATTTTGAAAATCCCGACCAGTTACAAAAACTGGATTTGAAAATCCCGACCAGTTATAAAAACTAGATTTGAAAATCCCGACCAGTTATACAAACTGGATTTGAAAATCTCGACCATTTATAGAAACTGGATTTGAAAATCCCGACGAGTTACAGAAACTAGATTTGAAAATCCCGACCAGTTATAAAACTGGATTTGAAAATCCCGACCAGTTATAGAAACTGGATTTGAAAATCCCGACCAGTTATAAAATCTGGATTTGAAAATCCCGACCAGTTATAGAAACTAGATTTCAAAATCCCGACCAGTTATAGAAACAGGATTTAAAAATCCCGACCAGTTATAGAAATTGGATTTGAAAATCCCGACCAATTATAACACTGAATTTGAAAATCCCGACCAGTTATAGAAACTGGATTTCAAAATCCTGACCAGTTATAGAAACTGGATTTAAAAATCCTGACCAGTTATAGAAACTGAATTTGAAAATCCCGACCAGTTATAACACTGAATTTGAAAATCCTGACCAGTTATAAAAACTGGATTTGAAAATCCCGACCAGTTATAAAAACTGAATTTGAAAATCCTGACCAGTTATAAAAACTGGATTTGAAAATCCCGACCAGTTATAAAACTGGATTTGAAAATCCCAACGAGTTATAGAAACAGAATTTGAAAATCCTGATCCGTTATAACACTGAATTTGAAAATCCCGACCAATTATAAAACGAGATTTGAAAATCCCGACCAGTTATAGCAAATGGATTTGAAAATCCCGACCAGTTATAAAACTGGATTTGAAAATCCCGACCAGTTATAAAACTGGATTTAAAAATCCCGACCAGTTATAGAAACTGGATTTGAAAATCCCGACCAGTTATAGAAACTGGATTTGAAAATCCCGACCAGTTGTAAAAACTGAATTTTGAAAATCCCGACCAGTTATAGAAACTGGATTTGAAAATCCCGACCAGTTATAGAAACTGGATTTGAAAATCTCAACCAGTTATAGAAACTGGATTTGAAAATCCCGACCAGTTATAGAAACTGGATTTGAAAATCCCGACCAGTTATAAAATCTGGAATTGAAAATCCCGACCAGTTATAGAAACTAGATTTCAAAATCCCGACCAGTTATAACACTGAATTTGAAAATCCCGACCGGTTATAAAAACTGGATTTGAAAATCCCGACCAGTTATAGAAACTTGATTTGAAAATCCTGACCAGTTATAGAAACTGGATTTGAAAATCCCGACCAGTTATAAAAACTGGATTTGAAAATCCCGACCAGTTATAAAACTGGATTTGAAAATCCCGACCAGTTATAGAAACTGGATTTGAAAATTCTGATCAGTTATAACACTAGATTTGAAAATCCCGACCAATTATAAAACTAGATTTGAAAATCCGGACCTGTTATAGAAACTGGATTTGAAAATCCCGACCAGTTATAAATCTGGATTTGAAAATTCCAACCAGTTATAAAACTAGATTTTAAAATCCCGACCAGTTATAGAAACTGGATTTCAAATTTTGACCAGTTATAGAAACTGAATTTGAAAATCCCGACCAGTTATAAAAACTAGATTTGAAAATCCCAACCAGTTATAGAAACTGGATTTGAAAATCCCGACCAGTTATAGAAACTGGATTTGAAAATATCGACCAGTTATAGAAACTAGATTTGAAAATCCCGACCAGTTATAGAAACTGGATTTGAAAATCCCGACTAGTTATAAAAACTGGATTTGAAAATCCCAACCAGTTATAAAACTAGATTTAAAAATCCTGACCAGTTATAGAAACTGCATGTGAAAATCCTGACCAGTTATACAACTGGATTTGAAAATCCCGACCAGTTATAGAAATTGGATTTGAAAATCCCGACGAGTTATGACACTAGATTTGGAAATCACGACCAGTTATAGAAACTGGATTTGAAAATCCCGACTAGTTATAAAACTGGATTTGAAAATCCCGACCAGTTATAGAAACTGGATTTGAAAATCCCGACTAGTTATAAAAACTGGATTTGAAAATCCCAACCAGTTATAGAAACTGGATTTCAAAATCCCGACCAGTTATAAAAACTGGAGTTGAAAATCCCGACCAGTTATAACACTGAATTTGAAAATCCCGACCTGTTATAAAAACTGAATTTGAAAATCCCGACCAGTTATAGAAACTGGATTTGAAAATCCTGACCAGTTATAGAAACTGGATTTGAAAATCCCGACCAGTTATAAAAACTGGATTTGAAAATCCCAACCAGTTATAAAACTGGATTTGAAAATCCCGACGAGTTATAGAAACTGAATTTGAAAATCCTGATCAGTTATAACACTGGATTTGAAAATCCCGACCAATTATAAAACTAGATTTGAAAATCCCGACCAGTTATAGAAAATGGATTTGAAAATCCCGACCAGTTATAAAACTGGATTTGAAAATCCCGAAAAGTTATAAAACTGGATTTAAAAATCTCGACCAGTTATAGAAACTGGATTTGAAAATCCCGACCAGTTATAAAACTGGATTTAAAAATCCCAACCAGTTATAAAACTAGATTTTAAAATCCCGACCAGTTATAGAAAATGGATTTGAAAATCCCGACCAGTTATAAAACTGGATTTAAAAATCCCAACCAGTTATAAAACTAGATTTTAAAATCCCGACCAGTTATAGAAACTGGATTTGAAAATCATGACCAGTTATAAAACTGGATTTGAAAATCCCGACTAGTTATAGAAACTCGATTTAAAAATTCCGACCAGTTATGACACTAGATTTGAAAATCCCGACCTGTTATAGATACTTGATTTGAAAATCCTGACCAGTTATAAAAACTGAAGTTGAAAATCCCGACCAATTATAGAAACTGGATTTGAAAATCCAGACCAGTTATAGAAACTGGATTTGAAAATCCCGACCAGTTATAAAAACTGGATTTGAAAATCCCGACCAGTTATAAAACTGGATTTGAAAATCCCGACCAGTTATAGAAACTGGATTTGAAAATTCTGATCAGTTATAACACTGGATTTGAAAATCCCGACCAATTATAAAACTAGATTTGAAAATCCGGACCTGTTATAGAAACTGAATATGAAAATCCCGACCAGTTATAAATCTGGATTTGAAAATCCCAACCAGTTATAAAACTAGATTTAAAAATCCCGACCAGTTATAGAAACTGCATTTGAAAATCCTGACCAGTTATAAAACTCGATTTGAAAATCCCAACCAGTTATAGAAATTGGATTTGAAAATCCCGACCAGTTATGACACTAGATTTGAAAATCCCGACGAGTTATAGAAACTGGATTTGAAAATCCCGACGAGTTATAGAAACTGGATTTGAAAATCCCGACCAGTTGTAAAAACTGAATTTTGAAAATCCCGACCAGTTACAAAAACTGGATTTGAAAATCCCGACCAGTTATAAAAACTAGATTTGAAAATCCCGACCAGTTATAGAAACTGGATTTGAAAATCCCGACCAGTTATAGAAACTGGATTTGAAAATCCCGACCAGTTATAGAAACTGGATTTGAAAATTCTGATCAGTTATAACACTGGATTTGAAAATCCCGACCAATTATAAAACTAGATTTGAAAATCCGGACCTGTTATAGAAACTGAATTTGAAAATCCCGACCAGTTATAAATCTGGATTTGAAAATCCCAACCAGTTATAAAACTAGATTTAAAAATCCCGACCAGTGTTATAAACAGCATTTGAAAATCCTGACCAGTTATAAAACTGGATTTTAAAATCCCGACCAGTTATAGAAATTGGATTTGAAAATCCCGACCAGTTATGACACTAGATTTGGAAATCACGACCAGTTATAGAAACTGAATATGAAAATCCCGACCAGTTATAGAAACTGGATTTGAAAATCCCGACCAGTTATAGAAACTGGATTTGAAAATCCCGACCAGTTGTAAAAACTGAATTTTGAAAATCCCGACCAGTTACAAAAACTGGATTTGAAAATCCCGACCAGTTATAAAAACTAGATTTGAAAATCCCGACCAGTTATAGAAACTGGATTTGAAAATCCTGACCAGTTATAGAAACTGGATTTCAAAATCCCGACCAGTTATAGAAACTAGATTTGAAAATCCCGACCAGTTATAAAACTGAATTTGAAAATCCCGACCAATTATAGAAACTGGATTTGAAAATCCCGACCAGTTATAAGAACTGGATTTGAAAATCCCGACCAGTTATAGAAACTGGATTTGAAAATCCCGCCAGTTATAGAAACTGGATTTGAAAATCCCGACCAGTTATAGAAACTGGATTTAAAAATCCTGACCAGTTATAGAAACTGAATTTGAATATCCCGACCAGTTAAAAAAACTGGATTTGAAAATCCCGACCAGTTATAAAACTGGATTTGAAAATCCCGACGAGTTATAGAAACTGAATTTGAAAATCCTGATCAGTTATAACACTAGACTTGAAAATCTCGACCAATTATAAAACTTGATTTGAAAATCCCGACCAGTTATAGCAAATAGATTTGAAAATCCCGACCAGTTATAAAACTGGATTTGAAAATCCCGACCAGTTATAAAACTGGATTTAAAAATCTCGACCAGTTATAGAAATTGGATTTGAAAATCCCGACCAGTTATGACACTAGATTTGGAAATCACGGCAGTTATAGAAACTGGATTTGAAAATCCCGACCAGTTATAAAACTTGATTTGAAAATCCCGACCAGTTATAGAAACTGTATTTGAAAATCCCGACAAGTTATAAAAACTGGATTTGAAAATCCCAACCAGTTATAGAAACTGGATTTCAAAATCCCGACCAGTTATAAAAACTGGAGTTGAAAATCCCGACCAGTTATAACACTGAATTTGAAAATCCCGACCAGTTATAAAAACTGAATTTGAAAATCCCGACCAGTTATAGAAACTGGATTTGAAAATCCTGACCAGTTATAGAAACTGAATTTGAAAATCCCGACCAGTTATAAAAACTGGATTTGAAAATCCCGACCAGTTATAGAAACTTGATTTGAAAATCCTCACCAGTTATAGAAGCTGGATTTGAAAATCCCGACAAGTTATAAAAACTGGATTTGAAAATCCCGACCAGTTATAAAACACGATTTGAAAATCCCGACCAGTTATAGAAACTGGATTTGAAAATCCTGATCAGTTATAACACTGGATTTGAAAATCTCGACCAATTATAAAACTAGATTTGAAAATCCGAACCTGTTATAGAAACTGGATTTGAAAATCCCGACCAATTATAAATTTGGATTTGAAAATCCCAACCAGTTATAAAACTAGATTTTAAAATCCCGACCAGTTATAGAAACTGGATTTGAAAATCCTGACCAGTTATAGAAACTGGATTTGAAAATCTCGACCAGTTATAAAAACTAGATTTGAAAATCCCGACCAGTTATAGAAACTGGATTTGAAAATCCTGATCAGTTATAACACTGGATTTGAAAATCCCGACCAATTATAAAACTAGATTTGAAAATCCAGACCTGTTATAGAAACTGGATTTGAAAATCCCGACCAGTTATAAATCTGGATTTAAAAATCCCAACCAGTTATAGAAACTGCATTTGAAAATCCTGACGAGTTATAAAACTGGATTTAAAAATCCCAACCAGTTATAGAAACTGCATTTGAAAATCCTGACCAGTTGTAAAAACTGAATTTTGAAAATCCCGACCAGTTACAAAAACTGGATTTGAAAATCCCGACCAGTTATAAAAACTAGATTTGAAAATCCCGACCAGTTATAGAAACTGGATTTGAAAATCCCGACCAGTTATAGAAACTGGATTTGAAAATCCCGACCAGTTATAGAAACTGGATTTGAAAATTCTGATCAGTTATAACACTGGATTTGAAAATCCCGACCAATTATAAAACTAGATTTGAAAATCCGGACCTGTTATAGAAACTGAATTTGAAAATCCCGACCAGTTATAAATCTGGATTTGAAAATCCCAACCAGTTATAAAACTAGATTTAAAAATCCCGACCAGTGTTATAAACAGCATTTGAAAATCCTGACCAGTTATAAAACTGGATTTTAAAATCCCGACCAGTTATAGAAATTGGATTTGAAAATCCCGACCAGTTATGACACTAGATTTGGAAATCACGACCAGTTATAGAAACTGAATATGAAAATCCCGACCAGTTATAGAAACTGGATTTGAAAATCCCGACCAGTTATAGAAACTGGATTTGAAAATCCCGACCAGTTGTAAAAACTGAATTTTGAAAATCCCGACCAGTTACAAAAACTGGATTTGAAAATCCCGACCAGTTATAAAAACTAGATTTGAAAATCCCGACTAGTTATAGAAACTGGATTTGAAAATCCTGACCAGTTATAGAAACTGGATTTGAAAATCCCGACCAGTTATAGAAACTAGATTTGAAAATCCCGACCAGTTATAAAACTGAATTTGAAAATCCTGACCAATTATAGAAACTGGATTTGAAAATCCCGACCAGTTATAAGAACTGGATTTGAAAATCCCGACCAGTTATAGAAACTGGATTTGAAAATCCCGCCAGTTATAGAAACTGGATTTGAAAATCCCGACCAGTTATAGAAACTGGATTTAAAAATCCTGACCAGTTATAGAAACTGAATTTGAATATCCCGACCAGTTAAAAAAACTGGATTTGAAAATCCCGACCAGTTATAAAACTGGATTTGAAAATCCCGACGAGTTATAGAAACTGAATTTGAAAATCCTGATCAGTTATAACACTAGACTTGAAAATCTCGACCAATTATAAAACTTGATTTGAAAATCCCGACCAGTTATAGCAAATAGATTTGAAAATCCCGACCAGTTATAAAACTGGATTTGAAAATCCCGACCAGTTATAAAACTGGATTTAAAAATCTCGACCAGTTATAGAAATTGGATTTGAAAATCCCGACCAGTTATGACACTAGATTTGGAAATCACGGCAGTTATAGAAACTGGATTTGAAAATCCCGACCAGTTATAAAACTTGATTTGAAAATCCCGACCAGTTATAGAAACTGTATTTGAAAATCCCGACAAGTTATAAAAACTGGATTTGAAAATCCCAACCAGTTATAGAAACTGGATTTCAAAATCCCGACCAGTTATAAAAACTGGAGTTGAAAATCCCGACCAGTTATAACACTGAATTTGAAAATCCCGACCAGTTATAAAAACTGAATTTGAAAATCCCGACCAGTTATAGAAACTGGATTTGAAAATCCTGACCAGTTATAGAAACTGAATTTGAAAATCCCGACCAGTTATAAAAACTGGATTTGAAAATCCCGACCAGTTATAGAAACTTGATTTGAAAATCCTCACCAGTTATAGAAGCTGGATTTGAAAATCCCGACAAGTTATAAAAACTGGATTTGAAAATCCCGACCAGTTATAAAACACGATTTGAAAATCCCGACCAGTTATAGAAACTGGATTTGAAAATCCTGATCAGTTATAACACTGGATTTGAAAATCTCGACCAATTATAAAACTAGATTTGAAAATCCGAACCTGTTATAGAAACTGGATTTGAAAATCCCGACCAATTATAAATTTGGATTTGAAAATCCCAACCAGTTATAAAACTAGATTTTAAAATCCCGACCAGTTATAGAAACTGGATTTGAAAATCCTGACCAGTTATAGAAACTGGATTTGAAAATCTCGACCAGTTATAAAAACTAGATTTGAAAATCCCGACCAGTTATAGAAACTGGATTTGAAAATCCTGATCAGTTATAACACTGGATTTGAAAATCCCGACCAATTATAAAACTAGATTTGAAAATCCGGACCTGTTATAGAAACTGGATTTGAAAATCCCGACCAGTTATAAATCTGGATTTAAAAATCCCAACCAGTTATAGAAACTGCATTTGAAAATCCTGACGAGTTATAAAACTGGATTTAAAAATCCCAACCAGTTATAGAAACTGCATTTGAAAATCCTGACCAGTTATAAAACTTGATTTGAAAATCCCGACCAGTTATAAAAATTGGATTTGAAAATCCCGACCAGTTATGACACTAGATTTGGATATCACGACCAGTTATAGAAACTGGATTTGAAAATCCCGACCAGTTATAGAAACAGAATTTGAAAATCCCGACCAGTTATAGAAACTGGATTTGAAAATCTGGACCAGTTGTAAAAACTGAATTTTGAAAATCCCGACCAGTTACAAAAACTGGATTTGAAAATCCCGACCAGTTATAAAAACTAGATTTGAAAATCCCGACCAGTTATACAAACTGGATTTGAAAATCTCGACCATTTATAGAAACTGGATTTGAAAATCCCGACGAGTTACAGAAACTAGATTTGAAAATCCCGACCAGTTATAAAACTGGATTTGAAAATCCCGACCAGTTATAGAAACTGGATTTGAAAATCCCGACCAGTTATAAAAACTGGATTTGAAAATCCCGACCAGTTATAGAAACTAGATTTCAAAATCCCGACCAGTTATAGAAACTGGATTTAAAAATCCCGACCAGTTATAGAAATTGGATTTGAAAATCCCGACCAATTATAACACTGAATTTGAAAATCCCGACCAGTTATAGAAACTGGATTTCAAAATCCTGACCAGTTATAGAAACTGGATTTAAAAATCCTGACCAGATATAGAAACTGAATTTGAAAATCCCGACCAGTTATAACACTGAATTTGAAAATCCTGACCAGTTATAAAAACTGGATTTGAAAATCCCGACCAGTTATAAAAACTGAATTTGAAAATCCTGACCAGTTATAAAAACTGGATTTGAAAATCCCGACCAGTTATAAAACTGGATTTGAAAATCCCAACGAGTTATAGAAACAGAATTTGAAAATCCTGATCTGTTATAACACTGAATTTGAAAATCCCGACCAATTATAAAACGAGATTTGAAAATCCCGACCAGTTATAGCAAATGGATTTGAAAATCCCGACCAGTTATAAAACTGGATTTGAAAATCCCGACCAGTTATAAAACTGGATTTAAAAATCCCGACCAGTTATAGAAACTGGATTGGAAAATCCCGACCAGTTATAAAATCTGGAATTGAAAATCCCGACCAGTTATAGAAACTAGATTTCAAAATCCCGACCAGTTATAACACTGAATTTGAAAATCCCGACCGGTTATAAAAACTGGATTTGAAAATCCCGACCAGTTATAGAAACTTGATTTGAAAATCCTGACCAGTTATAGAAACTGGATTTGAAAATCCCGACCAGTTATAAAAACTGGATTTGAAAATCCCGACCAGTTATAAAACTGGATTTGAAAATCCCGACCAGTTATAGAAACTGGATTTGAAAATTCTGATCAGTTATAACACTAGATTTGAAAATCCCGACCAATTATAAAACTAGATTTGAAAATCCGGACCTGTTATAGAAACTGGATTTGTAAATCCCGACCAGTTATAAATCTGGATTTGAAAATTCCAACCAGTTATAAAACTAGATTTTAAAATCCCGACCAGTTATAGAAACTGGATTTCAAATTTTGACCAGTTATAGAAACTGAATTTGAAAATCCCGACCAGTTATAAAAACTAGATTTGAAAATCCCAACCAGTTATAGAAACTGGATTTGAAAATCCCGACCAGTTATAGAAACTGGATTTGAAAATATCGACCAGTTATAGAAACTAGATTTGAAAATCCCGACCAGTTATAGAAACTGGATTTGAAAATCCCGACTAGTTATAAAAACTGGATTTGAAAATCCCAACCAGTTATAAAACTAGATTTAAAAATCCTGACCAGTTATAGAAACTGCATGTGAAAATCCTGACCAGTTATACAACTGGATTTGAAAATCCCGACCAGTTATAGAAATTGGATTTGAAAATCCCGACGAGTTATGACACTAGATTTGGAAATCACGACCAGTTATAGAAACTGGATTTGAAAATCCCGACTAGTTATAAAACTGGATTTGAAAATCCCGACCAGTTATAGAAACTGGATTTGAAAATCCCGACTAGTTATAAAAACTGGATTTGAAAATCCCAACCAGTTATAGAAACTGGATTTCAAAATCCCGACCAGTTATAAAAACTGGAGTTGAAAATCCCGACCAGTTATAACACTGAATTTGAAAATCCCGACCAGTTATAAAAACTGAATTTGAAAATCCCGACCAGTTATAGAAACTGGATTTGAAAATCCTGACCAGTTATAGAAACTGGATTTGAAAATCCCGACCAGTTATAAAAACTGGATTTGAAAATCCCAACCAGTTATAAAACTGGATTTGAAAATCCCGACGAGTTATAGAAACTGAATTTGAAAATCCTGATCAGTTATAACACTGGATTTGAAAATCCCGACCAATTATAAAACTAGATTTGAAAATCCCGACCAGTTATAGAAAATGGATTTGAAAATCCCGACCAGTTATAAAACTGGATTTGAAAATCCCGAAAAGTTATAAAACTGGATTTAAAAATCTCGACCAGTTATAGAAACTGGATTTGAAAATCCCGACCAGTTATAAAACTGGATTTAAAAATCCCAACCAGTTATAAAACTAGATTTTAAAATCCCGACCTGTTATAGAAAATGGATTTGAAAATCCCGACCAGTTATAAAACTGGATTTAAAAATCCCAACCAGTTATAAAACTAGATTTTAAAATCCCGACCAGTTATAGAAACTGGATTTGAAAATCATGACCAGTTATAAAACTGGATTTGAAAATCCCGACTAGTTATAGAAACTCGATTTAAAAATTCCGACCAGTTATGACACTAGATTTGAAAATCCCGACCTGTTATAGATACTTGATTTGAAAATCCTGACCAGTTATAAAAACTGAAGTTGAAAATCCCGACCAATTATAGAAACTGGATTTGAAAATCCAGACCAGTTATAGAAACTGGATTTGAAAATCCCGACCAGTTATAAAAACTGGATTTGAAAATCCCGACCAGTTATAAAACTGGATTTGAAAATCCCGACCAGTTATAGAAACTGGATTTGAAAATTCTGATCAGTTATAACACTGGATTTGAAAATCCCGACCAATTATAAAACTAGATTTAAAAATCCGGACCTGTTATAGAAACTGAATATGAAAATCCCGACCAGTTATAAATCTGGATTTGAAAATCCCAACCAGTTATAAAACTAGATTTAAAAATCCCGACCAGTTATAGAAACTGCATTTGAAAATCCTGACCAGTTATAAAACTCGATTTGAAAATCCCAACCAGTTATAGAAATTGGATTTGAAAATCCCGACCAGTTATGACACTAGATTTGGAAATCACGACCAGTTATAGAAACTGGATTTGAAAATCCCGACGAGTTATAGAAACTGGATTTGAAAATCCCGACCAGTTGTAAAAACTGAATTTTGAAAATCCCGACCAGTTACAAAAACTGGATTTGAAAATCCCGACCAGTTATAAAAACTAGATTTGAAAATCCCGACCAGTTATAGAAACTGGATTTGAAAATCCCGACCAGTTATAGAAACTGGATTTGAAAATCCCGACCAGTTATAGAAACTGGATTTGAAAATTCTGATCAGTTATAACACTGGATTTGAAAATCCCGACCAATTATAAAACTAGATTTGAAAATCCGGACCTGTTATAGAAACTGAATTTGAAATTCCCGACCAGTTATAAATCTGGATTTGAAAATCCCAACCAGTTATAAAACTAGATTTAAAAATCCCGACCAGTGTTATAAACAGCATTTGAAAATCCTGACCAGTTATAAAACTGGATTTTAAAATCCCGACCAGTTATAGAAATTGGATTTGAAAATCCCGACCAGTTATGACACTAGATTTGGAAATCACGACCAGTTATAGAAACTGAATATGAAAATCCCGACCAGTTATAGAAACTGGATTTGAAAATCCCGACCAGTTATAGAAACTGGATTTAAAAATCCCGACCAGTTGTAAAAACTGAATTTTGAAAATCCCGACCAGTTACAAAAACTGGATTTGAAAATCCCGACCAGTTATAAAAACTAGATTTGAAAATCCCGACCAGTTATAGAAACTGGATTTGAAAATCCTGACCAGTTATAGAAACTGGATTTGAAAATCCCGACCAGTTATAGAAACTAGATTTGAAAATCCCGACCAGTTATAAAACTGAATTTGAAAATCCCGACCAATTATAGAAACTGGATTTGAAAATCCCGACCAGTTATAAGAACTGGATTTGAAAATCCCGACCAGTTATAGAAACTGGATTTGAAAATCCCGCCAGTTATAGAAACTGGATTTGAAAATCCCGACCAGTTATAGAAACTGGATTTAAAAATCCTGACCAGTTATAGAAACTGAATTTGAATATCCCGACCAGTTAAAAAAACTGGATTTGAAAATCCCGACCAGTTATAAAACTGGATTTGAAAATCCCGACGAGTTATAGAAACTGAATTTGAAAATCCTGATCAGTTATAACACTAGATTTGAAAATCTCGACCAATTATAAAACTTGATTTGAAAATCCCGACCAGTTATAGCAAATAGATTTGAAAATCCCGACCAGTTATAAAACTGGATTTGAAAATCCCGACCAGTTATAAAACTGGATTTAAAAATCCCGACCAGTTATAGAAACTGGATTTGAAAATCCCGACCAGTTATAAAATTGGATTTGAAAATCCCGACCAGTTATAGAAACTGGATTTGAAAATCCTGACCAGTTATAAAACTGGTTTTGAAAATCCCGACCAGTTATAGAAACTGGATTTAAAAATCCCGACCAGTTATGACACTAGATTTGAAAATCCTGACTAGTTATAGAAACTGGATTTGAAAATCCTGACCAGTTATAGATACTGGATTTGAAAATCCCGACCAGTTATAAAAACAAGAGTTGAAAATCTCGATCAGTTATAGAAACTGGATTTGAAAATCCAGACCAGTTATAGAAACTGGATTTGAAAATCTCGACCAGTTATAGAAACTAGATTTGAAAATCCCGACCAGTTATAAAACTGCATTTAAAAATCCCGACAAGTTATAGAAACTGAATTTGAAAATCCCGACTAGGTATAAAAACTGGATTTGAAAATCCCAACCAGTTATAAAACTAGATTTAAAAATCCTGACCAGTTATAGAAACTGCATGTGAAAATCCTGACCAGTTATACAACTGGATTTGAAAATCCCGACCAGTTATAGAAATTGGATTTGAAAATCCCGACCAGTTATGACACTAGATTTGGATATCACGACCAGTTATAGAAACTGGATTTGAAAATCCCGACCAGTTATAGAAACTGGATTTGAAAATCCCGACTAGTTATAGAAACTGGATTTGAAAATCTGGACCAGTTGTAAAAACTGAATTTTGAAAATCCCGACCAGTTACAAAAACTGGATTTGAAAATCCCGACCAGTTATAAAAACTAGATTTGAAAATCCCGACCAGTTATAGAAACTGGATTTGAAAATCTCGACCATTTATAGAAACTGGATTTGAAAATCCCGACCAGTTACAGAAACTAGATTTGAAAATCCCGACCAGTTATAAAAACTGGATTTGAAAATCCCGACCAGTTATAAAAACTGGATTTGAAAATCCCGACCAGTTATAGAAACTAGATTTCAAAATCCCGACCAGTTATAGAAACTGGATTTAAAAATCCCGACCAGTTATAGAAATTGGATTTGAAAATCCCGACCAATTATAACACTGAATTTGAAAATCCCTACCAGTTATAGAAACTGGATTTCAAAATCCTGACCAGTTATAGAAACTGGATTTGAAAATCCTGACCAGTTATAGAAACTGAATTTGAAAATCCCTACCAGTTATAACACTGAATTTGAAAATCCTGACCAGTTATAAAAACTGGATTTGAAAATCCCGACCAGTTATAAAAACTGAATTTGAAAATCCTGACCAGTTATAAAAACTGGATTTGAAAATCCCGACCAGTTATAAAACTGGATTTGAAAATCCCAACGAGTAATAGAAACAGAATTTGAAAATCCTGATCCGTTATAACACTGAATTTGAAAATCCCGACCAATTATAAAACGAGATTTGAAAATCCCGACCAGTTATAACAAATGGATTTGAAAATCCCGACCAGTTATAAAACTGGATTTGAAAATCCCGACCAGTTATAAAACTGGAATTAAAAATCCCGACCAGTTATAGAAACTGGATTTGAAAATCCCGACCAGTTATAAAAACTGGATTTGAAAATCCCTACGAGTTATAGAAACAGAATTTGAAAATCCTGATCCGTTATAACACTGGATTTGAAAATCCCGACCAACTATAAAACTAGATTTGAAAATCCCGACCAGTTATAGCAAATGGATTTGAAAATCCCGACCAGTTATAAAACTGGATTTGAAAATCCCGACCAGTTATAAAACTGGATTTAAAAATCCCGACCAGTTATAGAAACTGGATTTGAAAATCCCGACCAGTTATAGAAACTGGATTTGAAAATCCCGACCAGTTATAGATACTGGATTTGAAAATCCCGACCAGTTATAAAAACTGGAGTTGAAAATCCTGACCAGTTATAGAAACTGGATTTGAAAATCCCGACCAGTTATAGAAACTGGATTTGAAAATCCCGTCCAGTTATAGATACTGGATTTGAAAATCCCGACCAGTTATAAAAACTGGAGTTGAAAATCCTGATCAGTTATAGAAACTGGATTTGAAAATCCCGACCAGTTATAGAAACTGGATTTGAAAATCTCAACCAGTTATAGAAACTAGATTTGAAAATCCTGACCAGTTATAGAAACTGGATTTGAAAATCCCGACCAGTTATAAAATCTGGATTTGAAAATCCCGACCAGTTATAAAACTGGATTTGAAAATCCCGACCAGTTATAGAAACTGGATTTGAAATTCCTGATCAGTTATAACACTAGATTTGAAAATCCCGACCAATTATAAAACTAGATTTGAAAATCCGGACCTGTTATAAAACTGGATTTGAAAATCCCGACCAGTTATAAATCAGGATTTGAAAATCCCAACCAGTTATAAAACTAGATTTTAAAATCCCGACAAGTTATAGAAACTGGATTTCAAATTTTGACCAGTTATAGAAACTGGATTTGAAAATCTCGACCAGTTATAAAAACTAGATTTGAAAATCCCGACCAGTTATAGAAACTGGATTTGAAAATCCTGATTAGTTATAACACTGGATTTGAAAATCCCGACCAATTATAAAACTAGATTTGAAAATCCGGACCTGTTATAAAAACTGGATTTGAAAATCCCGACCAGTTATAAATCTGGATTTAAAAATTCCAACCAGTTATAGAAACTGCATTTGAAAATCCTGACGAGTTATAAAACTGGATTTAAAAATCCCAACCAGTTATAGAAACTGCATTTGAAAATCCTGACCAGTTATAAAATTGGATTTGAAAATCCCGACCAGTTATAAAAATTGGATTTGAAAATCCCGACCAGTTATGACACTAGATTTGGATATCACGACCAGTTATAGAAACTGGATTTGAAAATCCCGATCAGTTATAGAAACAGGATTTGAAAATCCCGATCAGTTATAGAAACTGGATTTGAAAATCTGGACCAGTTGTAAAAACTGAATTTTGAAAATCCCGACCAGTTACAAAAACTGGATTTGAAAATCCCGACCAGTTATAAAAACTAGATTTGAAAATCCCGACCAGTTATACAAACTGGATTTGAAAATCTCGACCATTTATAGAAACTGGATTTGAAAATCCCAACGAGTTACAGAAACTAGATTTGAAAATCCCGACCAGTTATAAAACTGGATTTGAAAATCCCGACCAGTTATAGAAACTGGATTTGAAAATCCCGACCAGTTATAAAAACTGGATTTGAAAATCCCGACCAGTTATAGAAACTAGATTTCAAAATCCCGACCAGTTATAGAAACTGGATTTAAAAATCCCGACCAGTTATAGAAATTAGATTTGAAAATCCCGACCAATTATAACACTGAATTTGAAAATCACGACCAGTTATAGAAACTGGATTTCAAAATCCTGACCAGTTATAGAAACTGGATTTAAAAATCCTGACCAGTTATAGAAACTGAATTTGAAAATCCCGACCAGTTATAACACTGAATTTGAAAATCCTGACCAGTTATAAAAACTGGATTTGAAAATCCCGACCAGTTATAAAAACTGAATTTGAAAATCCTGACCAGTTATAAAAACTGGATTTGAAAATCCCGACCAGTTGTAAAACTGGATTTGAAAATCCCAACGAGTAATAGAAACAGAATTTGAAAATCCTGATCCGTTATAACACTGAATTTGAAAATCCCGACCAATTATAAAACGAGATTTGAAAATCCCGACCAGTTATAACAAATGGATTTGAAAATCCCGACCAGTTATAAAACTGGATTTGAAAATCCCGACCAGTTATAAAACTGGATTTAAAAATCCCGACCAGTTATAGAAACTGGATTTGAAAATCCCGACCAGTTATAGAAACTGGATTTGAAAATCCCGACCAGTTATAGAAACTGGATTTGAAAATCCCGACCAGTTGTAAAAACTGAATTTTGAAAATCCCGACCAGTTATAGAAACTGGATTTGAAAATCCCGACCAGTTATAGAAACTGGATTTGAAAATCTCAACCAGTTATAGAAACTGGATTTGAAAATCCCGACCAGTTATAGAAACTGGATTTGAAAATCCCGACCAGTTATAAAATCTGGAATTGAAAATCCCGACCAGTTATAGAAACTAGATTTCAAAATCCCGACCAGTTATAACACTGAATTTGAAAATCCCGACCGGTTATAAAAACTGGATTTGAAAATCCCGACCAGTTATAGAAACTTGATTTGAAAATCCTGACCAGTTATAGAAACTGGATTTGAAAATCCCGACCAGTTATAAAAACTGGATTTGAAAATCCCGACCAGTTATAAAACTGGATTTGAAAATCCCGACCAGTTATAGAAACTGGATTTGAAAATTCTGATCAGTTATAACACTAGATTTGAAAATCCCGACCAATTATAAAACTAGATTTGAAAATCCGGACCTGTTATAGAAACTGGATTTGAAAATCCCGACCAGTTATAGAAAATGGATTTGAAAATCCCGACCAGTTATAAAACTGGATTTAAAAATCCCGACCAGTTATAAAACTAGATTTTAAAATCCCGACCAGTTATAGAAAATGGATTTGAAAATCCCGACCAGTTATAAAACTGGATTTAAAAATCCCAACCAGTTATAAAACTAGATTTTAAAATCCCGACCAGTTATAGAAACTGGATTTGAAAATCCTGACCAGTTATAAAACAGAATTTGAAAATCCCGACTAGTTATAGAAACTCGATTTAAAAATTCCGACCAGTTATGACACTAGATTTGAAAATCCCGACCTGTTATAGATACTTGATTTGAAAATCCTGACCAGTTATAAAAACTGAAGTTGAAAATCCCGACCAATTATAGAAACTGGATTTGAAAATCCCGACCAGTTATAGAAACTGGATTTGAAAATCCCGACCAGTTATAAAAACTGGATTTGAAAATCCCGACCAGTTATAAAACTGGATTTGAAAATCCCGACCAGTTATAGAAACTGGATTTGAAAATTCTGATCAGTTATAACACTGGATTTGAAAATCCCGACCAATTATAAAACTAGATTTGAAAATCCGGACCTGTTATAGAAACTGAATATGAAAATCCCGACCAGTTATAAATCTGGATTTGAAAATCCCAACCAGTTATAAAACTAGATTTAAAAATCCCGACCAGTTATAGAAACTGCATTTGAAAATCCTGACCAATTATAAAACTCGATTTGAAAATCCCAACCAGTTATAGAAATTGGATTTGAAAATCCCGACCAGTTATGACACTAGATTTGGAAATCACGACCAGTTATAGAAACTGGATTTGAAAATCCCGACCAGTTATAGAAACTGGATTTGAAAATCCCGACCAGTTGTAAAAACTGAATTTTGAAAATCCCGACCAGTTACAAAAACTGGATTTGAAAATCCCGACCAGTTATAAAAACTAGATTTGAAAATCCCGACCAGTTATAGAAACTGGATTTGAAAATCCCAACCAGTTATAGAAACTGGATTTGAAAATCCCGACCAGTTATAGAAACTGGATTTGAAAATTCTGATCAGTTATAACACTGGATTTGAAAATCCCGACCAATTATAAAACTAGATTTGAAAATCCGGACCTGTTATAGAAACTGAATTTGAAAATCTCGACCAGTTATAAATCTGGATTTGAAAATCCCAACCAGTTATAAAACTAGATTTAAAAATCCCGACCAGTGTTATAAACAGCATTTGAAAATCCTGACCAGTTATAAAACTGGATTTTAAAATCCCGACCAGTTATAGAAATTGGATTTGAAAATCCCGACCAGTTATGACACTAGATTTGGAAATCACGACCAGTTATAGATACTGAATTTGAAAATCCCGACCAGTTATAGAAACTGGATTTGAAAATCCCTACCAGTTATAGAAACTGGATTTGAAAATCCCGACCAGTTGTAAAAACTGAATTTTGAAAATCCCGACCAGTTACAAAAACTGGATTTGAAAATCCCGACCAGTTATAAAAACTAGATTTGAAAATCCCGACCATTTATAGAAACTGGATTTGAAAATCCTGACCAGTTATAGAAACTGGATTTGAAAATCCCGACCAGTTATAGAAACTAGATTTGAAAATCCCGACCAGTTATAAAACTGAATTTGAAAATCCCGACCAATTATAGAAACTGGATTTGAAAATCCCGACCAGTTATAAGAACTGGATTTGAAAATCCCGACCAGTTATAGAAACTGGATTTGAAAATCCCGCCAGTTATAGAAACTGGATTTGAAAATCCCGACCAGTTATAGAAACTGGATTTGAAAATCCTGACCAGTTATAGAAACTGAATTTGAATATCCCGACCAGTTAAAAAAACTGGATTTGAAAATCCCGACCAGTTATAAAACTCGATTTGAAAATCCCGACGAGTTATAGAAACTGAATTTGAAAATCCTGATCAGTTATAACACTAGATTTGAAAATCTCGACCAATTATAAAACTTGATTTGAAAATCCCGACCAGTTATAGCAAATAGATTTGAAAATCCCGACCAGTTATAAAACTGGATTTGAAGATCCCGACCAGTTATAAAACTGGATTTAAAAATCCCGACCAGTTATAGAAACTGGATTTGAAAATCCCGACCAGTTATAAAATTGGATTTGAAAATCCCGACCAGTTATAGAAACTGGATTTGAAAATCCTGACCAGTTATAAAACTGGTTTTGAAAATCCCGACCAGTTATAGAAACTGGATTTAAAAATCCCGACCAGTTATGACACTAGATTTGAAAATCCTGACTAGTTATAGAAACTGGATTTGAAAATCCTGACCAGTTATAGATACTGGATTTGAAAATCCCGACCATTTATAAAAACAAGAGTTGAAAATCCCGATCAGTTATAGAAACTGGATTTGAAAATCCAGACCAGTTATAGAAACTGGATTTGAAAATCTCGACCAGTTATAGAAACTAGATTTGAAAATCCCGACCAGTTATAAAACTGCATTTGAAAATCCCGACCAGTTATAGAAACTGAATTTGAAAATCCCGACTAGTTATAAAAACTGGATTTGAAAATCCCAACCAGTTATAAAACTAGATTTAAAAATCCTGACCAGTTATAGAAACTACATGTGAAAATCCTGACCAGTTATACAACTGGATTTGAAAATCCCGACCAGTTATAGAAATTGGATTTGAAAATCCCGACCAGTTATGACACTAGATTTGGATATCACGACCAGTTATAGAAACTGGATTTGAAAATCCCGATCAGTTATAGAAACTGGATTTGAAAATCCCGACTAGTTATAGAAACTGGATTTGAAAATCTGGACCAGTTGTAAAAACTGAATTTTGAAAATCCCGACCAGTTACAAAAACTGGATTTGAAAATCCCGACCAGTCATAAAAACTAGATTTGAAAATCCCGACCAGTTATAGAAACTGGATTTGAAAATCTCGACCATTTATAGAAACTGGATTTGAAAATCCCGACCAGTTACAGAAACTAGATTTGAAAATCCCGACCAGTTATAAAACTGGATTTGAAAATCCCGACCAGTTATAGAAACTGGATTTGAAAATCCCGACCAGTTATAAAAACTGGATTTGAAAATCCCGACCAGTTATAGAAACTAGATTTCAAAATCCTAACCAGTTATAGAAACTGGATTTAAAAATCCCGACCAGTTATAGAAATTGGATTTGAAAATCCCGACCAATTATAACACTGAATTTGAAAATCCCTACCAGTTATAGAAACTGGATTTCAAAATCCTGACCAGTTATAGAAACTGGATTTCAAAATCCCGACCAGTTATAAAAACTGGAGTTGAAAATCCCGACCAGTTATAACACTGAATTTGAAAATCCCGACCAGTTATAAAAACTGAATTTGAAAATCCCGACCAGTTATAGAAACTGGATTTGAAAATCCTAACCAGTTATAGAAACTGAATTTGAAAATCCCGACCAGTTATAAAAACTGGATTTGAAAATCCCAACCAGTTATAAAACTGGATTTGAAAATCCCGATGAGTTATAGAAACTGAATTTGAAAATCCTGATCAGTTATAACACTGGATTTGAAAATCCCGACCAATTATAAAACTAGATTTGAAAATCCCGACCCGTTATAGAAAATGGATTTGAAAATCCCGACCTGTTATAAAACTGGATTTGAAAATCCCGAAAAGTTATAAAACTGGATTTAAAAATCCCGACCAGTTATAGAAACTGGATTTGAAAATCCCGACCAGTTATAGAAACTGGATTTGAAAATCCCGTCCAGTTATAGATACTGGATTTTAAAATCCCGACCAGTTATAAAAACTGGAGTTGAAAATCCTGACCAGTTATAGAAACTGGATGTGAAAATCCCGACCAGTTATAGAAACTGGATTTGAAAATCTCAACCAGTTATAGAAACTAGATTTGAAAATCCTGACCAGTTATAGAAACTGGATTTGAAAATCCCGACCAGTTATAAAATCTGGATTTGAAAATCCCGACCAGTTATAAAACTGGATTTGAAAATCCCGACCAGTTATAGAAACTGGATTTGAAATTCCTGATCAGTTATAACACTAGATTTGAAAATCCCGACCAATTATAAAACTAGATTTGAAAATCCGGACCTATTATAAAACTGGATTTGAAAATCCCGACCAGTTATAAATCAGGATTTGAAAATCCCAACCAGTTATAAAACTAGATTTTAAAATCCCGACAAGTTATAGAAACTGGATTTCAAATTTTGACCAGTTATAGAAACTGAATTTGAAAATCCCGATCAGTTATAAAAACTAGATTTGAAAATCCCAACCAGTTATAGAAACTGGATTTGAAAATCCCGACCAGTTATAGAAACTGGATTTGAAAATATCGACCAGTTATAGAAACTAGATTTGAAAATCCCGACCAGTTATAAAACTGCATTTGAAAATCCCGACCAGTTATAGAAACTGGATTTGAAAATCCCGACTAGTTATAAAAACTGGATTTGAAAATCCCAACCAGTTATAAAACTAGATTTAAAAATCCTGACCAGTTATAGAAACTGCATGTGAAAATCCTGACCAGTTATACAACTGGATTTGAAAATCCCGACCAGTTATAGAAATTGAATTTGAAAATCCCGACGAGTTATGACACTAGATTTGGAAATCACGATCAGTTATAGAAACTGGATTTGAAAATCCCGACCAGTTATAAAACTGGATTTGAAAATCCTGACCAGTTATAGAAACTGGATTTGAAAATTCCGACTAGTTATAAAAACTGGATTTGAAAATCCCAACCAGTTATAGAAACTGGATTTCAAAATCCCGACCAGTTATAAAAACTGGAGTTGAAAATCCCGACCAGTTATAACACTGAATTTGAAAATCCCGACCAGTTATAAAAACTGAATTTGAAAATCCCGACCGGTTATAGAAACTGGATTTGAAAATCCAGACCAGTTATAGAAACTGAATTTGAAAATCCCGACCAGTTATAAAAACTGGATTTGAAAATCCCAACCAGTTATAAAACTGGATTTGAAAATCCCGACGAGTTATAGAAACTGAATTTGAAAATCCTGATCAGTTATAACACTGGATTTGAAAATCCCGACCAATTATAAAACTAGATTTGAAAATCCCGACTTGTTATAGAAAATGGATTTGAAAATCCCGACCAGTTATAAAACTGGATTTGAAAATCCCGAAAAGTTATAAAACTCGATTTAAAAATCCCGACTAGTTATAGAAACTGGATTTGAAAATCCCGACCAGTTATAAAACTGGATTTGAAAATCCCAACCAGTTATAAAACTAGATTTTAAAATCCCGACCAGTTATAAAACTGGATTTGAAAATCCTGACCAGTTATAAAACTGGATTTGAAAATCCCGACCAGTTATAGAAACTGGATTTAAAAATTCCGACCAGTTATGACACTAGATTTGAAAATCCCGACCTGTTATAGATACTTGATTTGAAAATCCTGACCAGTTATAAAAACTGGAGTTGAAAATCCCGACCAATTATAGAAACTGGATTTGAAAATCCCGACCAGTTATAGAAACTGGATTTGAAAATCCCGACCAGTTATAAAAACTGGATTTGAAAATCCCGACCAGTTATAAAACTGGATTTGAAAATCCCGACCAGTTATAGAAATTGGATTTGAAAATTTTGATCAGTTATAACACTGGATTTGAAAATCCCGACCAATTATAAAACTAGATTTGAAAATCTGGACCTGTTATAGAAACTGAATATGAAAATCCCGACCAGTTATAAATCTGGATTTGAAAATCCCAACCAGTTATAAAACTAGATTTAAAAATCCCGACCAGTTATAGAAACTGCATTTGAAAATCCTGACCAGTTATAAAACTGGATTTGAAAATCCCGATCAGTTATAGAAATTGGATTTGAAAATCCCGACCAGTTATGACACTAGATTTGGAAATCACGACTAGTTATAGAAACTGGATTTGAAAATCACGACCAGTTATAGAAACTGGATTTGAAAATCCCGACCAGTTATAGAAACTGGATTTGAAAATCCCGACCAGTTGTAAAAACTGAATTTTGAAAATCCCGACCAGTTACAAAAACTGGATTTGAAAATCTCGACCAGTTATAAAAACTAGATTTGAAAATCCCGACCAGTTATAGAAACTGGATTTGAAAATCCCGACCAGTTATAGAATCTGGATTTGAAAATCCCGACCAGTTATAGAAACTGGATTTGAAAATTCTGATCAGTTATAACACTGGATTTGAAAATCCCCACCAATTATAAAACTAGATTTGAAAATCCGGACCTGTTATAGAAACTGAATTTGAAAATCCCGACCAGTTATAAATCTGGATTTGAAAATCCCAACCAGTTATAAAACTAGATTTAAAAATCCCGACCAGTGTTAGAAACAGCATTTGAAAATCCTGACCAGTTATAAAACTGGATTTGAAAATCCCGACTAGTTATAGAAATTGGATTTGAAAATCCCGACCAGTTATGACACTAGATTTGGAAATCACGACTAGTTATAGAAACTAGATTTGAAAATCCCGACTAGTTATAGAAACTGGATTTGAAAATCCCGACCAGTTATAGAAACTGGATTTGAAAATCCGGACCAGTTGTAAAAACTGAATTTTGAAAATCCCGACCAGTTACAAAAACTGGATTTGAAAATCCCGACCAGTTATAGAAACTGAATTTGAATATCCCGACCAGTTAAAAAAACTGGATTTGAAAATCCCGACCAGTTATAAAACTGGATTTGAAAATCCTGATCAGTTATAACACTAGATTTGAAAATCTCGACCAATTATAAAACTTGATTTGAAAATCCCGACCAGTTATAGCAAATAGATTTGAAAATCCCGACCAGTTATAAAACTGGATTTGAAAATCCCTACCAGTTATAAAACTGGATTTAAAAATCCCGACCAGTTATAGAAACTGGATTTGAAAATCCCGACCAGTTATAAAATTGGATTTGAAAATCCCGACCAGTTATAGAAACTGGATTTGAAAATCCTGACCAGTTATAAAAACTAGATTTGAAAATCCCGACCAGTTATAGAAACTGGATTTGAAAATCCTGACCAGTTATAGAAACTGGATTTGAAAATCCCGACCAGTTATAGAAACTAGATTTGAAAATCCCGACCAGTTATAAAACTGAATTTGAAAATCCCGACCAATTATAGAAACTGGATTTGAAAATCCCGACCAGTTATAAGAACTGGATTTGAAAATCCCGACCAGTTATAGAAACTGGATTTGAAAATCCCGCCAGTTATAGAAACTGGATTTGAAAATCCCGACCAGTTATAGAAACTGGATTTGAAAATCCTGACCAGTTATAGAAACTGAATTTGAATATCCCGACCAGTTAAAAAAACTGGATTTGAAAATCCCGACCAGTTATAAAACTAGATTTGAAAATCCCGACGAGTTATAGAAACTGAATTTGAAAATCCTGATCAGTTATAACACTAGATTTGAAAATCTCGACCAATTATAAAACTTGATTTGAAAATCCCGACCAGTTATAGCAAATAGATTTGAAAATCCCGACCAGTTATAAAACTGGATTTGAAAATCCCGACCAGTTATAAAACTGGATTTAAAAATCCCGACCAGTTATAGAAACTGGATTTGAAAATCCCGACCAGTTATAAAATTGGATTTGAAAATCCCGACCAGTTATAGAAACTGGATTTGAAAATCCTGACCAGTTATAAAACTGGTTTTGAAAATCCCGACCAGTTATAGAAACTGGATTTAAAAATCCCGACGAGTTATGACACAAGATTTGAAAATCCTGACTAGTTATAGATACTGGATTTGAAAATCCCGACCAGTTATAAAAACAAGAGTTGAAAATCCCGATCAGTTATAGAAACTGGATTTGAAAATCCAGACCAGTTATAGAAACTGGATTTGAAAATCTCGACCAGTTATAGAAACTAGATTTGAAAATCCCGACCAGTTATAAAACTGCATTTGAAAATCCCGACCAGTTATAGAAACTGAATTTGAAAATCCCGACTTGTTATAAAAATTGGATTTGAAAATCCCAACCAGTTATAAAACTAGATTTAAAAATCCTGACCAGTTATAGAAACTGCGTGTGAAAATCCTGACCAGTTATACAACTGGATTTGAAAATCCCGACCAGTTATAGAAATTGGATTTGAAAATCCCGACCAGTTATGACACTAGATTTGGATATCACGACCAGTTATAGAAACTGGATTTGAAAATCCCGACCAGATTTAGAAACTGGATTTGAAAATCCCGACTAGTTATAGAAACTGGATTTGAAAATCTGGACCAGTTGTAAAAACTGAATTTTGAAAATCCCGACCAGTTACAAAAACTGGATTTGAAAATCCCGACCAGTTATAAAAACTAGATTTGAAAATCCCGACTAGTTATAGAAACTGGATTTGAAAATCTCGACCATTTATAGAAACTGGATTTGAAAATCCCGACCAGTTACAGAAACTAGATTTGAAAATCCCGACCAGTTATAAAACTGGATTTGAAAATCCCGACCAGTTATAGAAACTAGATTTGAAAATCCCGACCAGTTATAAAAACTGGATTTGAAAATCCCGACCAGTTATAGAAACTAGATTTCAAAATCCCGACCAGTTATAGAAACTGGATTTAAAAATCCCGACCAGTTATAGAAATTGGATTTGAAAATCCCGACCAATTATAACACTGAATTTGAAAATCCCGACCAGTTATAGAAACTGGATTTCAAAATCCTGACCAGTTATAGAAACTGGATTTGAAAATCCTGACCAGTTATAGAAACTGAATTTGAAAATCCCTACCAGTTATAACACTGAATTTGAAAATCCTGACCAGTTATAAAAACTGGATTTGAAAATCCCGACCAGTTATAAAAACTGGATTTGAAAATCCTGACCAGTTATAGAAACTGAATTTGAAAATCCTGACCAGTTATACAAACTGGATTTGAAAATCCCGACCAGTTATAAAACTGGATTTAAAAATCCCTACGAGTTATAGAAACAGAATTTGAAAATCCTGATCCGTTATAACACTGGATTTGAAAATCCCGACCAACTATAAAACTAGATTTGAAAATCCCGACTAGTTATAGCAAATGGATTTGAAAATCCCGACCAGTTATAGAAACTGGATTTGAAAATCCCGACCAGTTATAGATACTGGATTTGAAAATCCCGACCAGTTATAAAAACTGGAGTTGAAAATCCTGACCAGTTATAGAAACTGGATTTGAAAATCTCAACCAGTTATAGAAACTAGATTTGAAAATCCTGACCAGTTATAGAAACTGGATTTGAAAATCCCGACCAGTTATAAAATCTGGATATGAAAATCCCGACCAGTTATAAAACTGGATTTGAAAATCCCGACCAGTTATAGAAACTGGATTTGAAATTCCTGATCAGTTATAACACTAGATTTGAAAATCCCGATCAATTATAAAACTAGATTTGAAAATCCGGACCTGTTATAAAACTGGATTTGAAAATCCCGACCAGTTATAAATCTGGATTTGAAAATCCCAACCAGTTATAAAACTAGATTTTAAAATCCCGACAAGTTATAGAAACTGGATTTCAAATTTTGACCAGTTATAGAAACTGAATTTGAAAATCCCGACCAGTTATAAAAACTAGATTTGAAAATCCCAACCAGTTATAGAAACTGGATTTGAAAATCCCGACCAGTTATAGAAACTGAATTTGAAAATATCGACCAGTTATAGAAACTAGATTTGAAAATCCCGACCAGTTATAAAACTGCATTTGAAAATCCCGACCAGTTATAGAAACTGGATTTGAAAATCCCGACTAGTTATAAAAACTGGATTTGAAAATCCCAACCAGTTATAAAACTAGATTTAAAAATCCTGACCAGTTATAGAAACTGCATGTGAAAATCCTGACCAGTTATACAACTGGATTTGAAAATCCCGACCAGTTATAGAAATTGGATTTGAAAATCCCGACGAGTTATGACACTAGATTTGGAAATCACGACCAGTTATAGAAACTGGATTTGAAAATCCCGACCAGTTATAAAACTGGATTTGAAAATCCCGACCAGTTATAGAAACTGGATTTGAAAATCCCGACTAGTTATAAAAACTGGATTTGAAAATCCCAACCATTTATAGAAACTGGATTTCAAAATCCCGACCAGTTATAAAAACTGGAGTTGAAAATCCCGACCAGTTATAACACTGAATTTGAAAATCCCGACCAGTTATAAAAACTGAATTTGAAAATCCCGACCAGTTATAGAAACTGGATTTGAAAATCCCGACCAGTTATAAAACTGGATTTGAAAATCCCGAAAAGTTATAAAACTCGATTTAAAAATCCCGACTAGTTATAGAAACTGGATTTGAAAATCCCAACCAGTTATAAAACTGGATTTGAAAATCCCAACCAGTTATAAAACTAGATTTTAAAATCTCGACCAGTTATAAAACTGGATTTGAAAATCCTGACCAGTTATAAAACTGGATTTGAAAATCCCGACCAGTTATAGAAACTGGATTTAAAAATTCCGACCAGTTATGACACTAGATTTGAAAATCCCGACCTGTTATAGATACTTGATTTGAAAATCCTGACCAGTTATAAAAACTGGAGTTGAAAATCCCGACCAATTATAGAAACTGGATTTGAAAATCCCGACCAGTTATAGAAACTGGATTTGAAAATCCCGACCAGTTATAAAAACTGGATTTGAAAATCCCGACCAGTTATAAAACTGGATTTGAAAATCCCGACCAGTTATAGAAACTGTATTTGAAAATTCTGATCAGTTATAACACTGGATTTGAAAATCCCGACCAATTATAAAACTAGATTTGAAAATCTGGACCTGTTATAGAAACTGAATATGAAAATGCCGACCAGTTATAAATCTGGATTTGAAAATCCCAACCAGTTATAAAACTAGATTTAAAAATCCCGACCAGTTATAGAAACTCCATTTGAAAATCCTGACCAGTTATAAAACTGGATTTGAAAATCCCGATCAGTTATAGAAATTGGATTTGAAAATCCCGACCAGTTATGACACTAGATTTGGAAATCACGACTAGTTATAGAAACTGGATTTGAAAATCACGACCAGTTATAGAAACTGGATTTGAAAATCCCGACCAGTTATAGAAACTGGATTTGAAAATCCCGACCAGTTGTAAAAACTGCATTTTGAAAATCCCGACCAGTTACAAAAACTGGATTTGAAAATCCCGACCAGTTATAAAAACTAGATTTGAAAATCCCGACCAGTTATAGAAACTGGATTTGAAAATCCCGACCAGTTATAGAAACTGGATTTGAAAATCCCGACCAGTTATAGAAACTGGATTTGAAAATTCTGATCAGTTATAACACTGGATTTGAAAATCCCCACCAATTATAAAACTAGATTTGAAAATCCGGACCTGTTATAGAAACTGAATTTGAAAATCCCGACCAGTTATAAATCTGGATTTGAAAATCCCAACCAGTTATAAAACTAGATTTAAAAATCCCGACCAGTGTTAGAAACAGCATTTGAAAATCCTGACCAGTTATAAAACTGGATTTGAAAATCCCGACTAGTTATAGAAATTGGATTTGAAAATCCCGACCAGTTATGACACTAGATTTGGAAATCACGACTAGTTATAGAAACTAGATTTGAAAATCCCGACCAGTTATAGAAACTGGATTTGAAAATCCCGACCAGTTATAGAAACTGGATTTGAAAATCCCGACCAGTTGTAAAAACTGAATTTTGAAAATCCCGACCAGTTACAAAAACTGGATTTGAAAATCCCGACCAGTTATAAAAACTAGATTTGAAAATCCCGACTAGTTATAGAAACTGGATTTGAAAATCCTGATCAGTTATAACACTGGATTTGAAAATCCCGACCAATTATAAAACTAGATTTGAAAATCCGGACCTGTTATAGAAACTGGATTTGAAAATCCCGACCAGTTATAAATCTGGATATAAAAATCCCAACCAGTTATAGAAACTGCATTTGAAAATCCTAACGAGTTATAAAACTGGATTTAAAAATCCCAACCAGTTATAGAAACTGCATTTGAAAATCCTGACCAGTTATAAAACTGCATTTGAAAATCCCGACCAGTTATAGAAATTGGATTTGAAAATCCCGACCAGTTATGACACTAGATTTGGATATCACGACCAGTTATAGAAACTGGATTTGAAAATCCCGACCAGATTTAGAAACTGGATTTGAAAATCCCGACTAGTTATAGAAACTGGATTTGAAAATCTGGACCAGTTGTAAAAACTGAATTTTGAAAATCCCGACCAGTTACAAAAACTGGATTTGAAAATCCCGACCAGTTATAAAAACTAGATTTGAAAATCCCGACCAGTTATAGAAACTGGATTTGAAAATCTCGACCATTTATAGAAACTGGATTTGAAAATCCCGACCAGTTACAGAAACTAGATTTGAAAATCCCGACCAGTTATAAAACTGGATTTGAAAATCCCGACCAGTTATAGAAACTAGATTTGAAAATCCCGACCAGTTATAAAAACTGGATTTGAAAATCCCGACCAGTTATAGAAACTAGATTTCAAAATCCCGACCAGTTATAGAAACTGGATTTAAAAATCCCGACCAGTTATAGAAATTGGATTTGAAAATCCCGACCAATTATAACACTGAATTTGAAAATCCCGACCAGTTATAGAAACTGGATTTCAAAATCCTGACCAGTTATAGAAACTGGATTTGAAAATCCTGACCAGTTATAGAAACTGAATTTGAAAATCCCTACCAGTTATAACACTGAATTTGAAAATCCTGACCAGTTATAAAAACTGGATTTGAAAATCCCGACCAGTTATAAAAACTGGATTTGAAAATCCTGACCAGTTATAGCAACTGAATTTGAAAATCCTGACCAGTTATACAAACTGGATTTGAAAATCCCGACCAGTTATAAAACTGGATTTAAAAATCCCTACGAGTTATAGAAACAGAATTTGAAAATCCTGATCCGTTATAACACTGGATTTGAAAATCCCGACCAACTATAAAACTAGATTTGAAAATCCCGACTAGTTATAGCAAATGGATTTGAAAATCCCGACCAGTTATAGAAACTGGATTTGAAAATCCCGACCAGTTATAGATACTGGATTTGAAAATCCCGACCAGTTATAAAAACTGGAGTTGAAAATCCTGACCAGTTATAGAAACTGGATTTGAAAATCCCGACCAGTTATAGAAACTGGATTTGAAAATCTCAACCAGTTATAGAAACTAGATTTGAAAATCCTGACCAGTTATAGAAACTGGATTTGAAAATCCCGACCAGTTATAAAATCTGGATATGAAAATCCCGACCAGTTATAAAACTGGATTTGAAAATCCCGACCAGTTATAGAAACTGGATTTGAAATTCCTGATCAGTTATAACACTAGATTTGAAAATCCCGATCAATTATAAAACTAGATTTGAAAATCCGGACCTGTTATAAAACTGGATTTGAAAATCCCGACCAGTTATAAATCTGGATTTGAAAATCCCAACCAGTTATAAAACTAGATTTTAAAATCCCGACAAGTTATAGAAACTGGATTTCAAATTTTGACCAGTTATAGAAACTGAATTTGAAAATCCCGACCAGTTATAAAAACTAGATTTGAAAATCCCAACCAGTTATAGAAACTGGATTTGAAAATCCCGACCAGTTATAGAAACTGAATTTGAAAATATCGACCAGTTATAGAAACTAGATTTGAAAATCCCGACCAGTTATAAAACTGCATTTGAAAATCCCGACCAGTTATAGAAACTGGATTTGAAAATCCCGACTAGTTATAAAAACTGGATTTGAAAATCCCAACCAGTTATAAAACTAGATTTAAAAATCCTGACCAGTTATAGAAACTGCATGTGAAAATCCTGACCAGTTATACAACTGGATTTGAAAATCCCGACCAGTTATAGAAATTGGATTTGAAAATCCCGACGAGTTATGACACTAGATTTGGAAATCACGACCAGTTATAGAAACTGGATTTGAAAATCCCGACCAGTTATAAAACTGGATTTGAAAATCCCGACCAGTTATAGAAACTGGATTTGAAAATCCCGACTAGTTATAAAAACTGGATTTGAAAATCCCAACCATTTATAGAAACTGGATTTCAAAATCCCGACCAGTTATAAAAACTGGAGTTGAAAATCCCGACCAGTTATAACACTGAATTTGAAAATCCCGACCAGTTATAAAAACTGAATTTGAAAATCCCGACCAGTTATAGAAACTGGATTTGAAAATCCCGACCAGTTATAAAACTGGATTTGAAAATCCCGAAAAGTTATAAAACTCGATTTAAAAATCCCGACTAGTTATAGAAACTGGATTTGAAAATCCCAACCAGTTATAAAAGTGGATTTGAAAATCCCAACCAGTTATAAAACTAGATTTTAAAATCTCGACCAGTTATAAAACTGGATTTGAAAATCCTGACCAGTTATAAAACTGGATTTGAAAATCCCGACCAGTTATAGAAACTGGATTTAAAAATTCCGACCAGTTATGACACTAGATTTGAAAATCCCGACCTGTTATAGATACTTGATTTGAAAATCCTGACCAGTTATAAAAACTGGAGTTGAAAATCCCGACCAATTATAGAAACTGGATTTGAAAATCCCGACCAGTTATAGAAACTGGATTTGAAAATCCCGACCAGTTATAAAAACTGGATTTGAAAATCCCGACCAGTTATAAAACTGGATTTGAAAATCCCGACCAGTTATAGAAACTGTATTTGAAAATTCTGATCAGTTATAACACTGGATTTGAAAATCCCGACCAATTATAAAACTAGATTTGAAAATCTGGACCTGTTATAGAAACTGAATATGAAAATGCCGACCAGTTATAAATCTGGATTTGAAAATCCCAACCAGTTATAAAACTAGATTTAAAAATCCCGACCAGTTATAGAAACTCCATTTGAAAATCCTGACCAGTTATAAAACTGGATTTGAAAATCCCGATCAGTTATAAAAATTGGATTTGAAAATCCCGACCAGTTATGACACTAGATTTGGAAATCACGACTAGTTATAGAAACTGGATTTGAAAATCACGACCAGTTATAGAAACTGGATTTGAAAATCCCGACCGGTTATAGAAACTGGATTTGAAAATCCCGACCAGTTGTAAAAACTGAATTTTGAAAATCCCGACCAGTTACAAAAACTGGATTTGAAAATCCCGACCAGTTATAAAAACTAGATTTGAAAATCCCGACCAGTTATAGAAACTGGATTTGAAAATCCCGACCAGTTATAGAAACTGGATTTGAAAATCCCGACCAGTTATAGAAACTGGATTTAAAAATTCTGATCAGTTATAACACTGGATTTGAAAATCCCCACCAATTATAAAACTAGATTTGAAAATCCGGACCTGTTATAGAAACTGAATTTGAAAATCCCGACCAGTTATAAATCTGGATTTGAAAATCCCAACCAGTTATAAAACTAGATTTAAAAATCCCGACCAGTGTTAGAAACAGCATTTGAAAATCCTGACCAATTATAAAACTGGATTTGAAAATCCCGACTAGTTATAGAAATTGGATTTGAAAATCCCGACCAGTTATGACACTAGATTTGGAAATCACGACTAGTTATAGAAACTAGATTTGAAAATCCCGACCAGTTATAGAAACTGGATTTGAAAATCCCGACCAGTTATAGAAACTGGATTTGAAAATCCCGACCAGTTGTAAAAACTGAATTTTGAAAATCCCGACCAGTTACAAAAACTGGATTTGAAAATCCCGACCAGTTATAAAAACTAGATTTGAAAATCCCGACCAGTTATAGAAACTGGATTTGAAAATCCTGATCAGTTATAACACTGGATTTGAAAATCCCGACCAATTATAAAACTAGATTTGAAAATCCGGACCTGTTATAGAAACTGGATTTGAAAATCCCGACCAGTTATAAATCTGGATTTAAAAATCCCAACCAGTTATAGAAACTGCATTTGAAAATCCTAACGAGTTATAAAACTGGATTTAAAAATCCCAACCAGTTATAGAAACTGCATTTGAAAATCCTGACCAGTTATAAAACTGCATTTGAAAATCCCGACCAGTTATAGAAATTGGATTTGAAATCCCGACCAGTTATGACACTAGATTTGGATATCACGACCAGTTATAGAAACTGGATTTGAAAATCTCGACCAGTTATAGAAACTGGATTTGAAAATCCCGACCAGTTATAGAAACTGGATTTGAAAATCTGGACCAGTTGTAAAAACTGAATTTTGAAAATCCCGACCAGTTACAAAAACTGGATTTGAAAATCCCGACCAGTTATAAAAACTAGATTTGAAAATCCAGACCAGTTATAGAAAATGGATTTGAAAATCCCGACCAGTTATAAAACCGGATTTGAAAATCCCGACCAGTTATAGAAACTAGATTTGAAAATCCCGACCAGTTATAAAACTGAATTTGAAAATCCCGACCAGTTATAGAAACTGGATTTGAAAATCCCGACCAGTTATAAGAACTGGATTTGAAAATCCCGACCAGTTATAGAAACTGGATTTGAAAATCCCGACCAGTTATAGAAACTGGATTTGAAAATCCCGACCAGTTATAGAAACTGGATTTGAAAATCCCGACCAGTTATAGAAACTGGATTTGAAAATCCTGACCAGTTATAGAAACTGAATTTGAATATCCTGACCAGTTATAAAAACTGGATTTGAAAATCCTGACCAGTTATAAAACTGGATTTGAAAATCTCGACGAGTTATAGAAACTGAATTTGAAAATCCTGATCAGTTATAACACTAGATTTGAAAATCCCGACCAATTATAAAACTAGATTTGAAAATCCCGACCAGTTATAGCAAATGGATTTGAAAATCTCGACCAGTTATAAAACTGGATTTGAAAATCCCGACCAGTTATAAAACTAGATTTAAAAATCCCGACCAGTTATAAAAACTGGATTTGAAAATCCCGACCAGTTATAAAACTGGATTTGAAAATCCCGACCACTTATAGAAACTGGATTTTAAAATCCTGACCAGTTATAAAACTGGTTTTGAAAATCCCGACTAGTTATAGAAACTGGATTTAAAAATCCCGACCAGTTATGACACTAGATTTGAAAATCCTGACTAGTTATAGAAACTGGATTTGAAAATCCTGACCAGTTATAGATACTGGATTTGAAAATCCCGACCAGTTATAAAAACTGGAGTTGAAAATCCCGATCAGTTATAGAAACTGGATTTAAAAATCCCGACCAGTTATAGAAACTAGATTTGAAAATCCCGACCAGTTATAAAACTGAATTTGAAAATCCCGACCAGTTATAAAAACTGGATTTGAAAATCCCGACCAGTTATAAGAACTGGATTTGAAAATCCCGACCAGTTATAGAAACTGGATTTGAAAATCCCGACCAGTTATAGAAACTAGATTTGAAAATCCCGACCAGTTATAAAACTGAATTTGAAAATCCCGACCAGTTATAGAAACTGGATTTGAAAATCCCGACCAGTTATAAGAACTGGATTTGAAAATCCCGACCAGTTATAGAAACTGGATTTGAAAATCCCGACCAGTTATAGAAACCGGATTTGAAAATCCCGACCAGTTATAGAAACTGGATTTGAAAATCCCGACCAGTTATAGAAACTGGATTTGAAAATCGTGACCAGTTATAGAAACTGAATTTGAATATCCTGACCAGTTATAAAAACTGGATTTGAAAATCCTGACCAGTTATAAAACTGGATTTGAAAATCTCGACGAGTTATAGAAACTGAATTTGAAAATCCTGATCAGTTATAACACTAGATTTGAAAATCCCGACCAATTATAAAACTAGATTTGAAAATCCCGACCAGTTATAGCAAATGGATTTGAAAATCTCGACCAGTTATAAAACTGGATTTGAAAATCCCGACCAGTTATAAAACTAGATTTAAAAATCCCGACCAGTTATAAAAACTGGATTTGAAAATCCCGACCAGTTATAAAACTGGATTTGAAAATCCCGACCACTTATAGAAACTGGATTTTAAAATCCTGACCAGTTATAAAACTGGTTTTGAAAATCCCGACTAGTTATAGAAACTGGATTTAAAAATCCCGACCAGTTATGACACTAGATTTGAAAATCCTGACTAGTTATAGAAACTGGATTTGAAAATCCTGACCAGTTATAGATACTGGATTTGAAAATCCCGACCAGTTATAAAAACTGGAGTTGAAAATCCCGATCAGTTATAGAAACTGGATTTGAAAATCCCGACCAGTTATAGAAACTAGATTTGAAAATCCCGACCAGTTATAAAACTGAATTTGAAAATCCCGACCAGTTATAGAAACTGGATTTGAAAATCCCGACCAGTTATAAGAACTGGATTTGAAAATCCCGACCAGTTATAGAAACTGGATTTGAAAATCCCGACCAGTTATAGAAACTAGATTTGAAAATCCCGACCAGTTATAAAACTGAATTTGAAAATCCCGACCAGTTATAGAAACTGGATTTGAAAATCCCGACCAGTTATAAGAACTGGATTTGAAAATCCCGACCAGTTATAGAAACTGGATTTGAAAATCCCGACCAGTTATAGAAACTGGATTTGAAGATCCCGACCAGTTATAGAAACTGGATTTGAAAATCCTGACCAGTTATAGAAACTGAATTTGAATATCCTGACCAGTTATAAAAACTGGATTTGAAAATCCTTACCAGTTATAAAACTGGATTTGAAAATCTCGACGAGTTATAGAAACTGAATTTGAAAATCCTGATCAGTTATAACACTAGATTTGAAAATCCCGACCAATTATAAAAATAGATTTGAAAATCCCGACCAGTTATAGCAAATGGATTTGAAAATCTCGACCAGTTATAAAACTGGATTTGAAAATCCCGACCAGTTATAAAACTAGATTTAAAAATCCCGACCAGTTATAAAAACTGGATTTGAAAATCCCGACCAGTTATAAAACTGGATTTGAAAATCCCGACCACTTATAGAAACTGGATTTTAAAATCCTGACCAGTTATAAAACTGGTTTTGAAAATCCCGACTAGTTATAGAAACTGGATTTAAAAATCCCGACCAGTTATGACACTAGATTTGAAAATCCTGACTAGTTATAGAAACTGGATTTGAAAATCCTGACCAGTTATAGATACTGGATTTGAAAATCCCGACCAGTTATAAAAACTGGAGTTGAAAATCCCGATCAGTTATAGAAACTGGATTTGAAAATCCCGACCAGTTATAGAAACTGGATTTCAAAATCCCGACCAGTTATAAAAACTGGAGTTGAAAATCCCGACCAGTTATAACACTAAATTTGAAAATCCCGACCAGTTATAAAAACTGAATTTGAAAATCCCGACCAGTTATAGAAACTGGATTTGAAAATCCTAACCAGTTATAGAAACTGAATTTGAAAATCCCGACCAGTTATAAAAACTGGATTTGAAAATCCCGACCAGTTATAGAAACTTGATTTGAAAATCCCGACCAGTTATAAAAACTGGATTTGAAAATCCCGACCAGTTATAAAACTGGATTTGAAAATCCCGACCAGTTATAGAAACTGGATTTGAAAATCCTGATCAGTTATAACAATGGATTTGAAAATCCCGACCAATTATAAAACTAGATTTGAAAATCCGAACCTGTTATAGAAACTGGATTTGAAAATCCCGACCAGTTATAAATCTGGATTTGAAAATCCCAACCAGTTATAAAACTAGATTTTAAAATCCCGACCAGTTATAGAAACAGGATTTGAAAATCCTGACCAGTTATAGAAACTGGATTTGAAAATCCCGACCAGTTATAAAAACTAGATTTGAAAATCCCGACCAGTTATAGAAACTGGATTTGAAAATCCTGATCAGTTATAGAAACTGGATTTGAAAATCCCGACCAATTATAAAACTAGATTTGAAAATCCGGACCTGTTATAGAAACTGGAGTTGAAAATCCCGACCAGTTATAAATCTGGATTTAGAAATCCCAACCAGTTATAGAAACTGCATTTGAAAATCCTGACGAGTTATAAAACTGGATTTAAAAATCCCAACCAGTTATAGAAACTGCATTTGAAAATCCAGACCAGTTATAAAACTGGATTTGAAAATCCCGACCAGTTATAGAAATTGGATTTGAAAATCCCGACCAGTTATGACACTAGATTTGGATATCACGACCAGTTATAGAAACTGGATTTGAAAATCCCGACCAGTTATAGAAACTGGATTTGAAAATCCCGACTAGTTATAGAAACTGGATTTGAAAATCTGGACCAGTTGTAAAAACTGAATTTTGAAAATCCCGACCAGTTACAAAAACTGGATTTGAAAATCCCGACCAGTTATAAAAACTAGATTTGAAATTCCGGACCAGTTATAGAAACTGGATTTGAAAATCTCGACCATTTATAGAAACTGGATTTGAAAATCCCGACCAGTTACAGAAACTAGATTTGAAAATCCCGACCAGTTATAAAACTGGATTTGAAAATCCCGACCAGTTATAGAAACTGGATTTCAAATTTTGACCAGTTATAGAAACTGAATTTGAAAATCCCGACCAGTTATAAAAACTAGATTTGAAAATCCCAACCAGTTATAGAAACTGGATTTGAAAATCCCGACCAGTTATAGAAACTGGATTTGAAAATATCGACCAGTTATAGAAACTAGATTTGAAAATCCCGACCAGTTATAAAACTGCATTTGAAAATCCCGACCAGTTATAGAAACTGGATTTGAAAATCCCGACTAGTTATAAAAACTGGATTTGAAAATCCCAACCAGTTATAAAACTAGATTTAAAAATCCTGACCAATTATAGAAACTGCATGTGAAAATCCTGACCAGTTATACAACTGGATTTGAAAATCCCGACCAGTTATAGAAATTGGATTTGAAAATCCCAACGAGTTATGACACTAGATTTGGAAATCACGACCAGTTATAGAAACTGGATTTGAAAATCCCGACCAGTTATAAAACTGGATTTGAAAATCCCGACCAGTTATAGAAACTGGATTTGAAAATCCCGACTAGTTATAAAAACTGGATTTGAAAATCCCAACCAGTTATAGAAACTGGATTTCAAAATCCCGACCAGTTATAAAAACTGGAGTTGAAAATCCCGACCAGTTATAACACTGAATTTGAAAATCCCGACCAGTTATAAAAACTGAATTTGAAAATCCCGACCAGTTATAGAAACTGGATTTGAAAATCCTAACCAGTTATAGAAACTGAATTTGAAAATCCCGACCAGTTATAAAAACTGGATTTGAAAATCCCAACCAGTTATAAAACTGGATTTGAAAATCCCGATGAGTTATAGAAACTGAATTTGAAAATCCTGATCAGTTATAACACTGGATTTGAAAATCCCGACCAATTATAAAACTAGATTTGAAAATCCCGACCCGTTATAGAAAATGGATTTGAAAATCCCGACCAGTTATAAAACTGGATTTGAAAATCCCGAAAAGTTATAAAACTGGATTTAAAAATCCCGACCAGTTATAGAAACTGGATTTGAAAATCCCGACCAGTTATAAATCTGGATTTAAAAATCCCAACCAGTTATATAAACTGCATTTGAAAATCCTGACGAGTTATAAAACTGGATTTAAAAATCCCAACCAGTTATAGAAACTGCATTTGAAAATCCAGACCAGTTATAAAACTGGATTTGAAAATCCCGACCAGTTATAGAAATTGGATTTGAAAATCCCGACCAGTTATGACACTAGATTTGGATATCACGACCAGTTATAGAAACTGGATTTGAAAATCCCGACCAGTTATAGAAACTGGATTTGAAAATCCCGCATAGTTATAGAAACTGGATTTGAAAATCTGGACCAGTTGTAAAAACTGAATTTTGAAAATCCCGACCAGTTACAAAAACTGGATTTGAAAATCCCGACCAGTTATAAAAACTAGATTTGAAAATCCCGACCAGTTATAGAAACTGGATTTGAAAATCTCGACCATTTATAGAAACTGGATTTGAAAATCCCGACCAGTTACAGAAACTAGATTTGAAAATCCCGACCAGTTATAAAACTGAATTTGAAAATCCCGACCAGTTATAGAAACTGGATTTGAAAATCCCGACCAGTTATAAAAACTGGATTTGAAAATCCCGACCAGTTATAGAAACTAGATTTCAAAATCCCGACCAGTTATAGAAACTGGATTTAAAAATCCCGACCAGTTATAGAAATTGGATTTGAAAATCCCGACCAATTATAACACTGAATTTGAAAATCCTGACCAGTTATAGAAACTGGATTTCAAAATCCTGACCAGTTATAGAAACTGGATTTGAAAATCCTGACCAGTTATAGAAACTGAATTTGAAAATCCCTACCAGTTATAACACTGAATTTGAAAATCCTGACCAGTTATAAAAACTGGATTTGAAAATCCCGACCAGTTATAAAAACTGGATTTGAAAATCCTGACCAGTTATAGAAACTGAATTTGAAAATCCTGACCAGTTATAAAAACTGGATTTGAAAATCCCGACCAGTTATAAAACTGGATTTGAAAATCCCTACGAGTTATAGAAACAGAATTTGAAAATCCTGATCCGTTATAACACTGGATTTGAAAATCCCGACCAACTATAAAACTGGATTTGAAAATCCCGACCAGTTATAGCAAATGGATTTGAAAATCCCGACCAGTTATAAAACTGGATTTGAAAATCCCGACCAGTTATAAAACTGGATTTAAAAATCTCGACCAGTTATAGAAACTGGATTTGAAAATCCCGACCAGTTATAGAAACTGGATTTGAAAATCCCGACCAGTTATAGATACTGGATTTGAAAATCCCGACCAGTTATAAAAACTGGAGTTGAAAATCCTGACCAGTTATAGAAACTGGATTTGAAAATCCCGACCAGTTATAGAAACTGGATTTGAAAATCTCAACCAGTTATAGAAACTAGATTTGAAAATCCTGACCAGTTATAGAAACTAGATTTGAAAATCCCGACCAGTTATAAAATCTGGAATTGAAAATCCCGACCAGTTATAGAAACTAGATTTCAAAATCCCGACCAGTTATAACACTGAATTTGAAAATCCCGACCGGTTATAAAAACTGGATTTGAAAATCCCGACCAGTTATAGAAACTTGATTTGAAAATCCTGACCAGTTATAGAAACTGGATTTGAAAATCCCGACCAGTTATAAAAACTGGATTTGAAAATCCCGACCAGTTATAAAACTGGATTTGAAAATCCCGACCAGTTATAGAAACTGGATTTGAAATTCCTGATCAGTTATAACACTAGATTTGAAAATCCCGACCAATTATAAAACTAGATTTGAAAATCCGGACCTGTTATAAAACTGGATTTGAAAATCCCGACCAGTTATAAATCTGGATTTGAAAATCCCAACCAGTTATAAAACTAGATTTTAAAATCCCGACAAGTTATAGAAACTGGATTTCAAATTTTGACCAGTTATAGAAACTGAATTTGAAAATCCCGACGAGTTATAAAAACTAGATATGAAAATCCCAACCAGTTATAGAAACTGGATTTGAAAATCCCGACCAGTTATAGAAACTGGATTTGAAAATATCGACCAGTTATAGAAACTAGATTTGAAAATCCCGACCAGTTATAAAACTGCATTTGAAAATCCCGACCAGTTATAGAAACTGGATTTGAAAATCCCGACTAGTTATAAAAACTGGATTTGAAAATCCCAACCAGTTATAAAACTAGATTTAAAAATCCTGACCAGTTATAGAAACTGCATGTGAAAATCCTGACCAGTTATACAACTGGATTTGAAAATCCCGACCAGTTATAGAAATTGGATTTGAAAATCCCGACGAGTTATGACACTAGATTTGGAAATCACGACCAGTTATAGAAACTGGATTTGAAAATCCCGACCAGTTATAAAACTGGATTTGAAAATCCCGACCAGTTATAGAAACTGGATTTGAAAATCCCGACTAGTTATAAAAACTGGATTTGAAAATCCCAACCAGTTATAGAAACTGGATTTCAAAATCCCGACCAGTTATAAAAACTGGAGTTGAAAATCCCGACCAGTTATAACACTGAATTTGAAAATCCCGACCAGTTATAAAAACTGAATTTGAAAATCCCGACCAGTTATAGAAACTGGATTTGAAAATCCTGACCAGTTATAGAAACTGAATTTGAAAATCCCGACCAGTTATAAAAACTGGATTTGAAAATCCCAACCAGTTATAAAACTGGATTTGAAAATCCCGACCAGTTATAGAAACTGAATTTGAAAATCCTGATTAGTTATAACACTGGATTTGAAAATCCCGACCAATTATAAAACTAGATTTGAAAATCCCGACCAGTTATAGAAAATGGATTTGAAAATCCCGACCAGTTATAAAACTGGATTTGAAAATCCCGAAAAGTTATAAAACTCGATTTAAAAATCCCGACTAGTTATAGAAACTGGATTTGAAAATCCCGACCAGTTATAAAAATTGGATTTGAAAATCCCGACGAGTTATGACACTAGATTTGGAAATCACGACCAGTTATAGAAACTGGATTTGAAAATCCCGACCAGTTATAAAACTGGATTTGAAAATCCCGACCAGTTATAGAAACTGGATTTGAAAATCCCGACTAGTTATAAAAACTGGATTTGAAAATCCCAACCAGTTATAGAAACTGGATTTCAAAATCCCGACCAGTTATAAAAACTGGAGTTGAAAATCCCGACCAGTTATAACACTGAATTTGAAAATCCCGACCAGTTATAAAAACTGAATTTGAAAATCCCGACCAGTTATAGAAACTGGATTTGAAAATCCTGACCAGTTATAGAAACTGAATTTGAAAATCCCGACCAGTTATAAAAACTGGATTTGAAAATCCCAACCAGTTATAAAACTGGATTTGAAAATCCCGACCAGTTATAGAAACTGAATTTGAAAATCCTGATCAGTTATAACACTGGATTTGAAAATCCCGACCAATTATAAAACTAGATTTGAAAATCCCGACCAGTTATAGAAAATGGATTTGAAAATCCCGACCAGTTATAAAACTGGATTTGAAAATCCCGAAAAGTTATAAAACTCGATTTAAAAATCCCGACTAGTTATAGAAACTGGATTTGAAAATCCCGACCAGTTATAAAACTGGATTTGAAAATCCCAACCAGTTATAAAACTAGATTTTAAAATCCCGACCAGTTATAAAACTGGATTTGAAAATCCTGACCAGTTATAAAACTGGATTTGAAAATCCCGACCAGTTATAGAAACTGGATTTAAAAATTCCGACCAGTTATGACACTAGATTTGAAAATCCCGACCTGTTATAGATACTTGATTTGAAAATCCTGACCAGTTATAAAAACTGGAGTTGAAAATCCCGACCAATTATAGAAACTGGATTTGAAAATCCCGACCAGTTATAAAAACTGGATTTGAAAATCCCGACCAGTTATAAAAACTGGATTTGAAAATCCCGACCAGTTATAAAACTGGATTTGAAAATCCCGACCAGTTATAGAAACTGGATTTGAAAATTCTGATCAGTTATAACACTGGATTTGAAAATCCCGACCAATTATAAAACTAGATTTGAAAATCTGGACCTGTTATAGAAACTGAATATGAAAATCCCGACCAGTTATAAATCTGGATTTGAAAATCCCAACCAGTTATAAAGCTAGATTTAAAAATCCCCACCAGTTATAGAAACTGCATTTGAAAATCCTGACCAGTTATAAAACTGGATTTGAAAATCCCGATCAGTTATAGAAATTGGATTTGAAAATCCCGACCAGTTATGACACTAGATTTGGAAATCACGACTAGTTATAGAAACTGGATTTGAAAATCACGACCAGTTATAGAAACTGGATTTGAAAATCCCGACCAGTTATAGAAACTGGATTTGAAAATCCCGACCAGTTGTAAAAACTGAATTTTGAAAATCCCGACCAGTTACAAAAACTGGATTTGAAAATCCCGACCAGTTATAAAAACTAGATTTGAAAATCCCGACCAGTTATAGAAACTGGATTTGAAAATCCCCACCAGTTATAGAAACTGGATTTGAAAATCCCGACCAGTTATAGAAACTGGATTTGAAAACTCTTATCAGTTATAACACTGGATTTGAAAATCCCCACCAATTATAAAACTAGATTTGAAAATCCGGACCTGTTATAGAAACTGAATTTGAAAATCCCGACCAGTTATAAATCTGGATTTGAAAATCCCAACCAGTTATAAAACTAGATTTGAAAATCCCGACCAGTGTTAGAAACAACATTTGAAAATCCTGACCAGTTATAAAACTGGATTTGAAAATCCCGACTAGTTATAGAAATTGGATTTGAAAATCCCGACCAGTTATGACACTAGATTTGGAAATCACGACTAGTTATAGAAACTAGATTTGAAAATCCCGACCAGTTATAGAAACTGGATTTGAAAATCCCGACCAGTTATAGAAACTGGATTTGAAAATCCCGACCAGTTGTAAAAACTGAATTTTGAAAATCCCGACCAGTTACAAAAACTGGATTTGAAAATCCAGACCAGTTATAAAAACTAGATTTGAAAATCCCGACCAGTTATAGAAACTGGATTTGAAAATCCTGACCAGTTATAGAAACTGAATTTGAAAATCCCGACCAGTTATAGAAACTAGATTTGAAAATCCCGACCAGTTATAAAACTGAATTTGAAAATCCCGACCAGTTATAGAAACTGGATTTGAAAATCCCGATCAGTTATAAGAACTGGATTTGAAAATCCCGACCAGTTATAGAAACTGGATTTGAAAATCCCGACCAGTTATAGAAACTGGATTTGAAAATCCCGACCAGTTATAGAAACTGGATTTGAAAATCCCGACCAGTTATAGAAACTGGATTTGAAAATCCTGACCAGTTATAGAAACTGAATTTGAATATCCTGACCAGTTATAAAAACTGGATTTGAAAATCCTGACCAGTTATAAAACTGGATTTGAAAATCTCGACGAGTTATAGAAACTGAATTTGAAAATCCTGATCAGTTATAACACTAGATTTGAAAATCCCGACCAATTATAAAACTAGATTTGAAAATCCCGACCAGTTATAGCAAATGGATTTGAAAATCTCGACCAGTTATAAAACTGGATTTGAAAATCCCGACCAGTTATAAAACTAGATTTAAAAATCCCGACCAGTTATAAAAACTGGATTTGAAAATCCCGACCAGTTATAAAACTGGATTTGAAAATCCCGACCACTTATAGAAACTGGATTTTAAAATCCTGACCAGTTATAAAACTGGTTTTGAAAATCCCGACTAGTTATAGAAACTGGATTTAAAAATCCCGACCAGTTATGACACTAGATTTGAAAATCCTGACTAGTTATAGAAACTGGATTTGAAAATCCTGACCAGTTATAGATACTGGATTTGAAAATCCCGACCAGTTATAAAAACTGGAGTTGAAAATCCCGATCAGTTATAGAAACTGGATTTGAAAATCCCGACCAGTTATAGAAACTCCATTTCAAAATCCCGACCAGTTATAAAAACTGGAGTTGAAAATCCCGACCAGTTATAACACTAAATTTGAAAATCCCGACCAGTTATAAAAACTGAATTTGAAAATCCCGACCAGTTATAGAAACTTGATTTGAAAATCCTAACCAGTTATAGAAACTGAATTTGAAAATCCCGACCAGTTATAAAAACTGGATTTAAAAATCCCGACCAGTTATAGAAACTTGATTTGAAAATCCCGACCAGTTATAAAAACTGGATTTGAAAATCCCGACCAGTTATAAAACTGGATTTGAAAATCCCGACCAGTTATAGAAACTGGATTTGAAAATCCTGATCAGTTATAACACTGGATTTGAAAATCCCGACAAATTATAAAACTAGATTTGAAAATCCGAACCTGTTATAGAAACTGGATTTGAAAATCCCAACCAGTTATAAATCTGGATTTGAAAATCCCAACCAGTTATAAAACTAGATTTTAAAATCCCGACCAGTTATAGAAACTGGATTTGAAAATCCTGACCAGTTATAGAAACTGGATTTGAAAATCCCGACCAGTTATAAAAACTAGATTTGAAAATCCCGACCAGTTATAGAAACTGGATTTGAAAATCCTGATCAGTTATAGAAACTGGATTTGAAAATCCCGACCAGTTATAAAACTAGATTTGAAAATCCCGACCAGTTATAGCAAATGGATTTGAAAATCCCGACCAGTTATAAAACTGGATTTGAAAATCCCGACCAGTTATAAAACTGGATTTAAAAATCCCGACCAGTTATAGAAACTGGATTTGAAAATCCCGACCAGTTGTAAAACTGGATTTGAAAATCCCGACCAGTTATAAAAACTGGATTTGAAAATTCTGACCAGTTATAACACTGGATTTGAAAATCCCGACCAATTATAAAACTAGATTTGAAAATCCGGACCTGTTATAGAAACTGGATTTGAAAATCCCGACCAGTTATAAATTTGGATTTGAAAATCCCAACCAGTTATAAAACTAGATTTAAAAATCCCGACCAGTTATAGAAACTGCATTTGAAAATCCTGACCAGTTATAAAACTGGATTTGAAAATCTCGACCAGTTATAGAAATTGGATTTGAAAATCCCGACCAGTTATGACACTAGATTTGGAAATCACGACCAGTTATAGAAACTGGATTTGAAAATCCCGACCAGTTATAGAAACTGGATTTGAAAATCCCGACCAGTTATAGTAACTGGATTTGAAAATCCCGACCAGTTGTAAAAACTGAATTTTGAAAATCCCGACAAGTTACAAAAACTGGATTTGAAAATCCCGACCAGTTATAAAACTAGATTTGAAAATCCCGACCAGTTATAGAAACTGGATTTGAAAATCCCGACCAGTTATAGAAACTGGATTTGAAAATCCCGACCAGTTATAGAAAATAGATTTGAAAATCCCGACCAGTTATAGAAACTGGATTTGAAAATCCTGACCAGTTATAAAAACTGGATTTGAAAATCCCGACCAGTTATAGAAACTGGATTTCAAAATCCCGACCAGTTATAGAAACTGGATTTGAAAATCCCGACCAGTTATAGAAACTGGATTTGAAATCCCGACCAGTTATAGAAACTGGATTTGAAAATCCCGACCAGTTATAGAAACTGGATTTGAAAATCCTGATCAGTTATAGAAACTGAATTTGAATATCCTGACCAGTTATAAAAACTGGATTTGAAAATCCTGACCAGTTATAAAACTGGATTTGAAAATCTCGACGAGTTATAGAAACTGAATTTGAAAATCCTGATCAGTTATAACACTAGATTTGAAAATCCCGACCAATTATAAAACTAGATTTGAAAATCCCGACCAGTTATAGCAAATGGATTTGAAAATCTCGACCAGTTATAAAACTGGATTTGAAAATCCCGACCAGTTATAAAACTAGATTTAAAAATCCCGACCAGTTATAAAAACTGGATTTGAAAATCCCGACCAGTTATAAAACTGGATTTGAAAATCCCGACCACTTATAGAAACTGGATTTTAAAATCCTGACCAGTTATAAAACTGGTTTTGAAAATCCCGACTAGTTATAGAAACTGGATTTAAAAATCCCGACCAGTTATGACACTAGATTTGAAAATCCTGACTAGTTATAGAAACTGGATTTGAAAATCCTGACCAGTTATAGATACTGGATTTGAAAATCCCGACCAGTTATAAAAACTGGAGTTGAAAATCCCGATCAGTTATAGAAACTGGATTTGAAAATCCCGACCAGTTATAGAAACTGGATTTCAAAATCCCGACCAGTTATAAAAACTGGAGTTGAAAATCCCGACCAGTTATAACACTAAATTTGAAAATCCCGACCAGTTATAAAAACTGAATTTGAAAATCCCGACCAGTTATAGAAACTGGATTTGAAAATCCTAACCAGTTATAGAAACTGAATTTGAAAATCCCGACCAGTTATAAAAACTGGATTTGAAAATCCCGACCAGTTATAGAAACTTGATTTGAAAATCCCGACCAGTTATAAAAACTGGATTTGAAAATCCCGACCAGTTATAAAACTGGATTTGAAAATCCCGACCAGTTATAGAAACTGGATTTGAAAATCCTGATCAGTTATAACACTGGATTTGAAAATCCCGACAAATTATAAAACTAGATTTGAAAATCCGAACCTGTTATAGAAACTGGATTTGAAAATCCCAACCAGTTATCAATCTGGATTTGAAAATCCCAACCAGTTATAAAACTAGATTTTAAAATCCCGACCAGTTATAGAAACTGGATTTGAAAATCCTGACCAGTTATAGAAACTGGATTTGAAAATCCCGACCAGTTATAAAAACTAGATTTGAAAATCCCGACCAGTTATAGAAACTAGATTTGAAAATCCGGACCTGTTATAGAAACTGGATTTGAAAATCCCGACCAGTTATAAATCTGGATTTGAAAATCCCAACCAGTTATAGCAAATGGATTTGAAAATCCCGACCAGTTATAAAACTGGATTTGAAAATCCCGACCAGTTATAAAACTGGATTTAAAAATCCCGACCAGTTATAGAAACTGGATTTGAAAATCCCGACCAGTTGTAAAACTGGATTTGAAAATCCCGACCAGTTATAGAAACTGGATTTGAAAATTCTGACCAGTTATAACACTGGATTTGAAAATCCCGACCAATTATAAAACTAGATTTGAAAATCCGGACCTGTTATAGAAACTGGATTTGAAAATCCCGACCAGTTATAAATTTGGATTTGAAAATCCCAACCAGTTATAAAACTAGATTTAAAAATCCCGACCAGTTATAGAAACTGCATTTGAAAATCCTGACCAGTTATAAAACTGGATTTGAAAATCTCGACCAGTTATAGAAATTGGATTTGAAAATCCCGACCAGTTATGACACTAGATTTGGAAATCACGACCAGTTATAGAAACTGGATTTGAAAATCCCGACCAGTTATAGAAACTGGATTTGAAAATCCCGACCAGTTATAGTAACTGGATTTGAAAATCCCGACCAGTTACAAAAACTGGATTTGAAAATCCCGACCAGTTATAGAAACTGGATTTGAAAATCCCGACCAGTTATAGAAAATAGATTTGAAAATCCCGACCAGTTATAGAAACTGGATTTGAAAATCCTGACCAGTTATAGAAAATAGATTTGAAAATCCCGACCAGTTATAGAAACTGGATTTCAAAATCCCGACCAGTTATAGAAACTGGATTTGAATATCCCGACCAGTTATAGAAACTGGATTTGAAAATCCCGACCAGTTATAGAAACTGGATTTGAAAATCCCGACCAGTTATAGAAACTGGATTTGAAAATCCTGATCAGTTATAGAAACTGAATTTGAATATCCTGACCAGTTATAAAAACTGGATTTGAAAATCCTGACCAGTTATAAAACTGGATTTGAAAATCTCGACGAGTTATAGAAACTGAATTTGAAAATCCTGATCAGTTATAACACTAGATTTGAAAATCCCGACCAATTATAAAACTAGATTTGAAAATCCCGACCAGTTATAGCAAATGGATTTGAAAATCTCGACCAGTTATAAAACTGGATTTGAAAATCCCGACCAGTTATAAAACTAGATTTGAAAATCCCGACCAGTTATAAAAACTGGATTTGAAAATCCCGACCAGTTATAAAACTGGATTTGAAAATCCCGACCACTTATAGAAACTGGATTTTAAAATCCTGACCAGTTATAAAACTGGTTTTGAAAATCCCGACTAGTTATAGAAACTGGATTTAAAAATCCCGACCAGTTATGACACTAGATTTGAAAATCCTGACTAGTTATAGAAACTGGATTTGAAAATCCTGACCAGTTATAGATACTGGATTTGAAAATCCCGACCAGTTATAAAAACTGGAGTTGAAAATCCCGATCAGTTATAGAAACTGGATTTGAAAATCCCGACCAGTTATAGAAACTGGATTTCAAAATCCCGACCAGTTATAAAAACTGGAGTTGAAAATCCCGACCAGTTATAACACTAAATTTGAAAATCCCGACCAGTTATAAAAACTGAATTTGAAAATCCCGACCAGTTATAGAAACTGGATTTGAAAATCCTAACCAGTTATAGAAACTGAATTTGAAAATCCCGACCAGTTATAAAAACTGGATTTGAAAATCCCGACCAGTTATAGAAACTTGATTTGAAAATCCCGACCAGTTATAAAAACTGGATTTGAAAATCCCGACCAGTTATAAAACTGGATTTGAAAATCCCGACCAGTTATAGAAACTGGATTTGAAAATCCTGATCAGTTATAACACTGGATTTGAAAATCCCGACAAATTATAAAACTAGATTTGAAAATCCGAACCTGTTATAGAAACTGGATTTGAAAATCCCAACCAGTTATCAATCTGGATTTGAAAATCCCAACCAGTTATAAAACTAGATTTTAAAATCCCGACCAGTTATAGAAACTGGATTTGAAAATCCTGACCAGTTATAGAAACTGGATTTGAAAATCCCGACCAGTTATAAAAACTAGATTTGAAAATCCCGACCAGTTATAGAAACTAGATTTGAAAATCCGGACCTGTTATAGAAACTGGATTTGAAAATCCCGACCAGTTATAAATCTGGATTTGAAAATCCCAACCAGTTATAAAACTATATTTAAAAATCCCGACCAGCTATAGAAACTGCATTTGAAAATCCTGACCAGTTATAAAACTGGATTTGAAAATCCCGACCAGTTAAAGAAATTGGATTTGAAAATCCCGACCAGTTATGACACTAGATTTGGAAATCACGACTAGTTATAGAAACTGGATTTGAAAATCCCGATCAGTTATAGAAAGTGGATTTGAAAATCCGACCAGTTATAGAAACTGGATTTGAAAATCCCGACCAGTTGTAAAAACTGAATTTTGAAAGTCCCGACCAATTACAAAAACTGGATTTGAAAATCCCGACCAGTTATAAAAACTAGATTTGAAAATCCCGACCAGTTATAGAAACTAGATTTGAAATTCCCGACCAGTTATAGAAACTGAATTTGAAAATCCCGACCAGTTATAAAAACTAGATTTGAAAATCCCGACCAGTTATAAAACTGGATTTCAAAATCCCGACCAGTTATAGAAACTGAATTTGAAAATCCCGACTAGTTATAAAAACTGGATTTGAAAATCCCGACCAGTTATAAAAACTGGATTTCAAAATCCCGACCAGTTATAGAAACTGAATTTGAAAATCCCGACCGGTTATAAAAACTGGATTTGAAAATCCCGACCAGTTATAGAAACTTGATTTGAAAATCCTGACGAGTTATAGAAACTGGATTTGAAAATCCCGACTAGTTATAAAAACTGGATTTGAAAATCCCGACCAGTTATAAAACTGGATTTGAAAATCCCGACCAGTTATAGAAACTGGATTTGAAAATCCTGATCAGTTATAACACTGGATTTGAAAATTCCGACCAATTATAAAACTAGATTTGAAAATCCGGACCTGTTATAGAAACTGGATTTGAAAATCCCGACCAGTTATAAATCTGGATTTGAAAATCTCAACCAGTTATAAAACTAGATTTTAAAATCCCGACCAGTTATAGAAACTGGATTTGAAAATCCTGACGAGTTATAAAAACTGGATTTGAAAATCCCGACCAGTTATAAAAACTAGATTTGAAAATCTCGACCAGTTATCGAAACTGGATTTGAAAATCCCGACCAGTTATAGAAACTGGATTTGAAAATATCGACCACTTTTAGAAACTAGATTTGAAAATCCCGACCAGTTATAAAACTGGATTTGAAAATCCCGACGAGTTATAGAAACTGGATTTAAAAATCCTGACTAGTTATAAAAACTGGATTTGAAAATCCCAACCAGTTATAAAAACTGGATTTCAAAATCCCGACCAGTTATAGAAACTGGAGTTGAAAATCCCGACCAGTTATAAAACTGAATTTAAAAATCCCGACCAGTTATAAAAACTGAATTTGAAAATACCGACCAGTTATAGAAACTGAATTTTAAAATACTGACCAGTTATAGAAACTGAATTTGAAAATCCCGAACAGTTATAAAAACTGGATTTGAAAATCCCGACTAGTTATAAAACTGGATTTGAAAATCCCGACGAGTTATAGAAACTAAATTTGAAAATCCTGATCAGTTATAACACTGGATTTGAAAATCCCGACCAATTATAAAACTAGATTTGAAAATCCAGACCAGTTATAAAAAATGGATTTGAAAATCCCGACCAGTTATAAAATTGGATTTGAAAATCCCGACCAGTTATAGAAACTGGATTTGAAAATCTTGACCAGTTATAAAACTGGATTTGAAAATCCTGACCAGTTATAGAAACTGGATTTAAAAATTCCGACCAGTTATGACACTAGATTTGAAAATCCCGACCAATTATAACACTGAATTTGAAAATCCCGACCAGTTATAAAAACTGGATTTGAAAATCCCGACCAGTTATAAAAACTGGATTTGAAAATCCTGACCAGTTATAGAAACTGGATTTTAAAATCCCGACCAATTATAGAAACTGGATTTGAAAATCCTGACCAGTTATAGAAACTAGATTTGAAAATCCCGACCAGTTATAAAAACTAGATTTGAAAATCCCGACCAGTTATAGAAACTGGATTTGAAAATCCCGACCAGTTATAGAAACTGGATTTGAAAATATCGACCAATTATAGAAACTAGATTTGAAAATCCCGACCAGTTATAAAACTGCATTTGAAAATCTCGACCAGTTATAGAAACTGGATTTGAAAATCCCGACCAGTTATAAAAACTGGATTTGAAAATCCCAACCAGTTATAGAAACTGGATTTCAAAATCCCGACCAGTTATAGAAACTGGAGTTGAAAATCCCGACCAGTTATAACACTGAATTTGAAAATCCCGACCAGTTATAAAAACTGGATTTGAAAATCCCAACCAGTTATAGAAACTGGATTTGAAAATCCCAACCAGTTATAGAAACTGAATTTGAAAATCCCGACCAGTTATTCAAACTAGATTTGAAAATCCCGACCAGTTATAGAAACAGGATTTAAAAATCCTGACTAGTTATAAAAACTGGATTTGAAAATCCCAACCAGTTATAGAAACTGGATTTCAAAATCCCGACCAATTATAGAAACTGGAGTTGAAAATCCCGACCAGTTATAAAACTGAATTTAAAAATCCCGACCAGTTATAAAAACTGAATTTGAAAATCCCGACCAGTTATAGAAACTGGATTTGAAAATACTGACCAGTTATAGAAACTGAATTTGAAAATCCCGACCAGTTATAAAAACTGGATTTGAAAATCCCGACTAGTTATAAAACTGGATTTGAAAATCCCGACGAGTTATAGAAACTGAATTTGAAAATCCAGATCAGTTATAACACTGGATTTGAAAATCCCGACCAATTATAAAACTAGATTTGAAAATCCAGACCAGTTATAAAAAATGGATTTGAAAATCCCGACCAGTTATAAAACTGGATTTCAAAATCCCGACCAGTTATAGAAACTGGATTTGAAAATCCTGACCAGTTATAAAACTGGATTTGAAAATCTCGACCAGTTATAGAAACTGGATTTAAAAATTCCGACCAGTTATGACACTAGATTTGAAAATCCCGACCAGTTATAACACTGAATTTGAAAATTCCGACCAGTTATAAAAACTGGATTTGAAAATCCCGACCAGTTATAGAAACTGGATTTGAAAATCCTCACCAGTTATAGAAACTGGATTTTAAAATCCCGACCAATTATAGAAACTGGATTTGAAAATCCTGACCAGTTATAGAAACTGGATTTGAAAATCCCGACCAGTTATAAAAACTAGATTTGAAAATCCCGACCAGTTATAGAAACTGGATTTGAAAATCCCGACGAGTTATAGAAACTGGATTTGAAAATATCGACCAATTATAGAAACTAGATTTGAAAATCCCGACCAGTTATAAAACTGGATTTGAAAATCTCGACCAGTTATAGAAACTGGATTTGAAAATCCCGACCAGTTACAAAAACTGGATTTGAAAATCCCGACCAGTTATAAAAACTAGATTTGAAAATCCCGACCAGTTATAGAAACTAGATTTCAAAATCCCGACCAGTTATATAAACTGGATTTAAAAATCCCGACCAGTTATAAAAACTAGATTTGAAAATCCCGACCAGTTATAAAACTGGATTTCAAAATCCCGAGCAGTTATAGAAACTGAATTTGAAAATCCCGACCAGTTATAAAAACTGGATTTGAAAATTCCGACCAGTTATAAAAACTGGATTTCAAAATTCCGACCAGTTATAGAAACTGAATTTGAAAATCCCGACCGGTTATAAAAACTGGATTTGAAAATCCCGACCAGTTATAGAAACTTGATTTGAAAATCCTGACGAGTTATAGAAACTGGATTTGAAAATCTCGACTAGTTATAAAAACTGGATTTGAAAATCCCGACCAGTTATAAAACTGGATTTGAAAATCCCGACCAAGTATAGAAACTGGATTTGAAAATCCTGATCAGTTATAACACTGGATTTGAAAATTCCGACCAATTATAAAACTGGATTTGAAAATCCGGACCTGTTATAGAAACTGGATTTGAAAATCCCGACCAGTTATAAATCTGGATTTGAAAATCTCAACCAGTTATAAAACTAGATTTTAAAATCCCGACCAGTTATAGAAACTGGATTTGAAAATCCTGACGAGTTATAAAAACTGGATTTGAAAATCCCGACCAGTTATAAAAACTAGATTTGAAAATCCCGACCAGTTATAGAAACTGGATTTGAAAATATCGACCACTTTTAGAAACTAGATTTGAAAATCCCGACCAGTTATAAAACTGGATTTGAAAATCCCGACCAGTTATAGAAACTGGATTTAAAAATCCTGACTAGTTATAAAAACTGGATTTGAAAATCCCAACCAGTTATAGAAACTGGATTTCAAAATCCCGACCAGTTATAGAAACTGGAGTTGAAAATCCCGACGAGTTATAAAACTGAATTTAAAAATCCCGACCAGTTATAAAAACTGAATTTGAAAATCCCGACCAGTTATAGAAACTGGATTTGAAAATACTGACCAGTTATAGAAACTGAATTTGAAAATCCCGACCAGTTATAAAAACTGGATTTGAAAATCCCGACTAGTTATAAAACTGGATTTGAAAATCCCGACGAGTTATAGAAACTGAATTTGAAAATCCAGATCAGTTATAACACTGGATTTGAAAATCCCGACCAATTATAAAACTAGATTTGAAAATCCAGACCAGTTATAAAAAATGGATTTGAAAATCCCGACCAGTTATAAAACTGGATTTCAAAATCCCGACCAGTTATAGAAACTGGATTTGAAAATCCTGACCAGTTATAAAACTGGATTTGAAAATCTCGACCAGTTATAGAAACTGGATTTAAAAATTCCGACCAGTTATGACACTAGATTTGAAAATCCCGACCAGTTATAACACTGAATTTGAAAATTCCGACCAGTTATAAAAACTGGATTTGAAAATCCCGACCAGTTATAGAAACTGGATTTGAAAATCCTCACCAGTTATAGAAACTGGATTTTAAAATCCCGACCAATTATAGAAACTGGATTTGAAAATCCTGACCAGTTATAGAAACTGGATTTGAAAATCCCGACCAGTTATAAAAACTAGATTTGAAAATCCCGACCAGTTATAGAAACTGGATTTGAAAATCCCGACGAGTTATAGAAACTGGATTTGAAAATATCGACCAATTATAGAAACTAGATTTGAAAATCCCGACCAGTTATAAAACTGGATTTGAAAATCTCGACCAGTTATAGAAACTGGATTTGAAAATCCCGACCAGTTACAAAAACTGGATTTGAAAATCCCGACCAGTTATAAAAACTAGATTTGAAAATCCCGACCAGTTATAGAAACTAGATTTCAAAATCCCGACCAGTTATATAAACTGGATTTAAAAATCCCGACCAGTTATAAAAACTAGATTTGAAAATCCCGACCAGTTATAAAACTGGATTTCAAAATCCCGAGCAGTTATAGAAACTGAATTTGAAAATCCCGACCAGTTATAAAAACTGGATTTGAAAATTCCGACCAGTTATAAAAACTGGATTTCAAAATTCCGACCAGTTATAGAAACTGAATTTGAAAATCCCGACCGGTTATAAAAACTGGATTTGAAAATCCCGACCAGTTATAGAAACTTGATTTGAAAATCCTGACGAGTTATAGAAACTGGATTTGAAAATCTCGACTAGTTATAAAAACTGGATTTGAAAATCCCGACCAGTTATAAAACTGGATTTGAAAATCCCGACCAAGTATAGAAACTGGATTTGAAAATCCTGATCAGTTATAACACTGGATTTGAAAATTCCGACCAATTATAAAACTGGATTTGAAAATCCGGACCTGTTATAGAAACTGGATTTGAAAATCCCGACCAGTTATAAATCTGGATTTGAAAATCTCAACCAGTTATAAAACTAGATTTTAAAATCCCGACCAGTTATAGAAACTGGATTTGAAAATCCTGACGAGTTATAAAAACTGGATTTGAAAATCCCGACCAGTTATAAAAACTAGATTTGAAAATCCCGACCAGTTATAGAAACTGGATTTGAAAATATCGACCACTTTTAGAAACTAGATTTGAAAATCCCGACCAGTTATAAAACTGGATTTGAAAATCCCGACCAGTTATAGAAACTGGATTTAAAAATCCTGACTAGTTATAAAAACTGGATTTGAAAATCCCAACCAGTTATAGAAACTGGATTTCAAAATCCCGACCAGTTATAGAAACTGGAGTTGAAAATCCCGACCAGTTATAAAACTGAATTTAAAAATCCCGACCAGTTATAAAAACTGAATTTGAAAATCCCGACCATTTATAGAAACTGGATTTGAAAATACTGACCAGTTATAGAAACTGAATTTGAAAATCCCGACCAGTTATAAAAACTGGATTTGAAAATCCCGACTAGTTATAAAACTGGATTTGAAAATCCCGACGAGTTATAGAAACTGAATTTGAAAATCCCGACCAATTATAAAACTAGATTTGAAAATCCAGACCAGTTATAAAAAATGGATTTGAAAATCCCGACCAGTTATAAAACTGGATTTGAAAATCCCGACCAGTTATAGAAACTGGATTTGAAAATCCTGACCAGTTATAAAACTGGATTTGAAAATCCCGACCAGTTATAGAAACTGGATTTAAAAATTCCGACCAGTTATGACACTAGATTTGAAAATCCCGACCAGTTATAACACTGAATTTGAAAATCCCGACCAGTTATAAAAACTGGATTTGAAAATCCCGACCAGTTATAGTAACTGGATTTGAATATCCTGACCAGTTATAGAAACTGGATTTGAAAATCCCGACCAGTTATAGAAACTGGATTTGAAAATATCGACCAATTATAGAAACTAGATTTGAAAATCCCGACCAGTTATAAAACTGGATTTGAAAATCTCGACCAGTTATAGAAACTGGATTTGAAAATCCCGACCAGTTATAAAAACTGGATTTGAAAATCCCAACCAGTTATAGAAACTGGATTTCAAAATCCCGACCAGTTATAGAAACTGGAGTTGAAAATCTCGACCAGTTATAACACTGAATTTGAAAATCCCGACCAGTTATAAAAACTGAATTTGAAAATACCGACCAGTTATAGAAACTGAATTTTAAAATACTGACCAGTTATAGAAACTGAATTTGAAAATCCCGAACAGTTATAAAAACTGGATTTGAAAATCCCGACTAGTTATAAAACTGGATTTGAAAATCCCGACGAGTTATAGAAACTAAATTTGAAAATCCTGATCAGTTATAACACTGGATTTGAAAATCCCGACCAATTATAAAACTAGATTTGAAAATCCAGACCAGTTATAAAAAATGGATTTGAAAATCCCGACCAGTTATAAAATTGGATTTGAAAATCCCGACCAGTTATAAAATTGGATTTGAAAATCCCGACCAGTTATAGAAACTGGATTTGAAAATCTTGACCAGTTATAAAACTGGATTTGAAAATCCTGACCAGTTATAGAAACTGGATTTAAAAATTCCGACCAGTTATGACACTAGATTTGAAAATCCCGACCAATTATAACACTGAATTTGAAAATCCCGACCAGTTATAAAAACTGGATTTGAAAATCCCGACCAGTTATAGAAACTGGATTTGAAAATCCTGACCAGTTATAGAAACTGGATTTTAAAATCCCGACCAATTATAGAAACTGGATTTGAAAATCCTGACCAGTTATAGAAACTAGATTTGAAAATCCCGACCAGTTATAAAAACTAGATTTGAAAATCCCGACCAGTTATAGAAACTGGATTTGAAAATCCCGACCAGTTATAGAAACTGGATTTGAAAATATCGACCAATTATAGAAACTAGATTTGAAAATCCCGACCAGTTATAAAACTGCATTTGAAAATCTCGACCAGTTATAGAAACTGGATTTGAAAATCCCGACCAGTTATAAAAACTGGATTTGAAAATCCCAACCAGTTATAGAAACTGGATTTCAAAATCCCGACCAGTTATAGAAACTGGAGTTGAAAATCCCGACCAGTTATAACACTGAATTTGAAAATCCCGACCAGTTATAAAAACTGGATTTGAAAATCCCAACCAGTTATAGAAACTGGATTTGAAAATCCCAACCAGTTATAGAAACTGAATTTGAAAATCCCGACCAGTTATTCAAACTAGATTTGAAAATCCCGACCAGTTATAGAAACAGGATTTAAAAATCCTGACTAGTTATAAAAACTGGATTTGAAAATCCCAACCAGTTATAGAAACTGGATTTCAAAATCCCGACCAATTATAGAAACTGGAGTTGAAAATCCCGACCAGTTATAAAACTGAATTTAAAAATCCCGACCAGTTATAAAAACTGAATTTGAAAATCCCGACCAGTTATAGAAACTGGATTTGAAAATACTGACCAGTTATAGAAACTGAATTTGAAAATCCCGACCAGTTATAAAAACTGGATTTGAAAATCCCGACTAGTTATAAAACTGGATTTGAAAATCCCGACGAGTTATAGAAACTGAATTTGAAAATCCAGATCAGTTATAACACTGGATTTGAAAATCCCGACCAATTATAAAACTAGATTTGAAAATCCAGACCAGTTATAAAAAATGGATTTGAAAATCCCGACCAGTTATAAAACTGGATTTCAAAATCCCGACCAGTTATAGAAACTGGATTTGAAAATCCTGACCAGTTATAAAACTGGATTTGAAAATCTCGACCAGTTATAGAAACTGGATTTAAAAATTCAGACCAGTTATGACACTAGATTTGAAAATCCCGACCAGTTATAACACTGAATTTGAAAATTCCGACCAGTTATAAAAACTGGATTTGAAAATCCCGACCAGTTATAGAAACTGGATTTGAAAATCCTCACCAGTTATAGAAACTGGATTTTAAAATCCCGACCAATTATAGAAACTGGATTTGAAAATCCTGACCAGTTATAGAAACTGGATTTGAAAATCCCGACCAGTTATAAAAACTAGATTTGAAAATCCCGACCAGTTATAGAAACTGGATTTGAAAATCCCGACGAGTTATAGAAACTGGATTTGAAAATATCGACCAATTATAGAAACTAGATTTGAAAATCCCGACCAGTTATAAAACTGGATTTGAAAATCTCGACCAGTTATAGAAACTGGATTTGAAAATCCCGACCAGTTACAAAAACTGGATTTGAAAATCCCGACCAGTTATAAAAACTAGATTTGAAAATCCCGACCAGTTATAGAAACTAGATTTCAAAATCCCGACCAGTTATATAAACTGGATTTAAAAATCCCGACCAGTTATAAAAACTAGATTTGAAAATCCCGACCAGTTATAAAACTGGATTTCAAAATCCCGAGCAGTTATAGAAACTGAATTTGAAAATCCCGACCAGTTATAAAAACTGGATTTGAAAATTCCGACCAGTTATAAAAACTGGATTTCAAAATTCCGACCAGTTATAGAAACTGAATTTGAAAACCCCGACCGGTTATAAAAACTGGATTTGAAAATCCCGACCAGTTATAGAAACTTGATTTGAAAATCCTGACGAGTTATAGAAACTGGATTTGAAAATCTCGACTAGTTATAAAAACTGGATTTGAAAATCCCGACCAGTTATAAAACTGGATTTGAAAATCCCGACCAAGTATAGAAACTGGATTTGAAAATCCTGATCAGTTATAACACTGGATTTGAAAATTCCGACCAATTATAAAACTGGATTTGAAAATCCGGACCTGTTATAGAAACTGGATTTGAAAATCCCGACCAGTTATAAATCTGGATTTGAAAATCTCAACCAGTTATAAAACTAGATTTTAAAATCCCGACCAGTTATAGAAACTGGATTTGAAAATCCTGACGAGTTATAAAAACTGGATTTGAAAATCCCGACCAGTTATAAAAACTAGATTTGAAAATCCCGACCAGTTATAGAAACTGGATTTGAAAATATCGACCACTTTTAGAAACTAGATTTGAAAATCCCGACCAGTTATAAAACTGGATTTGAAAATCCCGACCAGTTATAGAAACTGGATTTAAAAATCCTGACTAGTTATAAAAACTGGATTTGAAAATCCCAACCAGTTATAGAAACTGGATTTCAAAATCCCGACCAGTTATAGAAACTGGAGTTGAAAATCCCGACCAGTTATAAAACTGAATTTAAAAATCCCGACCAGTTATAAAAACTGAATTTGAAAATCCCGACCAGTTATAGAAACTGGATTTGAAAATACTGACCAGTTATAGAAACTGAATTTGAAAATCCCGACCAGTTATAAAAACTGGATTTGAAAATCCCGACTAGTTATAAAACTGGATTTGAAAATCCCGACGAGTTATAGAAACTGAATTTGAAAATCCAGATCAGTTATAACACTGGATTTGAAAATCCCGACCAATTATAAAACTAGATTTGAAAATCCAGACCAGTTATAAAAAATGGATTTGAAAATCCCGACCAGTTATAAAACTGGATTTCAAAATCCCGACCAGTTATAGAAACTGGATTTGAAAATCCTGACCAGTTATAAAACTAGATTTGAAAATCTCGACCAGTTATAGAAACTGGATTTAAAAATTCCGACCAGTTATGACACTAGATTTGAAAATCCCGACCAGTTATAACACTGAATTTGAAAATTCCGACCAATTATAAAAACTGGATTTGAAAATCCCGACCAGTTATAGAAACTGGATTTGAAAATCCTCACCAGTTATAGAAACTGGATTTTAAAATCCCGACCAATTATAGAAACTGGATTTGAAAATCCTGACCAGTTATAGAAACTGGATTTGAAAATCCCGACCAGTTATAAAAACTAGATTTGAAAATCCCGACCAGTTATAGAAACTGGATTTGAAAATCCCGACGAGTTATAGAAACTGGATTTGAAAATATCGACCAATTATAGAAACTAGATTTGAAAATCCCGACCAGTTATAAAACTGGATTTGAAAATCTCGACCAGTTATAGAAACTGGATTTGAAAATCCCGACCAGTTACAAAAACTGGATTTGAAAATCCCGACCAGTTATAAAAACTAGATTTGAAAATCCCGACCAGTTATAGAAACTAGATTTCAAAATCCCGACCAGTTATATAAACTGGATTTAAAAATCCCGACCAGTTATAAAAACTAGATTTGAAAATCCCGACCAGTTATAAAACTGGATTTCAAAATCCCGAGCAGTTATAGAAACTGAATTTGAAAATCCCGACCAGTTATAAAAACTGGATTTGAAAATTCCGACCAGTTATAAAAACTGGATTTCAAAATTCCGACCAGTTATAGAAACTGAATTTGAAAATCCCGACCGGTTATAAAAACTGGATTTGAAAATCCCGACCAGTTATAGAAACTTGATTTGAAAATCCTGACGAGTTATAGAAACTGGATTTGAAAATCTCGACTAGTTATAAAAACTGGATTTGAAAATCCCGACCAGTTATAAAACTGGATTTGAAAATCCCGACCAAGTATAGAAACTGGATTTGAAAATCCTGATCAGTTATAACACTGGATTTGAAAATTCCGACCAATTATAAAACTGGATTTGAAAATCCGGACCTGTTATAGAAACTGGATTTGAAAATCCCGACCAGTTATAAATCTGGATTTGAAAATCTCAACCAGTTATAAAACTAGATTTTAAAATCCCGACCAGTTATAGAAACTGGATTTGAAAATCCTGACGAGTTATAAAAACTGGATTTGAAAATCCCGACCAGTTATAAAAACTAGATTTGAAAATCCCGACCAGTTATAGAAACTGGATTTGAAAATATCGACCACTTTTAGAAACTAGATTTGAAAATCCCGACCAGTTATAAAACTGGATTTGAAAATCCCGACCAGTTATAGAAACTGGATTTAAAAATCCTGACTAGTTATAAAAACTGGATTTGAAAATCCCAACCAGTTATAGAAACTGGATTTCAAAATCCCGACCAGTTATAGAAACTGGAGTTGAAAATCCCGACCAGTTATAAAACTGAATTTAAAAATCCCGACCAGTTATAAAAACTGAATTTGAAAATCCCGACCATTTATAGAAACTGGATTTGAAAATACTGACCAGTTATAGAAACTGAATTTGAAAATCCCGACCAGTTATAAAAACTGGATTTGAAAATCCCGACTAGTTATAAAACTGGATTTGAAAATCCCGACGAGTTATAGAAACTGAATTTGAAAATCCCGACCAATTATAAAACTAGATTTGAAAATCCAGACCAGTTATAAAAAATGGATTTGAAAATCCCGACCAGTTATAAAACTGGATTTGAAAATCCCGACCAGTTATAGAAACTGGATTTGAAAATCCTGACCAGTTATAAAACTGGATTTGAAAATCCCGACCAGTTATAGAAACTGGATTTAAAAATTCCGACCAGTTATGACACTAGATTTGAAAATCCCGACCAGTTATAACACTGAATTTGAAAATCCCGACCAGTTATAAAAACTGGATTTGAAAATCCCGACCAGTTATAGTAACTGGATTTGAATATCCTGACCAGTTATAGAAACTGGATTTGAAAATCCCGACCAGTTATAGAAACTGGATTTGAAAATATCGACCAATTATAGAAACTAGATTTGAAAATCCCGACCAGTTATAAAACTGGATTTGAAAATCTCGACCAGTTATAGAAACTGGATTTGAAAATCCCGACCAGTTATAAAAACTGGATTTGAAAATCCCAACCAGTTATAGAAACTGGATTTCAAAATCCCGACCAGTTATAGAAACTGGAGTTGAAAATCTCGACCAGTTATAACACTGAATTTGAAAATCCCGACCAGTTATAAAAACTGGATTTGAAAATCCCAACCAGTTATAGAAACTGGATTTGAAAATCCCAACCAGTTATAGAAATTGAATTTGAAAATCCCGACCAGTTATTCAAACTGGATTTGAAAATCCCGGCCAGTTATAGAAACTGGATTTAAAAATCCTGACTAGTTATAAAAACTGGATTTGAAAATCCCAACCAGTTATAGAAACTGGATTTCAAAATCCCGACCAGTTATAGAAACTGGAGTTGAAAATCCCGACCAGTTATAAAACTGAATTTAAAAATCCGGACCAGTTATAAAAACTGAATTTGAAAATCCCGACCAGTTATAGAAACTGGATTTGAAAATACTGACCAGTTATAGAAACTGAATTTGAAAATCCCGACCAGTTATAAAAACTAGATTTGAAAATCCTGACTAGTTATAAAACTGGATTTGAAAATCCCGACGAGTTATAGAAACTGAATTTGAAAATCCAGATCAGTTATAACACTGGATTTGAAAATCCCGACCAATTATAAAACTAGATTTGAAAATCCAGACCAGTTATAAAAAATGGATTTAAAAATCCCGACCAGTTATAAAACTGGATTTCAAAATCCCGACCAGTTATAGAAACTGGATTTGAAAATCCTGACCAGTTATAAAACTGGATTTGAAAATCTCGACCAGTTATAGAAACTGGATTTAAAAATTCCGACCAGTTATGACACTAGATTTGAAAATCCCGACCAGTTATAACACTGAATTTGAAAATTCCGACCAGTTATAAAAACTGGATTTGAAAATCCCTACCAGTTATAGAAACTGGATTTGAAAATCCTCACCAGTTATAGAAACTGGATTTTAAAATCCTGACCAATTATAGAAACTGGATTTGAAAATCCTGACCAGTTATAGAAACTGGATTTGAAAATCCCGACCAGTTATAAAAACTAGATTTGAAAATCCCAACCAGTTATAGAAACTGGATTTCGAAATCCCGACCAGTTATAGAAACTGGAGTTGAAAATCCCGACCAGTTATAACACTGAATTTGAAAATCCCGACCAGTTATAAAAACTGGATTTGAAAATCCCAACCAGTTATAGAAACTGGATTTGAAAATCCTGACCAGTTATAGAAACTGAATTTGAAAATCCCGACCGGTTATAAAACTGGATTTGAAAATCTCGACCAGTTATAGAAACTGGATTTGAAAATCCCGACCAGTTATAAAAACTGGATTTGAAAATCCCAACCAGTTATAGAAACTGGATTTCAAAATCCCGACCAGTTATAGAAACTGGAGTTGAAAATCCCGACCAGTTATAACACTGAATTTGAAAATCCCGACCAGTTATAAAAACTGGATTTGAAAATCCCAACCAGTTATAGAAACTGGATTTGAAAATATCGACCACTTTTAGAAACTAGATTTGAAAATCCCGACCAGTTATAAAACTGGATTTGAAAATCCCGACCAGTTATAGAAACTGGATTTAAAAATCCTGACTAGTTATAAAAACTGGATTTGAAAATCCCAACCAGTTATAGAAACTGGATTTCAAAATCCCGACCAGTTATAGAAACTGGAGTTGAAAATCCCGACCAGTTATAAAACTGAATTTAAAAATCCCGACCAGTTATAAAAACTGAATTTGAAAATCCCGACCAGTTATAGAAACTGGATTTGAAAATACTGACCAGTTATAGAAACTGAATTTGAAAATCCCGACCAGTTATAAAAACTGGATTTGAAAATCCCGACTAGTTATAAAACTGGATTTGAAAATCCCGACGAGTTATAGAAACTGAATTTGAAAATCCTGATCAGTTATAACACTGGATTTGAAAATCCCGACCAGTTATAACACTGAATTTGAAAATCCCGACCAGTTATAAAAACTGGATTTGAAAATCCCAACCAGTTATAGAAACTGGATTTGAAAATATCGTCCACTTTTAGAAACTAGATTTGAAAATCCCGACCAGTTATAAAACTGGATTTGAAAATCCTGACCAGTTATAGAAACTGGATTTAAAAATCCTGACTAGTTATAAAAACTGGATTTGAAAATCCCAACCAGTTATAGAAACTGGATTTCAAAATTCCGACCAGTTATAGAAACTGGAGTTGAAAATCCCGACCAGTTATAAAACTAAATTTAAAAATCCCGACCAGTTATAAAAACTGAATTTGAAAATCCCGACCAATTATAGAAACTAGATTTGAAAATCCCGACCAGTTATAAAACTGGATTTGAAAATCTCGACCAGTTATAGAAACAGGATTTGAAAATCCCGACCAGTTATAAAAACTGGATTTGAAAATCCCAACCAGTTATAGAAACTGGATTTCAAAATCCCGACCAGTTATAGAAACTGGAGTTGAAAATCCCGACCAGTTATAACACTGAATTTGAAAATCCCGACCAGTAATAAATACTGGATTTGAAAATCCCAACCAGGTATAGAAACTGGATTTGAAAATATCGACCACTTTTAGAAACTAGATTTGAAAATCCCGACCAGTTATAAAACTGGATTTGAAAATCCCGACCAGTTATAGAAACTGGATTTAAAAATCCTGACTAGTTATAAAAACTGGATTTGAAAATCCCAACCAGTTATAGAAACTGGATTTCAAAATCCCCACCAGTTATAGAAACTGGAGTTGAAAATCCCGACCTGTTATAAAACTGAATTTAAAAATCCCGACCAGTTATAAAAACTGAATTTGAAAATCCCGACCAGTTATAGAAACTGGATTTGAAAATACTGACCAGTTATAGAAACTGAATTTGAAAATCCCGACCAGTTATAAAAACTGGATTTGAAAATCCCGACTAGTTATAAAACTGGATTTGAAAATCCCGACGAGTTATAGAAACTGAATTTGAAAATCCTGATCAGTTATAACACTGGATTTGAAAATCCCGACGAGTTATAGAAACTGAATTTGAAAATCCTGATCAGTTATAACACTGGATTTGAAAATCCCGACCAATTATAAAACTAGATTTGAAAATCCAGACCAGTTATAAAAAATGGATTTGAAAATCCCGACCAGTTATAGAAACTGGAGTTGAAAATCCCGACCAGTTATAACACTGAATTTGAAAATCCCGACCAGTTATAAAAACTGGATTTGAAAATCCCAACCAGTTATAGAAACTGGATTTGAAAATCCCAACCAGTTATAAAAACTGAATTTGAAAATCCCGACCAGTTATTCAAACTGGATTTGAAAATCCCGACCAGTTATAGAAACTGGATTTAAAAATCCTGACTAGTTATAAAAACTGGATTTGAAAATCCCAACCAGTTATAAAAACTGGATTTGAAAATCCCGACTAGTTATAAAACTGGATTTGAAAATATCGACCACTTTTAGAAACTAGATTTGAAAATCCCGACCAGTTATAAAACTGGATTTGAAAATCCCGACGAGTTATAGAAACTGAATTTGAAAATCCTGATCAGTTATCACACTGGATTTGAAAATCCCGACCAATTATAAAACTAGATTTGAAAATCCCGACCAGTTATAAAAACTGGATTTGAAAATCCCGACTAGTTATAAAACTGGATTTGAAAATCTCAACCAGTTATAGAAACTGGATTTGAAAATCCCGACCAGTTATAAAAACTGGATTTGAAAATCCCAACCAGTTATAGAAACTGGATTTCAAAATCCCGACCAGTTATAGAAACTGGAGTTGAAAATCCCGACCAGTTATAACACTGAATTTGAAAATCCCGACCAGTTATAAAAACTAGATTTGAAAATCCCAACCAGTTATAGAAACTAGATTTGAAAATATCGACCAATTTTAGAAACTAGATTTGAAAATCCCGACCAGTTATAGAAACTGGATTTAAAAATCCTGACTAGTTATAAAAACTGGATTTGAAAATCCCAACCAGTTATAGAAACTGAATTTCAAAATCTCGACCAGTTATAGAAACTGGAGTTGAAAATCCCGACCAGTTATAAAACTGAATTTAAAAATCCCGGCCAGTTATAAAAACTGAATTTGAAAATCCCGACCAGTTATAGAAACAGGATTTGAAAATACTGACCAGTTATAGAAACTGAATTTGAAAATCCCGACCAGTTATAAAAACTGGATTTGAAAATCCCGACTAGTTATAAAACTGGATTTGAAAATCCCGACGAGTTATAGAAACTGAATTTGAAAATCCTGATCAGTTATAACACTGGATTTGAAAATCCCGACCAATTATAAAACTAGATTTGAAAATCCAGACCAGTTATAAAAAATGGATTTGAAAATCCCGACCAGTTATAAAACTGGATTTGAAAATCCCGACCAGTTATAACACTGAATTTGAAAATCCCGACCAGTTATAAAAACTGGATTTGAAAATCCCAACCAGTTATAGAAACTGGATTTGAAAATCCCAACCAGTTATAGAAACTGAATTTGAAAATCCCGACCAGTTATTCAAACTGGATTTGAAAATCCCGACCAGTTATAGAAACTGGATTTAAAAATCCTGACTAGTTAAAAAAACTGGATTTGAAAATCCCAACCAGTTATAGAAACTGGATTTCAAAATCCCGACCAGTTATAGAAACTGGAGTTGAAAATCCCGACCAGTTATAAAACTGAATTTAAAAATCCCGACCAGTTATAAAAACTAGAGTTGAAAATGCCGACCAGTTATAGAAACTGGATTTGAAAATCCCGACCAGTTATAGAAACTGGATTTGAAAATCTCGACCAGTTATAGAAACTGGATTTGAAAATCCCGACTAGTTATAAAACTGGATTTGAAAATATCGACCACTTTTAGAAACTAGATTTGAAAATCCCGACCAGTTATAGAAACTAGATTTGAAAATCCCGACCATTTATAAAATCTGGAATTGAAAATCCCGACCAGTTATAGAAACTGATTTCAAAATCCCGACCAGTTATAGAAACTGGATTTGAAAATCCCGACCAGTTATAACACTGAATTTGAAAATCCCGACCGGTTATAAAAACTGGATTTGAAAATCCCGACCAGTTATAAAATGTTGATTTGAAAATCCTGACCAGTTATAGAAACTGGATTTGAAAATCCCGACCAGTTATAAAAACTGGATTTGAAAATCTCGACCAGTTATAAAACTGGATTTGAAAATCCCGACCAGTTATAGAAATTAGATTTGAAAATCCTGATCAGTTATAACACTGGATTTGAAAATCCCGACCAATTATAAAACTAGATTTGAAAATCGGGACCTATTATAAAAACTGGATTTGAAAATCCCGACCAGTTATAAATCTGGATTTGAAAATCCCAACCAGTTATAAAACTAGATTTAAAAATCCCGACAAGTTATAGAAACAGCATTTGAAAATCCTGACCAGTTATAAAAGTGGATTTGAAAATCCCGACCAGTTATAGAACCTGGATTTGAAAATCCCGACCAGTTATGACACTAGATTTTGAAATCACGACCAGTTATAGAAACTGGATTTGAAAATCCCAACCAGTTATAGAAACTGGATTTGAAAATCCCGACCAGTTATAGAAACTGGATTTGAAAATCCCGACCAGTTGTAAAAACTGAATTTTGAAAATCCCGACCAGTTATAAAAACTGGATTTGAAAATCCCGACCAGTTATAAAAACTAGATTTGAAAATCTCGACCAGTTATAGAAACTGGATTTGAAAATCCCGACCAGTTATAGAAACTGGATTTGAAAATCCCGACCAGTTATAGAAACTAGATTTGAAAATCACAACCAGTTATAAAACTGGATTTGAAAATCCCGACCAGTTATAGAAACTGGATTTGAAAATCCCGACCAGTTATAAAAACTGGATTTGAAAATACCGACCTGTTATAGAAACTGGATTTCAAAATACCGACCAGTTATAGAAACTGGATTTGAAAATCCCGACCAGTTATAGAAACTGGATTTGAAAATCCCGACCAGTTATAACACTGAATTTGAAAATCCCGACCAGTTATAAAAATAGATTTGAAAATCCCGACCAGTTATAGAAAATAGATTTGAAAATCCCGACCAGTTATAAAACTGGATTTGAAAATCCCGACCAGTTATAAAACTGGATTTGAAAATCCCGACCAGTTATAAAAACTCGATTTGAAAATCCCGACCAGTTATAAAAACTAGATTTGAAAATCCCGACCAGTTATAGAAACTGGATTTGAAAATCCCGACCAGTTATAGAAACTGGATTTGAAAATATCGACCAATTATAGAAACTAGATTTGAAAATCCCGACCAGTTATAAAAACTAGATTTGAAAATCCCGACCAGTTATAAAACTAGATTTGAAAATCCCGACCAGTTATAGAAACTGGATTTGAAAATCCCGACCAGTTATAGAAACTGGATTTGAAAATATCGACCAATTATAGAAACTAGATTTGAAAATCCCGACCAGTTATAAAACTGGATTTGAAAATCTCGACCAGTTATAGAAACTGGATTTGAAAATCCCGACCAGTTATAAAAACTGGATTTGAAAATCCCAACCAGTTATAGAAACTGGATTTCAAAATCCCGACCAGTTATAGAAACTGGAGTTGAAAATCCCGACCAGTTATAACACTGAATTTGAAAATCCCGACCAGTTATAAAAACTGGATTTGAAAATCCCAACCAGTTATAGAAATTGGATTTGAAAATCCTGACCAGTTATAGAAACTGAATTTGAAAATCCCGACCAGTTATTAAAACTGGATTTGAAAATCCCGACCAGTTATAAAACTGGATTTGAAAATCCCGACGAGTTATAGAAACTGAATTTGAAAATCCTGATCAGTTATAACACTAGATTTGAAAATCCCGACCAATTATAAAACTAGATTTGAAAATCCCGACCAGTTATAAAACTGGATTTGAAAATCCCGACCAGTTATAAAAACTAGAGTTGAAAATGCCGACCAGTTATAGAAACTGGATTTGAAAATCCCGACCAGTTATAGAAACTGGATTTGAAAATCTCGACCAGTTATAGAAACAGGATTTGAAAATCCCGACCAGTTATAGAAACTAGATTTGAAAATCCCGACCATTTATAAAATCTGGAATTGAAAATCCCGACCAGTTATAGAAACTGATTTCAAAATCCCGACCAGTTATAGAAACTGGATTTGAAAATCCCGACCAGTTATAGAAACTGGATTTGAAAATCTCGACCAGTTATAACACTGAATTTGAAAATACCGACCGGTTATAAAAACTGGATTTGAAAATCCCGACCAGTTATAGAATGTTGATTTGAAAATCCTGACCAGTTATAGAAATTGGATTTGAAAATCCCGACCAGTTATAAAAACTGGATTTGAAAATCTCGACCAGTTATAAAACTGGATTTGAAAATCCCGACCAGTTATAGAAATTAGATTTGAAAATCCCGACTAGTTATAAATCTGGATTTGAAAATATCGACCACTTTTAGAAACTAGATTTGAAAATCCCGACCAGTTATAAAACTGGATTCGAAAATCCCGACGAGTTATAGAAACTGAATTTGAAAATCCTGATCAGTTATAACACTGGATTTGAAAATCCCGACCAATTATAAAACTAGATTTGAAAATCCCGACCAGTTATAAAAACTGGATTTGAAAATCCCGACTAGTTATAAAACTGAATTTGAAAATCCCGACCAGTTATAGAAACTGAATTTGAAAATCCCGACCATTTATAAAAACTGGATTTGAAAATCCCGACTAGTTATAAAACTGGATTTGAAAATCCCGACCAGTTATAAAACTGGATTTGAAAATCCCGACCAGTTATAGAAACTGGATTTAAAAATCCTGACTAGTTATAAAAACTGGATTTGAAAATCTCAACCAGTTATAGAAACTGGATTTCAAAATCCCGACCAGTTATAGAAACTGGAGTTGAAAATCCCGACCAGTTATAAAACTGAATTTAAAAATCCCGACCAGTTATAAAAACTGAATTTGAAAATCCCGACCAGTTATAGAAACTGGATTTGAAAATACTGACCAGTTATAGAAACTGAATTTGAAAATCCCGACCCGTTATAAAAACTGGATTTGAAAATCCCGACTAGTTATAAAACTTGATTTGAAAATCCCGACGAGTTATAGAAATTGAATTTGAAAATCCTGATCAGTTATAACACTGGATTTGAAAATCCCGACCAGTTATAACACTGAATTTGAAAATCCCGACCAGTTATAAAAACTGGATTTGAAAATCCCAACCAGTTATAGAAACTGGATTTGAAAATCCCAACCAGTTATAAAAACTGAATTTGAAAATCCCGACCAGTTATTCAAACTGGATTTGAAAATCCCGACCAGTTATAGAAACTGGATTTAAAAATCCTGACTAGTTATAAAAACTGGATTTGAAAATCCCAACCAGTTATAAAAACTGGATTTGAAAATCCCGACTAGTTATAAAACTGGATTTGAAAATATCGACCACTTTTAGAAACTAGATTTGAAAATCCCGACCAGTTATAGAAACTAGATTTGAAAATCCCGACCATTTATAAAATCTGGAATTGAAAATCCCGACCAGTTATAGAAACTGATTTCAAAATCCCGACCAGTTATAGAAACTGGATTTGAAAATCCCGACCAGTTATAGAAACTGGATTTGAAAATCCCGACCAGTTATAACACTGAATTTGAAAATCCCGACCGGTTATAAAAACTGGATTTGAAAATCCCGACCAGTTATAGAATGTTGATTTGAAAATCCTGACCAGTTATAGAAACTGGATTTGAAAATCCCGACCAGTTATAAAAACTGGATTTGAAAATCTCGACCAGTTATAAAACTGGATTTGAAAATCCCGACCAGTTATAGAAATTAGATTTGAAAATCCTGATCAGTTATAACACTGGATTTGAAAATTCCGACCAGTTATAGAAACTGGATTTAAAAATCCTGACTAGTTATAAAAACTGGATTTGAAAATCTCAACCAGTTATAGAAACTGGATTTCAAAATCCCGACCAGTTATAGAAACTGGAGTTGAAAATCCCGACCAGTTATAAAACTGAATTTAAAAATCCCGACCAGTTATAAAAACTGAATTTGAAAATCCCGACCAGTTATAGAAACTGGATTTGAAAATACTGACCAGTTATAGAAACTGAATTTGAAAATCCCGACCCGTTATAAAAACTGGATTTGAAAATCCCGACTAGTTATAAAACTTGATTTGAAAATCCCGACGAGTTATAGAAATTGAATTTGAAAATCCTGATCAGTTATAACACTGGATTTGAAAATCCCGACCAGTTATAACACTGAATTTGAAAATCCCGACCAGTTATAAAAACTGGATTTGAAAATCCCAACCAGTTATAGAAACTGGATTTGAAAATCCCAACCAGTTATAAAAACTGAATTTGAAAATCCCGACCAGTTATTCAAACTGGATTTGAAAATCCCGACCAGTTATAGAAACTGGATTTAAAAATCCTGACTAGTTATAAAAACTGGATTTGAAAATCCCAACCAGTTATAAAAACTGGATTTGAAAATCCCGACTAGTTATAAAACTGGATTTGAAAATATCGACCACTTTTAGAAACTAGATTTGAAAATCCCGACCAGTTATAGAAACTAGATTTGAAAATCCCGACCATTTATAAAATCTGGAATTGAAAATCCCGACCAGTTATAGAAACTGATTTCAAAATCCCGACCAGTTATAGAAACTGGATTTGAAAATCCCGACCAGTTATAGAAACTGGATTTGAAAATCCCGACCAGTTATAACACTGAATTTGAAAATCCCGACCGGTTATAAAAACTGGATTTGAAAATCCCGACCAGTTATAGAATGTTGATTTGAAAATCCTGACCAGTTATAGAAACTGGATTTGAAAATCCCGACCAGTTATAAAAACTGGATTTGAAAATCTCGACCAGTTATAAAACTGGATTTGAAAATCCCGACCAGTTATAGAAATTAGATTTGAAAATCCTGATCAGTTATAACACTGGATTTGAAAATCCCGACCAATTATAAAACTAGATTTGAAAATCGGGACCTATTATAAAAACTGGATTTGAAAATCCCGACCAGTTATAAATCTGGATTTGAAAATCCCAACCAGTTATAAAACTAGATTTAAAAATCCCGACCAGTTATAGAAACAGCATTTGAAAATCCTGACTAGTTATAAAACTGGATTTGAAAATCCCGACCAGTTATAGAACCTGGATTTGAAAATCCCGACCAGTTATGACACTAGATTTTGAAATCACGACCAGTTATAGAAACTGGATTTGAAAATCCCAACCAGTTATAGAAACTGGATTTGAAAATCCCGACCAGTTATAGAAACTGGATTTGAAAATCCCGACCAGTTGTAAAAACTGAATTTTGAAAATCCCGACCAGTTATAAAAACTGGATTTGAAAATCCCGACCAGTTATAAAAACTAGATTTGAAAATCTCGACCAGTTATAGAAACTGGATTTGAAAATCCCGACCAGTTATAGAAACTGGATTTGAAAATCCCGACCAGTTATAGAAACTAGATTTGAAAATCCCAACCAGTTATAAAACTGGATTTGAAAATCCCGACCAGTTATAGAAACTGGATTTGAAAATCCCGACCAGTTATAAAAACTGGATTTGAAAATCCCGACCAGTTATAGAAACTGGATTTCAAAATACCGACCAGTTATAGAAACTGGATTTGAAAATCCCGACCAGTTATAGAAACTGGATTTGAAAATCCCGACCAGTTATAACACTGAATTTGAAAATCCCGACCAGTTATAAAACTAGATTTGAAAATCCCGACCAGTTATAGAAAATGGATTTGAAAATCCCGACCAGTTATAAAACTGGATTTGAAAATCCCGACCAGTTATAAAACTGGATTTGAAAATCCCGACCAGTTATAAAAACTAGATTTGAAAATCCCGACCAGTTATAAAAACTAGATTTGAAAATCCCGACCAGTTATAGAAACTGGATTTGAAAATCCCGACCAGTTATAGAAACTGGATTTGAAAATATCGACCAATTATAGAAACTAGATTTGAAAATCCCGACCAGTTATAAAAACTAGATTTGAAAATCCCGACCAGTTATAAAACTAGATTTGAAAATCCCGACCAGTTATAGAAACTGGATTTGAAAATCCCGACCAGTTATAGAAACTGGATTTGAAAATATCGACCAATTATAGAAACTAGATTTGAAAATCCCGACCAGTTATAAAACTGGATTTGAAAATCTCGACCAGTTATAGAAACTGGATTTGAAAATCCCGACCAGTTATAAAAACTGGATTTGAAAATCCCAACCAGTTATAGAAACTGGATTTCAAAATCCCGACCAGTTATAGAAACTGGAGTTGAAAATCCCGACCAGTTATAACACTGAATTTGAAAATCCCGACCAGTTATAAAAACTGGATTTGAAAATCCCAACCAGTTATAGAAACTGGATTTGAAAATCCTGACCAGTTATAGAAACTGAATTTGAAAATCCCGACCAGTTATTAAAACTGGATTTGAAAATCCCGACCAGTTATAAAACTGTATTTGAAAATCCCGACGAGTTATAGAAACTGAATTTGAAAATCCTGATCAGTTATAACACTGGATTTGAAAATCCCGACCAATTATAAAACTAGATTTGAAAATCCCGACAAGTTATAAAACTGGATTTGAAAATCCCGACCAGTTATAAAAACTAGAGTTGAAAATGCCGACCAGTTATAGAAACTGGATTTGAAAATCCCGACCAGTTATAGAAACTGGATTTGAAAATCTCGACCAGTTATAGAAACAGGATTTGAAAATCCCGACCAGTTATAGAAACTAGATTTGAAAATCCCGACCATTTATAAAATCTGGAATTGAAAATCCCGACCAGTTATAGAAACTGATTTCAAAATCCCGACCAGTTATAGAAACTGGATTTGAAAATCCCGACCAGTTATAGAAACTGGATTTGAAAATCTCGACCAGTTATAACACTGAATTTGAAAATACCGACCGGTTATAAAAACTGGATTTGAAAATCCCGACCAGTTATAGAATGTTGATTTGAAAATCCTGACCAGTTATAGAAACTGGATTTGAAAATCCCGACCAGTTATAAAAACTGGATTTGAAAATCTCGACCAGTTATAAAACTGGATTTGAAAATCCCGACCAGTTATAGAAATTAGATTTGAAAATCCCGACTAGTTATAAAACTGGATTTGAAAATATCGACCACTTTTAGAAACTAGATTTGAAAATCCCGACCAGTTATAAAACTGGATTTGAAAATCCCGACGAGTTATAGAAACTGAATTTGAAAATCCTGATCAGTTATAACACTGGATTTGAAAATCCCGACCAATTATAAAACTAGATTTGAAAATCCCGACCAGTTATAAAAACTGGATTTGAAAATCCCGACTAGTTATAAAACTGGATTTGAAAATCCTGACCAGTTATAGAAACTGAATTTGAAAATCCCGACCATTTATAAAAACTGGATTTGAAAATCCCGACTAGTTATAAAACTGGATTTGAAAATCCCGACCAGTTATAAAACTGGATTTGAAAATCCCGACAAGTTATAGAAACTGGATTTAAAAATCCTGACTAGTTATAAAAACTGGATTTGAAAATCCCAACCAGTTATAGAAACTGGATTTCAAAATCCCGACCAGTTATAGAAACTGGAGTTGAAAATCCCGACCAGTTATAAAACTGAATTTAAAAATCCCGACCAGTTATAAAAACTGAATTTGAAAATCCCGACCAGTTATAGAAACTGGATTTGAAAATACTGACCAGTTATAGAAACTGAATTTGAAAATCCCGACCAGTTATAAAAACTGGATTTGAAAATCCCGACTAGTTATAAAACTGGATTTGAAAATCCCGACTAGTTATAGAAATTGAATTTGAAAATCCTGATCAGTTATAACACTGGATTTGAAAATCCCGACCAGTTATAACACTGAATTTGAAAATCCCGACCAGTTATAAAAACTGGATTTGAAAATCCCAACCAGTTATAGAAACTGGATTTAAAAATCCCGACCAGTTATAAAACTGGATTTGAAAATCCCGACCAGTTATAGAAACTGGATTTAAAAATCCTGACTAGTTATAAAAACTGGATTTGAAAATCCCAACCAGTTATAAAAACTGGATTTGAAAATCCCGACTAGTTATAAAACTGGATTTGAAAATCCCGACGAGTTATAGAAACTGAATTTGAAAATCCTGATCAGTTATAACACTGGATTTGAAAATCCCGACCAGTTATAACACTGAATTTGAAAATCCCGACCAGTTATAAAAACTGGATTTGAAAATCCCAACCAGTTATAGAAACTGAATTTGAAAATCCCGACCAGTTATAAAAACTGGATTTGAAAATCCCGACTAGTTATAAAACTGGATTTGAAAATCCCGACGAGTTATAGAAACTGAATTTGAAAATCCTGATCAGTTATAACACTGGATTTGAAAATCCCGACCAATTATAAAACTAGATTTGAAAATCCAGACCAGTTATAAAAAATGGATTTGAAAATCCCGACCAGTTATAGAAACTGGAGTTGAAAATCCCGACCAGTTATAACACTGAATTTAAAAATCCCGACCAGTTATAAAAACTGGATTTGAAAATCCCAACCAGTTATAGAAACTGGATTTGAAAATCCCAACCAGTTATAAAAACTGAATTTGAAAATCCCGACCAGTTATTCAAACTGGATTTGAAAATCCCGACCAGTTATAGAAACTGGATTTAAAAATCCTGACTAGTTATAAAAACTGGATTTGAAAATCCCAACCAGTTATAAAAACTGGATTTGAAAATCCCGACTAGTTATAAAACTGGATTTGAAAATATCGACCACTTTTAGAAACTAGATTTGAAAATCCCGACCAGTTATAAAACTGGATTTGAAAATCCCGACGAGTTATAGAAACTGAATTTGAAAATCCTGATCAGTTATAACACTGGATTTGAAAATCCCGACCAATTATAAAACTAGATTTGAAAATCCCGACCAGTTATAAAAACTGGATTTGAAAATCCCGACTAGTTATAAAACTGGATTTGAAAATCCCGACCAGTTATAAAAACTGGATTTGAAAATCCCAACCAGTTATAGAAACTGGATTTCAAAATCCCGACCAGTTATAGAAACTGGAGTTGAAAATCCCGACCAGTTATAACACTGAATTTGAAAATCCCGACCAGTTATAAAAACTAGATTTGAAAATCCCAACCAGTTATAGAAACTGGATTTGAAAATATCGACCACTTTTAGAAACTAGATTTGAAAATCCCGACCAGTTATAGAAACTGGATTTAAAAATCCTGACTAGTTATAAAAACTGGATTTGAAAATCCCAACCAGTTATAGAAACTGGATTTCAAAATCTCGACCAGTTATAGAAACTGGAGTTGAAAATCCCGACCAGTTATAAAACTGAATTTAAAAATCCCGACCAGTTATAAAAACTGAATTTGAAAATCCCGACCAGTTATAGAAACAGGATTTGAAAATACTGACCAGTTATAGAAACTGAATTTGAAAATCCCGACCAGTTATAAAAACTGGATTTGAAAATCCCGACTAGTTATAAAACTGGATTTGAAAATCCCGACGAGTTATAGAAACTGAATTTGAAAATCCTGATCAGTTATAACACTGGATTTGAAAATCCCGACCAATTATAAAACTAGATTTGAAAATCCAGACCAGTTATAAAAAATGGATTTGAAAATCCCGACCAGTTATAAAACTGGATTTGAAAATCCCGACCAGTTATAACACTGAATTTGAAAATCCCGACCAGTTATAAAAACTGGATTTGAAAATCCCAACCAGTTATAGAAACTGGATTTGAAAATCCCAACCAGTTATAAAAACTGAATTTGAAAATCCCGACCAGTTATTCAAACTGGATTTGAAAATCCCGACCAGTTATAGAAACTGGATTTAAAAATCCTGACTAGTTATAAAAACTGGATTTGAAAATCCCAACCAGTTATAAAAACTGGATTTGAAAATCCCGACTAGTTATAAAACTGGATTTGAAAATATCGACCACTTTTAGAAACTAGATTTGAAAATCCCGACCAGTTATAAAACTGGATTTGAAAATCCCGACGAGTTATAGAAACTGAATTTGAAAATCCTGATCAGTTATAACACTGGATTTGAAAATCCCGACCAATTATAAAACTAGATTTGAAAATCCCGACCAGTTATAAAAACTGGATTTGAAAATCCCGACTAGTTATAAAACTGGATTTGAAAATCTCGACCAGTTATAGAAACTGGATTTGAAAATCCCGACCAGTTATAAAAACTGGATTTGAAAATCCCAACCAGTTATAGAAACTGGATTTCAAAATCCCGACCAGTTATAGAAACTTGAGTTGAAAATCCCGACCAGTTATAACACTGAATTTGAAAATCCCGACCAGTTATAAAAACTAGATTTGAAAATCCCAACCAGTTATAGAAACTGGATTTGAAAATATCGACCACTTTTAGAAACTAGATTTGAAAATCCCGACCAGTTATAAAACTGGATTTGAAAATCCCGACCAGTTATAGAAACTGATTTAAAAATCCTGACTAGTTATAAAAACTAGATTTGAAAATCCCAACCAGTTATAGAAACTGGATTTCAAAATCTCGACCAGTTATAAAAACTGGAGTTGAAAATCCCGACCAGTTATAAAACTGAATTTAAAAATCCCGACCAGTTATAAAAACTGAATTTGAAAATCCCGACCAGTTATAGAAACTGGATTTGAAAATACTGACCAGTTATAGAAACTGAATTTGAAAATCCCGACTAGTTATAAAAACTGGATTTGAAAATCCCGACTAGTTATAAAACTGCATTTGAAAGTCCCGACGAGTTATAGAAACTGAATTTGAAAATCCTGATCAGTTATAACACTGGATTTGAAAATCCCGACCAATTATAAAACTAGATTTGAAAATTCAGACCAGTTATAAAAAAATGGATTTGAAAATCCCGACCAGTTATAAAACTGGATTTCAAAATCCCGACCAGTTATAACACTGAATTTGAAAATCCCGACCAGTTATAAAAACTGGATTTGAAAATCCCAACCAGTTATAGAAACTGGATTTGAAAATCCCAACCAGTTATAGAAACTGAATTTGAAAATCTCGACCAGTTATTCAAACTGGATTTGAAAATCCCGACCAGTTATAGAAACTGGATTTAAAAATCCTGACTAGTTATAAAAACTGGATTTGAAAATCCCAACCAGTTATAGAAACTGGATTTCAAAATCCCGACCAGTTATAGAAACTGGAGTTGAAAATCCCGACCAGTTATAAAACTGAATTTAAAAATCCCGACCAGTTATAAAAACTAGAGTTAAAAATGCCGACCAGTTATAGAAACTGGATTTGAAAATCCCGACCAGTTATAGAAACTGGATTTGAAAATCTCGACAAGTTATAGAAACAGGATTTGAAAATCTCGACCAGTTATAGAAACTAGATTTGAAAATCCCGACCATTTATAAAATCTGGAATTGAAAATCCCGACCAGTTATAGAAACTGATTTCAAAATCCCGACCAGTTATAGAAACTGGATTTGAAAATCCCGACCAGTTATAGAAACTGGATTTGAAAATCCCGACCAGTTATAACACTGAATTTGAAAATCCCGACCGGTTATAAAAACTGGATTTGAAAATCCCGACCAGTTATAGAATGTCGATTTGAAAATCCTGACCAGTTATAGAAACTGGATTTGAAAATCCCGACCAGTTATAAAAACTGGATTTGAAAATCTCGACCAGTTATAAAACTGGATTTGAAAATCCCGACAAGTTATAGAAATTAGATTTGAAAATCCTGATCAGTTATAACACTGGATTTGAAAATCCCGACCAATTATAAAACTAGATTTAAAAATCGGAACCTATTATAAAAACTGGATTTGAAAATCCCGACCAGTTATAAATCTGGATTTGAAAATCCCAACCAGTTATAAAACTAGATTTAAAAATCCCGACCAGTTATAGAAACAGCATTTGAAAATCCTGACCAGTTATAAAACTGGATTTGAAAACCCCGACCAGTTATAGAAATTGGATTTGAAAATCCCGACCAGTTATGACACTAGATTTTGAAATCACGACCAGTTATAGAAACTGGATTTGAAAATCCCAACCAGTTATAGAAACTGGATTTGAAAATCCCGACCAGTTATAGAAACTGGATTTGAAAATCCCGACCAGTTGTAAAAACTGAATTTTGAAAATCCCGACCAGTTACTAAAACTGGATTTGAAAATCCCGACCAGTTATAAAAACTAGATTTGAAAATCTCGACCAGTTATAGAAACAGGATTTGAAAATCCCGACCAGTTATAGAAACTGGATTTGAAAATCCCGACCAGTTATAGAAACTAGATTTGAAAATCCCAACCAGTTATAAAACTGGATTTGAAAATCCCGACCTGTTATAGAAACTGGATTTGAAAATCCCGACCAGTTATAAAAACTGGATTTGAAAATCCCGACCAGTTATAGAAACTGGATTTCAAAATATCGACCAGTTATAGAAACTGGATTTGAAAATCCCGACCAGTTATAGAAACTGGATTTGAAAATCCCGACCAGTTATAACACTGAATTTGAAAATCCCGACCAGTTATAAAACTAGATTTGAAAATCCCGACCAGTTATAGAAAATGGATTTGAAAATCCCGACCAGTTATAAAACTGGATTTGAAAATCCCGACCAGTTATAAAACTGGATTTGAAAATCCCGACCAGTTATAAAAACTAGATTTGAAAATCCCGACCAGTTATAAAAACTAGATTTGAAAATCCCGACCAGTTATAGAAACTGGATTTGAAAATCCCGACCAGTTATAGAAACTGGATTTGAAAATAGTGACCAATTATAGAAACTAGATTTGAAAATCCCGACCAGTTATAAAAACTAGATTTGAAAATCCCGACCAGTTATAAAAACTAGATTTGAAAATCCCGACCAGTTATAGAAACTGGATTTGAAAATCCCGACCAGTTATAGAAACTGGATTTGAAAATCCCGACCAGTTATAAAAACTAGAGTTGAAAATGCCGACCAATTATAGAAACTGGATTTGAAAATCCCGACCAGTTATAGAAACTGGATTTGAAAATCTCGACCAGTTATAGAAACAGGATTTGAAAATCCCGACCAGTTATAGAAACTAGATTTGAAAATCCCGACCATTTATAAAATCTGGAATAGAAAATCCTGACCAGTTATAGAAACTGATTTCAAAATCCCGACCAGTTATAGAAACTGGATTTGAAAATCCCGACCAGTTATAGAAACTGGATTTGAAAATCCCGACCAGTTATAACACTGAATTTGAAAATACCGACCGGTTATAAAAACTGGATTTGAAAATCCCGACCAGTTATAGAATGTTGATTTGAAAATCCTGACAAGTTATAGAAACTGGATTTGAAAATCCCGACCAGTTATAAAAACTGGATTTGAAAATCTCGACCAGTTATAAAACTGGATTTGAAAATCCCGACCAGTTATAGAAATTAGATTTGAAAATCCTGATCAGTTATAACACTGGATTTGAAAATCCCGACCAATTATAAAATTAGATTTGAAAATCGGGACCTATTATAAAAACTGGATTTGAAAATCCCGACCAGTTATAAATCTGGATTTGAAAATCCCAACCAGTTATAAAACTAGATTTAAAAATCCCGACCAGTTATAGAAACAGCATTTGAAAATCCTGACCAGTTATAAAACTGGATTTGAAAATCCCGACCAGTTATAGAAATTGGATTTGAAAATCCCGACCAGTTATGACACTAGATTTTGAAATCACGACCAGTTATAGAAACTGGATTTGAAAATCCCGACCAGTTGTAAAAACTGAATTTTGAAAATCCCGACCAGTTACAAAAACTGGATTTGAAAATCCCGACCAGTTATAAAAACTAGATTTGAAAATCTCGACCAGTTATAGAAACTGGATTTGAAAATCCCGACCAGTTATAGAAACTGGATTTGAAAATCCCGACCAGTTATAGAAACTAGATTTGAAAATCCCGACCAGTTATAAAACTGGATTTGAAAATCCCGACCAGTTATAGAAACTGGATTTAAAAATCCCAACCAGTTATAAAAACTGGATTTGAAAATCCCGACCAGTTATAGAAACTGGATTTGAAAATCCCGACCAGTTATAGAATCTGGATTTGAAAATCCCGACCAGTTATAGAAACTGGATTTGAAAATCCCGACCAGTTATAACACTGAATTTGAAAATCCCGACCAGTTATAGAAACTGGATTTGAAAATCCTGACCTGTTATAGAAACTGAATTTGAAAATCCTGACCAGTTATGAAAACTGGATTTGAAAATCCCGACCAGTTATAAAACTGGATTTGAAAATCCCGACGAGTTATAGAAACTAAATTTGAAAATCCTGATCAGTTATAACACTGGATTTGAAAATCCCGACCAATTATAAAACTAGATTTGAAAATCCCGACCAGTTATAGCAAATGGATTTGAAAATCCCGACCAGTTATTAAATTGGATTTGAAAATCCCGACCAGTTATGACACTAGATTTGAAAATCCCGACCAGTTATAGAAACTGGATTTGAAAATCCCGACCAGTTATAAAAACTAGATTTGAAAATTCAGACCAGTTATAGAAACTGGATTTGAAAATCCTGACCAGTTATACAAATTGGATTTTAAAATCCCGACCAATTATAGAAACTGGATTTGAAAATCCTGACCAGTTATAGAAACTGGATTTGAAAATCCCGACCAGTTACAAAAACTAGATTTGAAAATCCCGATCAGTTATAGAAACTGGATTTGAAAATCCCGACCAGTTATAGAAACTGGATTTGAAAATATCGACCAGTTATAGAAACTAGATTTGAAAATCCTAACCAGTTATAAAACTGGATTTGAAAATCCCGACCAGTTATAGAAACTGGATTTGAAAATCCCGACCAGTTATAAAAACTGGATTTGAAAATGCCAACCAGTTATAGGAACTGGATTTTAAAATCCCTACCAGTTATAGAAACTGGAGTTGAAAATCCTGACCAGTTATAGAAACTGGAATTGAAAATCCCGACCAGTTATAAAACTGAATTTAAAAATCCCGACCAGTTATAAAAACTAGAGTTGAAAATGCCGACCAGTTATAGAAACTGGATTTGAAAATCCCGACCAGTTATAGAAACTGGATTTGAAAATCTCGACCAGTAATAGAAACAGGATTTGAAAATCCCGACCAGTTATAGAAACTAGATTTGAAAATCCCGACCATTTATAAAATCTGGAATTGAAAATCCCGACCAGTTATAGAAACTGATTTCAAAATCCCGACCAGTTATAGAAACTGGATTTGAAAATCCCGACCAGTTATAGAAACTGGATTTGAAAATCCCGACCAGTTATAACACTGAATTTGAAAATCCCGACCGGTTATAAAAACTGGATTTGAAAATCCCGACCAGTTATAGAATGTTGATTTGAAAATCCTGACCAGTTATAGAAACTGGATTTGAAAATCCCGACCAGTTATAAAAACTGGATTTGAAAATCTCGACCAGTTATAAAACTGGATTTGAAAATCCCGACCAGTTATAGAAATTAGATTTGAAAATCTTGATCAGTTATAACACTGGATTTGAAAATCCCGACCAATTATAAAACTAGATTTGAAAATCAGGACCTATTATAAAAACTGGATTTGAAAATCCCGACCAGTTATAAATCTGGATTTGAAAATCCCAACCAGTTATAAAACTAGATTTAAAAATCCCGACCAGTTATAGAAACAGCATTTGAAAATCCTGACCAGTTATAAAACTGGATTTGAAAATCCCGACCAGTTATAGAAATTGGATTTGAAAATCCCGACCAGTTATTACACTAGATTTTGAAATCACGACCAGTTATAGAAACTGGATTTGAAAATCCCAACCAGTTATAGAAACTGGATTTGAAAATCCCGACCAGTTATAGAAACTGGATTTGAAAATCCCGACCAGTTGTAAAAACTCAATTTTGAAAATCCCGACCAGTTACAAAAACTGGATTTGAAAATCCCGACCAGTTATAAAAACTAGATTTGAAAATCTCGACCAGTTATAGAAACTGGATTTGAAAATCCCGACCAGTTATAGAAACTGGATTTGAAAATCCCGACCAGTTATAGAAACTAGATTTGAAAATCCCAACCAGTTATAAAACTGGATTTGAAAATCCCGACCAGTTATAGAAACTGGATTTGAAAATCCCGACCAGTTATAAAAACTGGATTTGAAAATCCCGACCAGTTATAGAAACTGGATTTCAAAATACCGACCAGTTATAGAAACTGGATTTGAAAATCCCGACCAGTTATAGAAACTGGATTTGAAAATCCCGACCAGTTATAACACTGAATTTGAAAATCCCGACCAGTTATAAAACTAGATTTGAAAATCCCGACCAGTTATAGAAAATGGATTTGAAAATCCCGACCAGTTATAAAACTGGATTTGAAAATCCCGACCAGTTATAAAACTGGATTTGAAAATCCCGACCAGTTATAAAAACTAGATTTGAAAATCCCGACCAGTTATAAAAACTAGATTTGAAAATCCCGACCAGTTATAGAAACTGGATTTGAAAATCCCGACCAGTTATAGAAACTGGATTTGAAAATATCGACCAATTATAGAAACTAGATTTGAAAATCCCGACCAGTTATAAAAACTAGATTTGAAAATCCCGACCAGTTATAAAAACTAGATTTGAAAATCCCGACCAGTTATAGAAACTGGACTTGAAAATCCCGACCAGTTATAGAAACTGGATTTGAAAATCCTGACCAGTTATAAAAACTAGAGTTGAAAATGCCGACCAGTTATAGAAACTGGATTTGAAAATCCCGACCAGTTATAGAAACTGGATTAGAAAATCTCGACCAGTTATAGAAACAGGATTTGAAAATCCCGACCAGTTATAGAAACTAGATTTGAAAATCCCGACCATTTATAAAATCTGGAATTGAAAATCCCGACCAGTTATAGAAACTAGATTTGAAAATCCCGACCATTTATAAAATCTGGAATTGAAAATCCCGACCAGTTATAGAAACTGATTTCAAAATCCCGACCAGTTATAGAAACTGGATTTGAAAATCCCGACCAGTTATAGAAACTGGATTTGAAAATCCCGACCAGTTATAACACTGAATTTGAAAATCCCGACCGGTTATAAAAACTGGATTTGAAAATCCCGACCAGTTATAGAATGTTGATTTGAAAATCCTGACCAGTTATAAAAACTAGATTTGAAAATCTCGACCAGTTATAAAACTGGATTTGAAAATCCCGACCAGTTATAGAATGTTGATTTCAAAATCCCGACCAGTTATAAAAACTGGATTTGAAAATCTCGACCAATTATAAAACTAGATTTGAAAATCCCGACCAGTTATAGAAATTAGATTTGAAAATCCTGATCAGTTATAACACTGGATTTGAAAATCCCGACCAATTATAAAACTAGATTTGAAAATCGGGACCTATTATAAAAACTGGATTTGAAAATCCCGACCAGTTATAAATCTGGATTTGAAAATCCCAACCAGTTATAAAACTAGATTTAAAAATCCCGACCAGTTATAGAAACAGCATTTGAAAATCCTGACCAGTTATAAAACTGGATTTGAAAATTCCGACCAGTTATAGAAATTGGATTTGAAAATCCCGACCAGTTATGACATTAGATTTTGAAATCACGACCAGTTATAGAAACTGGATTTGAAAATCCCAACCAGTTATAGAAACTGGATTTGAAAATCCCGACCAGTTATAGAAACTGGATTTGAAAATCCCGACCAGTTGTAAAAACTGAATTTTGAAAATCCCGACCAGTTACAAAAACTGGATTTGAAAATCCCGACCAGTTATAAAAACTAGATTTGAAAATCTCGACCAGTTATAGAAACTGGATTTGAAAATCCCGACCAGTTATAGAAACTGGATTTAAAAATCCCGACCAGTTATAGAAACTAGATTTAAAAATCCCGACCAGTTATAAAACTGGATTTGAAAATCCCGACCAGTTATAGAAACTGGATTTAAAAATCCCAACCAGTTATAAAAACTGGATTTGAAAATACCGACCAGTTATAGAAACTGGATTTCAAAATACCGACCAGTTATAGAAACTGGATTTGAAAATCCCGACCAGTTATAGAAACTGGATTTGAAAATCCCGACCAGTTATAACACTGAATTTGAAAATCCCGACCAGTTATAAAAACTGGATTTGAAAATCCCGACCAGTTATAGAAACTGGATTTGAAAATCCTGACCTGTTATAGAAACTGAATTTGAAAATCCTGACCAGTTATGAAAACTGGATTTGAAAATCCCGACCAGTTATAAAACTGGATTTGAAAATCCCGACGAGTTATAGAAACTAAATTTGAAAATCCTGATCATTTATAACACTGGATTTGAAAATCCCGACCAATTATAAAACTAGATTTGAAAATCCCGACCAGTTATAGCAAATGGATTTGAAAATCCCGACCAGTTATAAAATTGGATTTGAAAATCCCGACCAGTTATGACACTAGATTTGAAAATCCCGACCAGTTATAGAAACTGGATTTGAAAATCCCGACCAGTTATAAAAACTAGATTTGAAAATTCAGACCAGTTATAGAAACTGGATTTGAAAATCCTGACCAGTTATACAAATTGGATTTTAAAATCCCGACCAATTATAGAAACTGGATTTGAAAATCCTGACCAGTTATAGAAACTGGATTTGAAAATCCCGACCAGTTATAAAAACTAGATTTGAAAATCCCGATCAGTTATAGAAACTGGATTTGAAAATCCCGACCAGTTATAGAAACTGGATTTGAAAATATCGACCAGTTATAGAAACTAGATTTGAAAATCCCAACCAGTTATAAAACTGGATTTGAAAATCCCGACCAGTTATAGAAACTGGATTTGAAAATCCCGACCAGTTATAAAAACTGGATTTGAAAATGCCAACCAGTTATAGAAACTGGATTTCAAAATCCCTACCAGTTATAGAAACTGGAGTTGAAAATCCCGACCAGTTATAAAAACTGGATTTGAAAATCCCGACCAGTTATAAAACTGGATTTGAAAATCCTGACTAGTTATAGAAACTGAATTTGAAAATCCTGACCAGTTATAAAAATTGGATTTGAAAGTCCCGACCAGTTATAAAAACTGGATTTGAAAATCCCGACCAGTTATAGAAACTGGATTTGAAAATCCTGACCAGTTATAGAAATTGAATTTCAAAATCCTGACCAGTTATGAAAACTGGATTTGAAAATCCCGACCAGGTATAAAACTGGATTTGAAAATCCCGACGAGTTATAGAAACTAAATTTGAAAATCCTGATTAGTTATTACACTGGATTTGAAAATTCCGACCAATTATAAAACTAGATTTGAAAATCCCGACCAGTTATAGCAAATGGATTTGAAAATCACGACCAGTTATAGAAACTAGATTTGAAAATCCCGACCATTTATAAAATCTGGAATTGAAAATCCCGACCAGTTATAGAAACTGATTTCAAAATCCCGACCAGTTATAGAAACTGGATTTGAAAATCCCGACCAGTTATAGAAACTGGATTTGAAAATCCCGACCAGTTATAACACTGAATTTGAAAATCTCGACCGGTTATAAAAACTGGATTTGAAAATCCCGACCAGTTATAGAATGTTGATTTGAAAATCCTGACCAGTTATAGAAACTGGATTTGAAAATCCCGACTAGTTATAAAAACTGGATTTGAAAATCTCGACCAGTTATAAAACTGGATTTGAAAATCCCGACCAGTTATAGAAATTAGATTTGAAAATCCTGATCAGTTATAACACTGGATTTGAAAATCCCGACCAATTATAAAACTAGATTTGAAAATCGGGACCTATTATAAAAACTGGATTTGAAAATTCCGACCAGTTATAAATCTGGATTTGAAAATCCCAACCAGTTATAAAACTAGATTTAAAAATCCCGACCAGTTATAGAAACAGCATTTGAAAATCCTGACCAGTTATAAAACTGGATTTGAAAATCCCGACCAGTTATAGAAATTGGATTTGAAAATCCCGACCAGTTATGACACTAGATTTTGAAATCACGACCAGTTATAGAAACTGGATTTGAAAATCCCAACCAGTTATAGAAACTGGATTTGAAAATCCCCACCAGTTATAGAAACTGGATTTGAAAATCCCGACTAGTTGTAAAAACTGAATTTTGAAAATCCCGACCAGTTACAAAAACTGGATTTGAAAATCCCGACCAGTTATAAAAACTAGATTTGAAAATCTCGACCAGTTATAGAAACTGGATTTGAAAATCCCGACCAGTTATAGAAACTGGATTTGAAAATCCCGACCAGTTATAAAAACTAGATTTGAAAATCCCAACCAGTTATAAAACTGGATTTGAAAATCCCGACCAGTTATAGAAACTGGATTTGAAAATCCCGACCAGTTATAAAAAATGGATTTGAAAATCCCGACCTGTTATAGAAACTGGATTTCAAAATACCGACCAGTTATAGAAACTCGATTTGAAAAGCCCGACCAGTTATAGAAACTGGATTTGAAAATCCTGACCAGTTATAACACTGAATTTGAAAATCCCGACCAGTTATAAAACTAGATTTGAAAATCCTGACCAGTTATAAAACTGGATTTGAAAATCCCGACCAGTTATAAAACTGGATTTGAAAATCCCGACCAGTTATAAAACTGGATTTTGAAATCACGACCAGTTATAGAAACTGGATTTGAAAATCCCAACCAGTTATAGAAACTAGATTTGAAAATCCCGACCAGTTATAGAAACTGGATTTGAAAATCCCGACCAGTTGTAAAAACTGAATTTTGAAAATCCCGACCAGTTACAAAAACTGGATTTGAAAATCCCGACCAGTTATAAAAACTAGATTTGAAAATCTCGACCAGTTATAGAAACTGGATTTGAAAATCCCGACCAGTTATAGAAACTGGATTTGAAAATCCCGACTAGTTATAGAAACTTGATTTGAAAATCCCGACCAGTTATAAAACTGGATTTGAAAATCCCGACCAGTTATAGAAACTGGATTTAAAAATCCCGACCAGTTATAGAAACTGGATTTCAAAATCCCGACCAGTTATAAAACTAAATTTAAAAATCCCGACCAGTTATAAAAACTGGATTTGAAAATCCCAACCAGTTATAGAAACTGGATTTCAAAATCCCGACCAGCTATAGAAACTGGAGTTGAAAATCCCGACCAGTTATAACACTGAATTTGAAAATCCCGACCAGTTATAAAAACTGGATTTGAAAATCCCAACCAGTTATAGAAACTGGATTTGAAAATCCTGACCAGTTATAGAAACTGAATTTGAAAATCCCGACCAGTTATTAAAACTGGATTTGAAAATCCCGACCAGTTATAAAACTGGATTTGAAAATCCCGACGAGTTATAGAAACTGAATTTGAAAATCCTGATCAGTTATAACACTGGATTTGAAAATCCCGACCAATTATAAAACTAGATTTGAAAATCCCGACCAGTTATAAAACTGGATTTGAAAATCCCGACCAGTTATAAAAACTAGAGTTGAAAATGCCGACCAGTTATAGAAACTGGATTTGAAAATCCCGACCAGTTATAGAAACTGGATTTGAAAATCTCGACCAGTTATAGAAACAGGATTTGAAAATCCCGACCAGTTATAGAAACTAGATTTGAAAATCCCGACCATTTATAAAATCTGGAATTGAAAATCCCGACCAGTTATAGAAACTGATTTCAAAATCCCGACCAGTTATAGAAACTGGATTTGAAAATCCCGACCAGTTATAGAAACTGGATTTGAAAATCCCGACCAGTTATAACACTGAATTTGAAAATACCGACCGGTTATAAAAACTGGATTTGAAAATCCCGACCAGTTATAGAATGTTGATTTGAAAATCATGACCAGTTATAGAAACTGGATTTGAAAATCCCGACCAGTTATAAAAACTGGATTTGAAAATCTCGACCAGTTATAAAACTGGATTTGAAAATCCCGACCAGTTATAGAAATTAGATTTGAAAATCCTGATCAGTTATAACACTGGATTTGAAAATCCCGACCAATTATAAAACTAGATTTGAAAATCGGGACCTATTATAAAAACTGGATTTGAAAATCCCGACCAGTTATAAATCTGGATTTGAAAATCCCAACCAGTTATAAAACTAGATTTAAAAATCCCGACCAGTTATAGAAACAGCATTTGAAAATCCTGACCAGTTATAAAACTGGATTTGAAAATCCCGACCAGTTATAGAAATTGGATTTGAAAATCCCGACCAGTTATGACACTAGATTTTGAAATCACGACCAGTTATAGAAACTGGATTTGAAAATCCCAACCAGTTATAGAAACTGGATTTGAAAATCCCCACCAGTTATAGAAACTGGATTTGAAAATCCCGACCAGTTGTAAAAACTGAATTTTGAAAATCCCGACCAGTTACAAAAATTGGATTTGAAAATCCCGACCAGTTATAAAAACTAGATTTGAAAATCTCGACCAGTTATAGAAACTGGATTTGAAAATCCCGACCAGTTATAGAAACTGGATTTGAAAATCCCGACCAGTTATAGAAACTAGATTTGAAAATCCCAACCAGTTATAAAACTGGATTTGAAAATCCCGACCAGTTATAGAAACTGGATTTGAAAATCCCGACTAGTTATAAAAACTGGATTTGAAAATCCCGACCAGTTAGAGAAACTGGATTTCAAAATACCGACCAGTTATAGAAACTCGATTTGAAAATCCCGACCAGTTATAGAAACTGGATTTGAAAATCCTGACCAGTTATAACACTGAATTTGAAAATCCCGACCAGTTATAAAACTAGATTTGAAAATCCCGACCAGTTATAGAAAATGGATTTGAAAATCCCGACCAGTTATAAAACTGGATTTGAAAATCCCGACCAGTTATAAAACTGGATTTGAAAATCCCGACCAGTTATACAAACTAGATTTGAAAATCCCGACCAGTTATAAAAACTAGATTTGAAAATCCCGACCAGTTATAGAAACTGGATTTGAAAATCCCGACCAGTTATAGAAACTGGGTTTGAAAATATCGACCAATTATAGAAACTAGATTTGAAAATCCCGACCAGTTATAAAAACTAGATTTGAAAATCCCGACCAGTTATAAAAACTAGATTTGAAAATCCCGACCAGTTATAGAAACTGGATTTGAAAATCCCGACCAGATATAGAAACTGGATTTGAAAATATCGACCAATTATAGAAACTAGATTTGAAAATCCCGACCAGTTATAAAACTGGATTTGAAAATCTCGACCAGTTATAGAAACTGGATTTGAAAATCCCGACCAGTTATAAAAACTGGATTTGAAAATCCCAACCAGTTATAGAAACTGGATTTCAAAATCCCGACCAGTTATAGAAACTGGAGTTGAAAATCCCGACCAGTTATAACACTGAATTTGAAAATCCCGACCAGTTATAAAAACTGGATTTGAAAATCCCAACCAGTTATAGAAACTGGATTTGAAAATCCTGACCAGTTATAGAAACTGAATTTGAAAATCCCGACCAGTTATTAAAACTGGATTTGAAAATCCCGACCAGTTATAAAACTGGATTTGAAAATCCCGACGAGTTATAGAAACTGAATTTGAAAATCCTGATCAGTTATAACACTGGATTTGAAAATCCCGACCAATTATAAAACTAGATTTGAAAATCCCGACCAGTTATAAAACTGGATTTGAAAATCCCGACCAGTTATAAAAACTAGAGTTGAAAATGCCGACCAGTTATAGAAACTGGATTTGAAAATCCCGACCAGTTATAGAAACTGGATTTGAAAATCTCGACCAGTTATAGAAACAGGATTTGAAAATCCCGACCAGTTATAGAAACTAGATTTGAAAATCCCGACCATTTATAAAATCTGGAATTGAAAATCCCGACCAGTTATAGAAACTGATTTCAAAATCCCGACCAGTTATAGAAACTGGATTTGAAAATCCCGACCAGTTATAGAAACTGGATTTGAAAATCCCGACCAGTTATAACACTGAATTTGAAAATACCGACCGGTTATAAAAACTGGATTTGAAAATCCCGACCAGTTATAGAATGTTGATTTGAAAATCCTGACCAGTCATAGAAACTGGATTTGAAAATCCCGACCAGTTATAAAAACTGGATTTGAAAATCTCGACCAGTTATAAAACTGGATTTGAAAATCCCGACCAGTTATAGAAATTAGATTTGAAAATCCTGATCAGTTATAACACTGGATTTGAAAATCCCGACCAATTATAAAACTAGATTTGAAAATCGGGACCTATTATAAAAACTGGATTTGAAAATCCCGACCAGTTATAAATCTGGATTTGAAAATCCCAACCAGTTATAAAACTAGATTTAAAAATCCCGACCAGTTATAGAAACAGCATTTGAAAATCCTGACCAGTTATAAAACTGGATTTGAAAATCCCGACCAGTTATAGAAATTGGATTTGAAAATCCCGACCAGTTATGACACTAGATTTTGAAATCACGACCAGTTATAGAAACTGGATTTGAAAATCCCAACCAGTTATAGAAACTGGATTTGAAAATCCCGACCAGTTATAGAAACTGGATCTGAAAATCCCGACCAGTTGTAAAAACTGAATTTTGAAAATCCTGACCAGTTACAAAAACTGGATTTGAAAATCCCGACCAGTTATAAAAACTAGATTTGAAAATCTCGACCAGTTATAGAAACTGGATTTGAGAATCCCGACCAGTTATAGAAACTGGATTTGAAAATCCCGACCAGTTATAGAAACTAGATTTGAAAATCCCGACCAGTTATAAAACTGGATTTGAAAATACCGACCAGTTATAGAAACTGGATTTAAAAATCCCCACCAGTTATAAAAACTGGATTTGAAAATCCCGACCAGTTATAGAAACTGGATTTCAAAATATCGACCAGTTATAGAAACTGGATTTGAAAATCCCGACCAGTTATAGAAACTGGATTTGAAAATCCCGACCAGTTATAACATTGAATTTGAAAATCCCGACCAGTTATAAAAACTGGATTTGAAAATCCCGACCAGTTATAGAAACTGGATTTGAAAATCCTGACCTGTTATAGAAACTGAATTTGAAAATCCTGACCAGTTATGAAAACTGGATTTGAAAATCCCGACCAGTTATAAAACTGGATTTGAAAATCCCGACGAGTTATAGAAACTAAATTTTAAAATCCTGATCAGTTATAACACTTGATTTGACAATCCCGACCAATTATAAAACTAGATTTGAAAATCCCGACCAGTTATAGCAAATGGATTTGAAAATCCCGACCAGTTATAAAATTGGATTTGAAAATCCCGACCAGTTATAACACTGAATTTGAAAATACCGACCGGTTATAAAAACTGGATTTGAAAATCCCGACCAGTTATAGAATGTTGATTTGAAAATCCTGACCAGTTATAGAAACTGGATTTGAAAATCCCGACCAGTTATAAAAACTGGATTTGAAAATCTCGACCAGTTATAAAACTGGATTTGAAAATCCCGACCAGTTATAGAAATTAGATTTGAAAATCCTGATCAGTTATAACACTGGATTTGAAAATCCCGACCAATTATAAAACTAGATTTGAAAATCGGGACCTATTATAAAAACTGGATTTGAAAATCCCGACCAGTTATAAATCTGGATTTGAAAATCCCAACCAGTTATAAAACTAGATTTAAAAATCCCGACCAGTTATAGAAACAGCATTTGAAAATCCTGACCAGTTATAAAACTGGATTTGAAAATCCCGACCAGTTATAGAAATTGGATTTGAAAATCCCGACCAGTTATGACACTAGATTTTGAAATCACGACCAGTTATAGAAACTGGATTTGAAAATCCCAACCAGTTATAGAAACTGGATTTGAAAATCCCGACCAGTTATAGAAACTGGATCTGAAAATCCCGACCAGTTGTAAAAACTGAATTTTGAAAATCCTGACCAGTTACAAAAACTGGATTTGAAAATCCCGACCAGTTATAAAAACTAGATTTGAAAATCTCGACCAGTTATAGAAACTGGATTTGAGAATCCCGACCAGTTATAGAAACTGGATTTGAAAATCCCGACCAGTTATAGAAACTAGATTTGAAAATCCCGACCAGTTATAAAACTGGATTTGAAAATACCGACCAGTTATAGAAACTGGATTTAAAAATCCCCACCAGTTATAAAAACTGGATTTGAAAATCCCGACCAGTTATAGAAACTGGATTTCAAAATACCGACCAGTTATAGAAACTGGATTTGAAAATCCCGACCAGTTATAGAAACTGGATTTGAAAATCCCGACCAGTTATAACATTGAATTTGAAAATCCCGACCAGTTATAAAAACTGGATTTGAAAATCCCGACCAGTTATAGAAACTGGATTTGAAAATCCTGACCTGTTATAGAAACTGAATTTGAAAATCCTGACCAGTTATGAAAACTGGATTTGAAAATCCCGACCAGTTATAAAACTGGATTTGAAAATCCCGACGAGTTATAGAAACTAAATTTTAAAATCCTGATCAGTTATAACACTTGATTTGACAATCCCGACCAATTATAAAACTAGATTTGAAAATCCCGACCAGTTATAGCAAATGGATTTGAAAATCCCGACCAGTTATAAAATTGGATTTGAAAATCCCGACCAGTTATGACACTAGATTTAAAAATATCGACCAGTTATAGAAACTGGATTTGAAAATCCCGACCAGTTATAAAAACTAGATTTGAAAATTCAGACCAGTTATAGAAACTGGATTTGAAAATTCTGACCAGTTATAGAAATTGGATTTTAAAATCCCGACCAATTATAGAAACTGGATTTGAAAATCCTGACCAGTTATAGAAACTGGATTTGAAAATCCCGACCAGTTATAAAAACTAGATTTGAAAATCCCGATCAGTTATAGAAACTGGATTTGAAAATCCCGACCAGTTATAGAAACTGGATTTGAAAATATCGACCAGTTATAGAAACTAGATTTGAAAATCCCAACCAGTTATAAAACTGGATTTGAAAATCCCGACCAGTTATAGAAACTGGATTTGAAAATCCCGACCAGTTATAAAAACTGGATTTGAAAATGCCAACCAGTTATAGAAACTGGATTTCAAAATCCCTACCAGTTATAGAAACTGGAGTTGAAAATCCCGACCAGTTATAAAAACTGGATTTGAAAATCCCGACCAGTTATAAAACTGGATTTGAAAATCCTGACTAGTTATAGAAACTGGATTTGAAAATCCTGACCAGTTATAAAAACTGGATTTGAAAATCCCGACCAGTTATAGAAACTGGATTTGAAAATCCTGACCAGTTATAGAAATTGAATTTGAAAATCCTGACCAGTTATGAAAACTGGATTTGAAAATCCCGACCAGTTATAAAACTGGATTTGAAAATCCCGACGAGTTATAGAAACTAAATTTGAAAATCCTGATTAGTTATAACACTGGATTTGAAAATTCCGACCAATTATAAAACTAGATTTGAAAATCCCGACCAGTTATAGCAAATGGATTTGAAAATCCCGACCAGTTATAGAAACTAGATTTAAAAATCCCGACCATTTATAAAATCTGGAATTGAAAATCCCGACCAGTTATAGAAACTGATTTCAAAATCCCGACCAGTTATAGAAACTGGATTTGAAAATCCCGACCAGTTATAGAAACTGGATTTGAAAATCCCGACCAGTTATAACACTGAATTTGAAAATCTCGACCGGTTATAAAAACTGGATTTGAAAATCCCGACCAGTTATAGAATGTTGATTTGAAAATCCTGACCAGTTATAGAAACTGGATTTGAAAATCCCGACCAGTTATAAAAACTGGATTTGAAAATCTCGACCAGTTATAAAACTGGATTTGAAAATCCCGACCAGTTATAGAAATTAGATTTGAAAATCCTGATCAGTTATAACACTGGATTTTAAAATCCCGACCAATTATAAAACTAGATTTGAAAATCGGGACCTATTATAAAAACTGGATTTGAAAATCCCGACCAGTTATAAATCTGGATTTGAAAATCCCAACCAGTTATAAAACTAGATTTAAAAATCCCGACCAGTTATAAAAACAGCATTTGAAAATCCTGACCAGTTATAAAACTGGATTTGAAAATCCCGACCAGTTATAGAAATTGGATTTGAAAATCCCGACCAGTTATGACACTAGATTTTGAAATCACGACCAGTTATAGAAACTGGATTTGAAACTCCCAACCAGTTATAGAAACTGGATTTGAAAATCCCGACCAGTTATAGAAACTGGATTTGAAAATCCCGACCAGTTGTAAAAACTGAATTTTGAAAATCCCGACCAGTTACAAAAACTTGATTTGAAAATCCCGACCAGTTATAAAAACTAGATTTGAAAATCTCGACCAGTTATAGAAGCTGGATTTGAAAATCCCGACCAGTTATAGAAACTGGATTTGAAAATCCCGACCAGTTATAGAAACTAGATTTGAAAATCCCAACCAGTTATAAAACTGGATTTGAAAATCCCGACCAGTTATAGAAACTGGATTTGAAAATCCCGACCAGTTATAAAAACTGGATTTGAAAATCCCGACCAGTTATAGAAACTGGATTTCAAAATACCGACCAGTTATAGAAACTGGATTTGAAAATCCCGACCAGTTATAGAAACTGGATTTGAAAATCACGACCAGTTATAACACTGAATTTGAAAATCCCGACCAGTTATAAAACTAGATTTGAAAATCCCGACCAGTTATAGAAAATGGATTTGAAAATCCCGACCAGTTATAAAACTGGATTTGAAAATCCCGACCAGTTATAAAAACTAGATTTGAAAATCTCGACCAGTTATAGAAACTGGATTTGAAAATCCCGACCAGTTATAGAAACTGGATTTGAAAATATCGACCAATTATAGAAACTAGATTTGAAAATCCCGACCAGTTATAAAAACTAGATTTGAAAATCCCGACCAGTTATAAAAACTAGATTTGAAAATCCCGACCAGTTATAGAAACTGGATTTGAAAATCCCGACCAGTTATAGAAACTGGATTTGAAAATATCGACCAATTATAGAAACTAGATTTGAAAATCCCGACCAGTTATAAAAACTAGATTTGAATATCCCGACCAGTTATAAAAACTAGATTTGAAAATCCCGACCAGTTATAGAAACTGGATTTGAAAATCCCGACCAGTTATAGAAACTGGATTTGAAAATATCGACCAATTATAGAAACTAGATTTGAAAATCCCGACCAGTTATAAAACTGGATTTGAAAATCTCGACCAGTTATAGAAACTGGATTTGAAAATCCCGACCAGTTATAAAAACTGGATTTGAAAATCCCAACCAGTTATAGAAACTGGATTTCAAAATCCCGACCAGTTATAGAAACTGGAGTTGAAAATCCCGACCAATTATAACACTGAATTTGAAAATCCCGACCAGTTATAAAAACTGGATTTGAAAATCCCAACCAGTTATTGAAACTGTATTTGAAAATCCTGACCAGTTATAGAAACTGAATTTGAAAATCCCGACCAATTATTAAAACTGGATTTGAAAATTCCGACCAGTTATAAAACTTGATTTGAAAATCCCGACGAGTTATAGAAACTGAATTTGAAAATCCTGATCAGTTATAACACTGGATTTGAAAATCCCGACCAATTATAAAACTAGATTTGAAAATCCCGACCAGTTATAAAACTGGATTTGAAAATCCCGACCAGTTATAAAAACTAGAGTTGAAAATGCCGACCAGTTATAGAAACTGGATTTGAAAATCCCGACCAGTTATAGAAACTGGATTTGAAAATCTCGACCAGTTATAGAAACAGGATTTGAAAATCCCGACCAGTTATAGAAACTAGATTTGAAAATCCCGACCATTTATAAAATCTGGAATTGAAAATCCCGACCAGTTATAGAAACTGATTTCAAAATCCCGACCAGTTATAGAAACTGGATTTGAAAATCCCGACCAGTTATAGAAACTGGATTTGAAAATCCCGAACAGTTATAACACTGAATTTGAAAATCCCGACCGGTTATAAAAACTGGATTTGAAAATCCCGACCAGTTATAGAATGTTGATTTGAAAATCCTGACCAGTTATAAAAACTGGATTTGAAAATCCCGACCAGTTATAAAAACTGGATTTGAAAATCTCGACCAGTTATAAAACTGGATTTGAAAATAATCCCGACCAGTTATAGAAATTAGATTTGAAAATCCTGATCAGTTATAACACTGGATTTGAAAATCCCGACCAATTATAAAACTAGATTTGAAAATCGGGACCTATTATAAAAACTGGATTTGAAAATCCCGATCAGTTATAAATCTGGATTTGAAAATCCCAACCAGTTATAAAACTAGATTTAAAAATCCCGACCAGTTATAGAAACAGCATTTGAAAATCCTGACCAGTTATAAAACTGGATTTGAAAATCCCGACCAGTTATAGAAATTGGATTTGAAAATCCCGACCAGTTATGACACTAGAATTTCAAATCACGACGAGTTATAGAAACTGGATTTGAAAATCCCAACCAGTTATAGAAACTAGATTTGAAAATCCCGACCAGTTATAGAAACTGGATTTGAAAATCCCGACCAGTTGTAAAAACTGAATTTTGAAAATCCCGACCAGTTACAAAAACTGGATTTGAAAATCCCGACCAGTTATAAAAACTAGATTTGAAAATCTCGACCAGTTATAGAAACTGGATTTGAAAATCCCGACCAGTTATAGAAACTGGATTTGAAAATCCCGACTAGTTATAGAAACTTGATTTGAAAATCCCGACCAGTTATAAAACTGGATTTGAAAATCCCGACCAGTTATAGAAACTGGATTTAAAAATCCCGACCAGTTATAGAAACTGGATTTGAAAATCCCGACCTGTTATAGAAACTGGATTTGAAAATCCCGACCAGTTATAACACTGAATTTGAAAATCCCGACCAGTTATAAAAACTGGATTTGAAAATCCCGACCAGTTATAGAAACTGGATTTGAAAATCCTGACCTGTTATAGAAACTGAATTTGAAAATCCTGACCAGTTATGAAAACTAGATTTGAAAATCCCGACTAGTTATAAAACTGGATTTGAAAATCCCGACGAGTTATAGAAACTAAATTTGAAAATCCTGATCAGTTATAACACTGGATTTGAAAATCCCGACCAATTATAAAACTAGATTTGAAAATCCCGACCAGTTATAGCAAATGGATTTGAAAATCCGGACCAGTTATAAAATTGGATTTGAAAATCCCGACCAGTTATGACACTAGATTTGAAAATCCCGACCAGTTATAGAAACTGGATTTGAAAATCCCGACCAGTTATAAAAACTAGATTTGAAAATTCAGACCAGTTATAGAAACTGGATTTGAAAATCCTGACCAGTTATAGAAATTGGATTTTAAAATCCCGACCAATTATAGAAACTGGATTTGAAAATCCTGACCAGTTATAGAAACTGGATTTGAAAATCCCGACCAGTTATAAAAACTAGATTTGAAAATCCCGATCAGTTATAGAAACTGGATTTGAAAATCTCGACCAGTTATTGAAACTGGATTTGAAAATATCGACCAGTTATAGAAACTAGATTTGAAAATCCCAACCAGTTATAAAACTGGATTTGAAAATCCCGACCAGTTATAGAAACTGGATTTGAAAATCCCGACCAGTTATAAAAACTGGATTTGAAAATGCCAACCAGTTATAGAAACTGGATTTCAAAATCCCTACCAGTTATAGAAACTGGAGTTGAAAATCCCGACCAGTTATAAAAACTGGATTTGAAAATCTCGACCAGTTATAAAATTGGATTTGAAAATCCTGACTAGTTATAGAAACTGAATTTGAAAATCCTGACCAGTTATAAAAACTGGATTTGAAAGTCCCGACCAGTTATAAAAACTGGATTTGAAAATCCCGACCAGTTATAGAAACTGGATTTGAAAATCCTGACCAGTTATAGAAATTGAATTTGAAAATCCTGACCAGTTATGAAAACTGGATTTGAAAATCCCGACCAGTTATAAAACTGGATTTGAAAATCCCGACCAGTTATAGAAACTAGATTTGAAAATCCCAACCAGTTATAAAACTGGATTTGAAAATCCCGACCAGTTATAGAAACTGGATTTGAAAATCCCGACCAGTTATAAAAACTGGATTTGAAAATCCCGACCAGTTATAGAAACTGGATTTCAAAATACCGACCAGTTATAGAAACTGGATTTGAAAATCCCGACCAGTTATAGAAACTGGATTTGAAAATCACGACCAGTTATAACACTGAATTTGAAAATCCCGACCAGTTATAAAACTAGATTTGAAAATCCCGACCAGTTATAGAAAATGGATTTGAAAATCCCGACCAGTTATAAAACTGGATTTGAAAATCCCGACCAGTTATAAAAACTAGATTTGAAAATCTCGACCAGTTATAGAAACTGGATTTGAAAATCCCGACCAGTTATAGAAACTGGATTTGAAAATATCGACCAATTATAGAAACTAGATTTGAAAATCCCGACCAGTTATAAAAACTAGATTTGAAAATCCCGACCAGTTATAAAAACTAGATTTGAAAATCCCGACCAGTTATAGAAACTGGATTTGAAAATCCCGACCAGTTATAGAAACTGGATTTGAAAATATCGACCAATTATAGAAACTAGATTTGAAAATCCCGACCAGTTATAAAAACTAGATTTGAATATCCCGACCAGTTATAAAAACTAGATTTGAAAATCCCGACCAGTTATAGAAACTGGATTTGAAAATCCCGACCAGTTATAGAAACTGGATTTGAAAATATCGACCAATTATAGAAACTAGATTTGAAAATCCCGACCAGTTATAAAACTGGATTTGAAAATCTCGACCAGTTATAGAAACTGGATTTGAAAATCCCGACCAGTTATAAAAACTGGATTTGAAAATCCCAACCAGTTATAGAAACTGGATTTCAAAATCCCGACCAGTTATAGAAACTGGAGTTGAAAATCCCGACCAATTATAACACTGAATTTGAAAATCCCGACCAGTTATAAAAACTGGATTTGAAAATCCCAACCAGTTATTGAAACTGGATTTGAAAATCCTGACCAGTTATAGAAACTGAATTTGAAAATCCCGACCAGTTATTAAAACTGGATTTGAAAATTCCGACCAGTTATAAAACTTGATTTGAAAATCCCGACGAGTTATAGAAACTGAATTTGAAAATCCTGATCAGTTATAACACTGGATTTGAAAATCCCGACCAATTATAAAACTAGATTTGAAAATCCCGACCAGTTATAAAACTGGATTTGAAAATCCCGACCAGTTATAAAAACTAGAGTTGAAAATGCCGACCAGTTATAGAAACTGGATTTGAAAATCCCGACCAGTTATAGAAACTGGATTTGAAAATCTCGACCAGTTATAGAAACAGGATTTGAAAATCCCGACCAGTTATAGAAACTAGATTTGAAAATCCCGACCATTTATAAAATCTGGAATTGAAAATCCCGACCAGTTATAGAAACTGATTTCAAAATCCCGACCAGTTATAGAAACTGGATTTGAAAATCCCGACCAGTTATAGAAACTGGATTTGAAAATCCCGAACAGTTATAACACTGAATTTGAAAATCCCGACCGGTTATAAAAACTGGATTTGAAAATCCCGACCAGTTATAGAATGTTGATTTGAAAATCCTGACTAGTTATAAAAACTGGATTTGAAAATCCCGACCAGTTATAAAAACTGGATTTGAAAATCTCGACCAGTTATAAAACTGGATTTGAAAATAATCCCGACCAGTTATAGAAATTAGATTTGAAAATCCTGATCAGTTATAACACTGGATTTGAAAATCCCGACCAATTATAAAACTAGATTTGAAAATCGGGACCTATTATAAAAACTGGATTTGAAAATCCCGACCAGTTATAAATCTGGATTTGAAAATCCCAACCAGTTATAAAACTAGATTTAAAAATCCCGACCAGTTATAGAAACAGCATTTGAAAATCCTGACCAGTTATAAAACTGGATTTGAAAATCCCGACCAGTTATAGAAATTGGATTTGAAAATCCCGACCAGTTATGACACTAGATTTTGAAATCACGACCAGTTATAGAAACTGGATTTGAAAATCCCAACCAGTTATAGAAACTAGATTTGAAAATCCCGACCAGTTATAGAAACTGGATTTGAAAATCCCGACCAGTTGTAAAAACTGAATTTTGAAAATCTCGACCAGTTACAAAAACTGGATTTGAAAATCCCGACCAGTTATAAAAACTAGATTTGAAAATCTCGACCAGTTATAGAAACTAGATTTGAAAATCCCGACCAGTTATAGAAACTGGATTTGAAAATCCCGACTAGTTATAGAAACTTGATTTGAAAATCCCGACCAGTTATAAAACTGGATTTGAAAATCCCGACCAGTTATAGAAACTGGATTTAAAAATCCCGACCAGTTATAGAAACTGGATTTGAAAATCCCGACCTGTTATAGAAACTGGATTTGAAAATCCCGACCAGTTATAACACTGAATTTGAAAATCCCGACCAGTTATAAAAACTGGATTTGAAAATCCCGACCAGTTATAGAAACTGGATTTGAAAATCCTGACCTGTTATAGAAACTGAATTTGAAAATCCTGACCAGTTATGAAAACTGGATTTGAAAATCCCGACTAGTTATAAAACTGGATTTGAAAATCCCGACGAGTTATAGAAACTAAATTTGAAAATCCTGATCAGTTATAACACTGGATTTGAAAATCCCGACCAATTATAAAACTAGATTTGAAAATCCCGACCAGTTATAGCAAATGGATTTGAAAATCCGGACCAGTTATAAAATTGGATTTGAAAATCCCGACCAGTTATGACACTAGATTTGAAAATCCCGACCAGTTATAGAAACTGGATTTAAAAATCCCGACCAGTTATAAAAACTAGATTTGAAAATTCAGACCAGTTATAGAAACTGGATTTGAAAATCCTGACCAGTTATAGAAATTGGATTTTAAAATCCCGACCAATTATAGAAACTGGATTTGAAAATCCTGACCAGTTATAGAAACTGGATTTGAAAATCCCGACCAGTTATAAAAACTAGATTTGAAAATCCCGATCAGTTATAGAAACTGGATTTGAAAATCCCGACCAGTTATTGAAACTGGATTTGAAAATATCGACCAGTTATAGAAACTAGATTTGAAAATCCCAACCAGTTATAAAACTGGATTTGAAAATCCCGACCAGTTATAGAAACTGGATTTGAAAATCCCGACTAGTTATAAAAACTGGATTTGAAAATGCCAACCAGTTATAGAAACTGGATTTCAAAATCCCTACCAGTTATAGAAACTGGAGTTGAAAATCCCGACCAGTTATAAAAACTGGATTTGAAAATCCCGACCAGTTATAAAATTGGATTTGAAAATCCTGACTAGTTATAGAAACTGAATTTGAAAATCCTGACCAGTTATAAAAACTGGATTTGAAAGTCCCGACCAGTTATAAAAACTGGATTTGAAAATCCCGACCAGTTATAGAAACTGGATTTGAAAATCCTGACCAGTTATAGAAATTGAATTTGAAAATCCTGACCAGTTACGAAAACTGGATTTGAAAATCCCGACCAGTTATAAAACTGGATTTGAAAATCCTTACGAGTTATAGAAACTAAATTTGAAAATCCTGATCAGTTATAACACTGGATTTGAAAATTCCGACCAATTATAAAACTAGATTTGAAAATCCCGACCAGTTATAGCAAATGGATTTGAAAATCCCGACCAGTTATAAAACTGGATTTGAAAATCCCGACCAGTTATGACACTAGATTTGAAAATCCCGACCAACTATAAAAACTGGATTTGAAAATCCCGACCAGTTATAGAAACTGGATTTTAAAATCCCGACCAATTATAGAAACTGGATTTGAAAATCCTGACCAGTTATAGAAACTGGATTTGAAAATCCCGAGCAGTTATAAAAACTAGATTTGAAAATCCCGACCAGTTATAGAAACTGGATTTGAAAATCCCGACCAGTTATAGAAACTGGATTTGAAAATATCGACCAGTTATAGAAACTAGATTTGAAAATCCCGACCAGTTATAAAACTGGATTTGAAAATCTCGACCAGTTATAGAAACTGGATTTGAAAATCCCGACCAGTTATAAAAACTGGATTTGAAAATCTCAACCAGTTATAGAAACTGGATTTCAAAATCCCGACCAGTTATAGAAACTGGAGTTGAAAATCCCGACCAGTTATAACACTGAATTTGAAAATCTCGACCAGTTATAAAAACTGGATTTGAAATTCCCGACCAGTTATAGAAAGTGGATTTGAAAATCCTGACCAGTTATAAAAACTAGATTTGAAAATCCTGACCAGTTATAAAACTGAAATTGAAAATCCCGACCAGTTATAAAAACTAGAGTTGAAAATCCCGACCAGTTATAGAAACTGGATTTGAAAATCCCGACCAGTTATAGAAACTGGATTTGAAAATATCGACCAGTTATAGAAACAGGATTTGAAAATCCCGACCAGTTATAGAAACTGGATTTGAAAATCCCGACCAGTTATAAAATCTAGAATTGAAAATCCCGACCAGTTATATAAACTGGATTTTAAAATCCCGACCAGTTATAGAAACTGGATTTGAAAATCCCGACCAGTTATAGAAACTGGATTTAAAAATCCCGACCAGTTATAACACTGAATTTGAAAATCCCGACCGGTTATAAAAACTGGATTTGAAAATCCCGACCAGTTATAGAAACTTGATTTGAAAATCCTGACCAGTTATAGAAACTAGATTTGAAAATCCCGACCAGTTATAAAAACTGGATTTGAAAATCTCGACCAGTTATAAAACTGGATTTGAAAATCCCGACCAGTTATAGAAATTGGATTTGAAAATACTGATCAGTTATAACACTGGATTTGAAAATCCCGACCAATTATAAAACTGGATTTGAAAATCCCGACCAGTTATAAATCTGGATTTGAAAATCCCAACCAGTTATAAAACTAGATTTAAAAATCCCGACCAGTTATAGAAACAGCATTTGAAAATCCTGACCAGTTATAAAACTGGATTTGAAAATCCCGACCAGTTATAGAAATTGGATTTGAAAATCCCGACCAGTTATGACACTAGATTTTGAAATCACGACCAGTTATAGAAACTGGATTTGAAAATCCCAACCAGTTATAGAAACTGGATTTGAAAATCCCGACCAGTTATAGAAACTGGATCTGAAAATCCCGACCAGTTGTAAAAACTGAATTTTGAAAATCCTGACCAGTTACAAAAACTGGATTTGAAAATCCCGACCAGTTATAAAAACTAGATTTGAAAATCTCGACCAGTTATAGAAACTGGATTTGAGAATCCCGACCAGTTATAGAAACTGGATTTGAAAATCCCGACCAGTTATAGAAACTAGATTTGAAAATCCCGACCAGTTATAAAACTGGATTTGAAAATACCGACCAGTTATAGAAACTGGATTTAAAAATCCCCACCAGTTATAAAAACTGGATTTGAAAATCCCGACCAGTTATAGAAACTGGATTTTAAAATACCGACCAGTTATAGAAACTGGATTTGAAAATCCCGACCAGTTATAGAAACTGGATTTGAAAATCCCGACCAGTTATAACACTGAATTTGAAAATCCCGACCAGTTATAAAAACTGGATTTGAAAATCCCGACCAGTTATAGAAACTGGATTTGAAAATCCTGACCTGTTATAGAAACTGAATTTGAAAATCCTGACCAGTTATGAAAACTGGATTTGAAAATCCCGACCAGTTATAAAACTGGATTTGAAAATCCCGACGAGTTATAGAAACTAAATTTGAAAATCCTGATCAGTTATAACACTTGATTTGACAATCCCGACCAATTATAAAACTAGATTTGAAAATCCCGACCAGTTATAGCAAATGGATTTGAAAATCCCGACCAGTTATAAAATTGGATTTGAAAATCCCGACCAGTTATTACACTAGATTTGAAAATATCGACCAGTTATAGAAACTGGATTTGAAAATCCCGACCAGTTATAAAAACTAGATTTGAAAATTCAGACCAGTTATAGAAACTGGATTTGAAAATTCTGACCAGGTATAGAAATTGGATTTTAAAATCCCGACCAATTATAGAAACTGGATTTGAAAATCCTGACCAGTTATAGAAACTGGATTTGAAAATCCCGACCAGTTATAAAAACTAGATTTGAAAATCCCGATCAGTTATAGAAACTGGATTTGAAAATCCCGACCAGTTATAGAAACTGGATTTGAAAATATCGACCAGTTATAGAAACTAGATTTGAAAATCCCAACCAGTTATAAAACTGGATTTGAAAATCCCGACCAGTTATAGAAACTGGATTTGAAAATCCCGACCAGTTATAAAAACTGGATTTGAAAATGCCAACCAGTTATAGAAACTGGATTTCAAAATCCCTACCAGTTATAGAAACTGGAGTTGAAAATCCCGACCAGTTATAAAAACTGGATTTGAAAATCCCGACCAGTTATAAAACTGGATTTGAAAATCCTGACTAGTTATAGAAACTGAATTTGAAAATCCTGACCAGTTATAAAAACTGGATTTGAAAGTCCCGACCAGTTATAAAAACTGGATTTGAAAATCCCGACCAGTTATAGAAACTGGATTTGAAAATCCTGACCAGTTATAGAAATTGAATTTGAAAATCCTGACCAGTTATGAAAACTGGATTTGAAAATCCCGACCAGTTATAAAACTGGATTTGAAAATCCCGACGAGTTATAGAAACTAAATTTGAAAATCCTGATTAGTTATAACACTGGATTTGAAAATTCCTACCAATTATAAAACTAGATTTGAAAATCCCGACCAGTTATAGCAAATGGATTTGAAAATCCCGACCAGTTATAGAAACTAGATTTGAAAATCCCGACCATTTATAAAATCTGGAATTGAAAATCCCGACCAGTTATAGAAACTGATTTCAAAATCCCGACCAGTTATAGAAACTGGATTTGAAAATCCCGACCAGTTATAGAAACTGGATTTGAAAATCCCGACCAGTTATAACACTGAATTTGAAAATCTCGACCGGTTATAAAAACTGGATTTGAAAATCCCGACCAGTTATAGAATGTTGATTTGAAAATCCTGACCAGTTATAGAAACTGGATTTGAAAATCCCGACCAGTTATAAAAACTGGATTTGAAAATCTCGACCAGTTATAAAACTGGATTTGAAAATCCCGACCAGTTATAGAAATTAGATTTGAAAATCCTAATCAGTTATAACACTGGATTTGAAAATCCCGACCAATTATAAAACTAGATTTGAAAATCAGGACCTATTATAAAAACTGGATTTGAAAATCCCGACCAGTTATAAATCTGGATTTGAAAATACCAACCAGTTATAAAACTAGATTTAAAAATCCCGACCAGTTATAAAAACAACATTTGAAAATCCTGACCAGTTATAAAACTGGATTTGAAAATCCCGACCAGTTATAGAAATTGGATTTGAAAATCCCGACCAGTTATGACACTAGATTTTGAAATCACGACCAGTTGTAGAAACTGGATTTGAAACTCCCAACCAGTTATAGAAACTGGATTTGAAAATCCTGACCAGTTATAGAAACTGGATTTGAAAATCCCGACCAGTTGTAAAAACTGAATTTTGAAAATCCCGACCAGTTACAAAAACTGGATTTGAAAATCCCGACCAGTTATAAAAACTAGATTTGAAAATCTCGACCAGTTATAGAAACTGGATTTGAAAATCCCGACCAGTTATAAAAACTGGATTTGAAAATCCCGACCAGTTATAGAAACTAGATTTGAAAATCCCAACCAGTTATAAAACTGGATTTGAAAATCCCGACCAGTTATAGAAACTGGATTTGAAAATCCCGACCAGTTATAAAAACTGGATTTGAAAATCCCGACCAGTTATAGAAACTGGATTTCAAAATACCGACCAGTTATAGAAACTGGATTTGAAAATCCCGACCAGTTATAGAAACTGGATTTGAAAATCATGACACGTTATAACACTGAATTTGAAAATCCCGACCAGTTATAAAACTAGATTTGAAAATCCCGACTAGTTATAGAAAATGGATTTGAAAATCCCGACCAGTTATAAAACTGGATTTGAAAATCCCGACCAGTTATAAAAACTAGATTTGAAAATCTCGACCAGTTATAGAAACTGGATTTGAAAATCCCGACCAGTTATAGAAACTGGATTTGAAAATATCGACCAATTATAGAAACTAGATTTGAAAATCCCGACCAGTTATAAAAACTAGATTTGAAAATCCCGACCAGTTATAAAAACTAGATTTGAAAATCCCGACCAGTTATAGAAACTGGATTTGAAAATCCCGACCAGTTATAGAAACTGGATTTGAAAATATCGACCAATTATAGAAACTAGATTTGAAAATCCCGACCAGTTATAAAAACTAGATTTGAAAATCCCGACCAGTTATAAAAACTAGATTTGAAAATCCCGACCAGTTATAGAAACTGGATTTGAAAATCCCGACCAGTTATAGAAACTGGATTTGAAAATATCGACCAATTATAGAAACTAGATTTGAAAATCCCGACCAGTTATAAAACTGGATTTGAAAATCTCGACCAGTTATAGAAACTGGATTTGAAAATCCCGACCAGTTATAAAAACTGGATTTGAAAATCCCAACCAGTTATAGAAACTGGATTTCAAAATCTCGACCAGTTATAGAAACTGGAGTTGAAAATCCCGACCAATTATAACACTGAATTTGAAAATCCCGACCAGTTATAAAAACTGGATTTGAAAATCCCAACCAGTTATAGAAACTGGATTTGAAAATCCTGACCAGTTATAGAAACTGAATTTGAAAATCCCGACCAGTTATTAAAACTGGATTTGAAAATCCCGACCAGTTATAAAACTGGATTTGAAAATCCCGACGAGTTATAGAAACTGAATTTGAAAATCCTGATCAGTTATAACACTGGGTTTGAAAATCCCGACCAATTATAAAACTAGATTTGAAAATCCCGACCAGTTATAAAACTGGATTTGAAAATCCCGACCAGTTATAAAAACTAGAGTTGAAAATGCCGACTAGTTATAGAAACTGGATTTGAAAATCCCGACCAGTTATACAAACTGGATTTGAAAATCTCGACCAGTTATAGAAACAGGATTTGAAAATCCCGACCAGTTATAGAAACTAGATTTGAAAATCCCGACCATTTATAAAATCTGGAATTGAAAATCCCGACCAGTTATAGAAACTGATTTCAAAATCCCGACCAGTTATAGAAACTGGATTTGAAAATCCCGACCAGTTATAGAAACTGGATTTGAAAATCCCGAACAGTTATAACACTGAATTTGAAAATCCCGACCGGTTATAAAAACTGGATTTGAAAATCCCGACCAGTTATAGAATGTTGATTTGAAAATCCTGACCAGTTATAAAAACTGGATTTGAAAATCCCGACCAGTTATAAAAACTGGATTTGAAAATCTCGACCAGTTATAAAACTGGATTTGAAAATAATCCCGACCAGTTATAGAAATTAGATTTGAAAATCCTGATCAGTTATAACACTGGATTTGAAAATCCCGACCAATTATAAAACTAGATTTGAAAATCGGGACCTATTATAAAAACTGGATTTGAAAATCCCGACCAGTTATAAATCTGGATTTGAAAATCCCAACCAGTTATAAAACTAGATTTAAAAATCCCGACCAGTTATAGAAACAGCATTTGAAAATCCTGACCAGTTATAAAACTGGATTTGAAAATCCCGACCAGTTATAGAAATTGGATTTGAAAATCCCGACCAGTTATGACACTAGATTTTGAAATCACGACCAGTTATAGAAACTGGATTTGAAAATCCCAACCAGTTATAGAAACTAGATTTGAAAATCCCGACCAGTTATAGAAACTGGATTTGAAAATCCCGACCAGTTGTAAAAACTGAATTTTGAAAATCCCGACCAGTTACAAAAACTGGATTTGAAAATCCCGACCAGTTATAAAAACTAGATTTGAAAATCTCGACCAGTTATAGAAACTGGATTTGAAAATCCCGACCAGTTATAGAAACTGGATTTGAAAATCCCGACCAGTTATAGAAACTAGATTTGAAAATCCCGACCAGTTATAAAACTGGATTTGAAAATCCCGACCAGTTATAGAAACTGGATTTAAAAATCCCGACCAGTTATGACACTAGATTTGAAAATTCCGACTTGTTATAGATACCTAATTTGAAAATCCCGACCCGTTATAAAAACTGGAGTTGAAAATCCCGACCAGTTATAGAAACTAGATTTGAAAATCCCAACTAGTTATAAAACTGGATTTGAAAATCCCGACCAGTTATAGAAACTGGATTTGAAAATCCCGACCAGTTATAAAAACTGGATTTGAAAATCTCAACCATTTATAGAAACTAGATTTCAAAATCCAGACCAGTTATAGAAACTGGTGTTGAAAATCCCGACCAGTTATGACACTAGATTTGAAAATCCCGACCAGTTATAAAAACTGGATTTGAAAATCCCGACCAGTTATAGAAACTGGATTTTAAAATCCCGACCAATTATAGAAACTGGATTTGAAAATCCTGACCAGTTATAGAAACTAGATTTGAAAATCCCGACCAGTTATAAAAACTAGATTTGAAAATCCCGACCAGTTATAGAAACTGGATTTGAAAATCCCGACCAGTTATAGATACTGGATTTGAAAATATCGACCAGTTATAGAAACTAGATTTGAAAATCCCGACCAGTTATAAAACTGGATTTGAAAATCTCGACCAGTTATAGAAACTGGATTTGAAAATCCCGACTAGTTATAAAAACTGGATTTGAAAATCCCAACCAGTTATAGAAACTGGATTTCAAAATCCCGACCAGTTATAGAAACTGGAGTTGAAAATCCCGACTAATTATAACACTGAATTTGAAAATCTCGACCAGTTATAAAAACTGGATTTGAAATTCCCGACCAGTTATAGAAACTGGATTTGAAAATCCTGACCAGTTATAAAAACTAGATTTGAAAATCCTGACCAGTTATAAAACTGGAATTGAAAATCCCGACCAGTTATAAAAACTAGAGTTGAAAATCCCGACCAGTTATAGAAACTGGATTTGAAAATCCTGACCAGTTATAGAAACTGGATTTGAAAATCTCGACCAGTTATAGAAACAGGATTTGAAAATCCCGACCAGTTATAGAAACTGGATTTGAAAATCCCGACCAGTTATAAAATCTGCAATTGAAAATCCCGACCGGTTATATAAACTGGATTTTAAAATCCCGACCAGTTATAGAAACTGGATTTGAAAATCCCGACCAGTTATAGAAACTGGATTTAAAAATCCCGACCAGTTATAACACTGAATTTGAAAATCCCGACCGGTTATAAAAACTGGATTTGAAAATCCCGACCAGTTATAGAAACTTGATTTGAAAATCCTGACCAGTTATAGAAACTGGATTTGAAAATCCCGACCAGTTATAAAAACTGGATTTGAAAATCTCGACCAGTTACAAAACTGGATTTGAAAATCCCGACCAGTTATAGAAATTGGATTTGAAAATACTGATGAGTTATAACACTGGATTTGAAAATCCCGACCAATTATAAAACTAGATTTGAAAATCCCGACCAGTTATAAATCTGGATTTGAAAATCACAACTAGTTATAAAACTAGATTTAAAAATCCCGACCAGTTATAGAAACAACATTTGAAAATCCTGACCAGTTATAAAACTGGATTTGAAAATCCCAACTAGTTATAAAACTGGATTTAAAAATCCCGACCAGTTATAGAAACTGGATTTGAAAATCCCGACCAGTTATAAAAACTGGATTTGAAAATCTCAACCAGTTATAGAAACTGGATTTCAAAATCCAGACCAGTTATAAAAACTGGATTTGAAAATCCCGACCAGTTATAGAAACTGGATTTTAAAATCCCGACCAATTATAGAAACTGGATTTGAAAATCCTGACCAGTTATAGAAACTGGATTTGAAAATCTCGACCAGTTATAAAAACTAGATTTGAAAATCCCGACCAGTTATAGAAACTGGATTTGAAAATCCCGACCAGTTATAGATACTGGATTTGAAAATATCGACCAGTTATAGAAACTAGATTTGAAAATCCCGACCAGTTATAAAACTGGATTTGAAAATCTCGACCAGTTATAGAAACTGGATTTGAAAATCCCGACCAGTTATAAAAACTGGATTTGAAAATCCCAACCAGTTATAGAAACTGGATTTCAAAATCCCGACCAGTTATAGAAACTGGAGTTGAAAATCCCGACTAGTTATAACACTGAATTTGAAAATCTCGACCAGTTATAAAAACTGGATTTGAAATTCCCGACCAGTTATAGAAACTGGATTTGAAAATCCTGACCAGTTATAAAAACTAGATTTGAAAATCCTGACCAATTATAAAACTGGAATTGAAAATCCCGACCAGTTATAAAAACTAGAGTTGAAAATCCCGACCAGTTATAGAAACTGGATTTGAAAATCCCGACCAGTTATAGAAACTGGATTTGAAAATCTCGACCAGTTATAGAAACAGGATTCGAAAATCCCGACCAGTTATAGAAACTGGATTTGAAAATCCCGACCAGTTATAAAATCTGCAATTGAAAATCCCGACCAGTTATATAAACTGGATTTTAAAATCCCGACCAGTTATAGAAACTGGATTTGAAAATCCCGACCAGTTATAGAAACTGGATTTAAAAATCCCGACCAGTTATAACACTGAATTTGAAAATCCCGACCGGTTATAAAAACTGGATTTGAAAATCCAGACCAGTTATAGAAACTTGATTTGAAAATCCTGACCAGTTATAGAAACTGGATTTGAAAATCCCGACCAGTTATAAAAACTGGATTTGAAAATCTCGACCAGTTATAAAACTGGATTTGAAAATCCCGACCAGTTATAGAAATTGGATTTGAAAATACTGATGAGTTATAACACTGGATTTGAAAATCCCGACCAATTATAAAACTAGATTTGAAAATCCCGACCAGTTATAAATCTGGATTTGAAAATCACAACCAGTTATAAAACTAGATTTAAAAATCCCGACCAGTTATAGAAACAGCATTTGACAATCCTGACAAGTTATAAAACTGGATTTGAAAATCCCGACCAGTTATAGAAATTGGATTTGAAAATCCCGACCAGTTATGACACTAGATTTTGAAATCACGAACAGTTATAGAAACTGGATTTGAAAATCCCAACCAGTTATAGAAACTGGATTTGAAAATCCCGACCAGTTATAGAAACTGGATTTGAAAATCCCGACCAGTTACAAAAACTGGATTTGAAAATCCCGACCAGTTATAAAAACTAGATTTGAAAATCTTGATCAGTTATAGAAACTGGATTTGAAAATCCCGACCAGTTACAGAAACTGGATTTGAAAATCCCGAGCAGTTATAGAAACTAGATTTGAAAATCCCGACAAGTTAAAAAACTGGATTTGAAAATCCCGACCAGTTATAGAAACTGGATTTCAAAATACCGACCAGTTATAGAAACTGGATTTGAAAATCCCGACCAGTTATAGAAACTGGATTTGAAAATCCCGACCAGTTGTAACACTGAATTTGAAAATCCCGACCAGTTATGAAAACTGGATTTGAAAATCCCGACCAGTTATAGAAAATGGATTTGAAAATCCTGACCTATAATAGAAACTGAATTTGAAAATCCTGACCAGTTATGAAAACTGGATCTGAAAATCCTGACCAGTTATAAAACTGGATTTGAAAATCCCGACGAGTTATAGAAACTAAATTTGAAAATCCTGATCAGTTATAACACTGGATTTGAAAATCCCGACCAATTATAAAACTAGATTTGAAAATCCCGACCAGTTATAGCAAATGGATTTAAAAATCTTGACCAGTTATAAAACTGGATTTGAAAATCCCGACCAGTTATGACACTAGATTTGAAAATCCCGACCAGTTATAGAAACTGGATTTGAAAATCCCGACCAGTTATAAAAACTAGATTTGAAAATCCCGACCAGTTATAAAAACTAGATTTGAAAATCCCCACCAGTTATAGAAACTGGATTTGAAAATCCTGACCAGTTATAGAAACTGGATTTGAAAATCCCGACCAGTTATAGAAACTGGATTTGAAAATCCCGACTAGTTATAAAAACTGGATTTGAAAATCCCGACCAGTTATAGAAACTGGATTTGAAAATCCTAACCAGTTATAGAAACTGAATTTGAAAATCCTGACCTGTTATGAAAACTGGATTTGAAAATCCCGACCAGTTATAAAACTGGATTTGAAAATCCCGACGAGTTATAGAAACTAAATTTGAAAATCCTGATCAGTTATAACACTGGATTTGAAAATCCCGACCAATTATAAAACTAGATTTGAAAATTCCGACCAGTTATAGAAACTGGATTTGAAAATCCCGACCAGTTATAAAAACTAGATTTGAAAATTCCGACCAGTTATAGAAACTGGATTTGAAAATCCTGACCAGTTATAGAAATTGGATTTTAAAATCCCGACCAATTATAGAAACTGGATTTGAAAATTCTGACCAGTTATAGAAACTGGATTTGAAAATCCCGACCAGTTATAAAAACTAGATTTGAAAATCCCGACCAGTTATAGAAACTGGATTTAAAAATCCCGACCAGTTATAGAAACTGGATTTGAAAATATCGACCAGTTATAGAAACTAGATTTGAAAATCCTAACCAGTTATAAAACTGGATTTGAAAATCCCGACCAGTTATAGAAACTGGATTTGAAAATCTCGACCAGTTATAAAAACTGGATTTGAAAATCTCAACCAGTTATAGAAACTGGATTTCAAAATCCCGACCAGTTATAGAAACTGGAGTTGAAAATCCCGACCAGTTATAACACTGAATTTGAAAATCCCGACCAGTTATAAAAATTGGATTTGAAAATCCTGACCAGTTATAGAAACTGGATTTGAAAATCCTGACCAGTTATAGAAACTGAATTTGAAAATCCCGACCAGTTATGAAAACTGGATTTGAAAATCCCGACCAGTTATAAAACTGGATTTGAAAATCACGACGAGTTATAGAAACTGAATTTGAAAATCCTGATCAGTTATAACACTGGATTTGAAAATCCCGACCAATTATAAAACTAGATTTGAAAATCCCGACCAGTTATAGAAAATGGATTTGAAAATCCCGACCAGTTATAAAAATGGATTTAAAAATCCCGACCAGTTATAGAAACTGGATTTGAAAATCCCGACCATTTATAAAACTGGATTTAAAAATCCCGACCAGTTATAGAAACTGGATTTGAAAATCCTGACCAGTTATAAAACTAGATTTGAAAATCCCGACCAGTTATAGAAACTGGATTTAAAAATCCCGACCAGTTATGACAGTAGATTTGAAAATTCCGACTTGTTATAGATACCTGATTTGAAAATCCCGACCCGTTATAAAAACTAGAGTTGAAAATCCCGACCAGTTATAGAAACTAGATTTGAAAATCCCAACTAGTTATAAAACTGGATTTGAAAATCCCGACCAGTTATAGAAACTGGATTTGAAAATCCCGACCAGTTATAAAAACTGGATTTGAAAATCTCAACCAGTTATAGAAACTGGATTTCAAAATCCAGACCAGTTATAGAAACTGGTGTTGAAAATCCCGACCAGTTATAACACTGAATTTGAAAATCCCGACCAGTTATAAAAACTGGATTTGAAAATCTCGACCAGTTGTAGAAACTGGATTTGAAAATCCTGACCAGTTATAAAAACTGAATTTGAAAATCCCGACCAGTTATTAAAACTGGATTTGAAAATCCCGACCAGTTATAAAACTGGATTTGAAAATCCCGACGAGTTATAGAAACTGAATTTGAAAATCCTGATCAGTTATAACACTGGATTTGAAAATCCCGACCAATTATAAAACTAGATTTGAAAATCCCGACCAGTTATAGAAAATGGATTTGAAAATCCCGACAAGTTATAAAACTGGATTTGAAAATCCCGACCAGTTATAAAAATGGATTTAAAAATCCCGACCAGTTATAGAAACTGGATTTGAAAATCCCGACCAGTTATAAAACTGGATTTAAAAATCCCGACCAGTTATAGAAACTGGATTTGAAAATCCTGACCAGTTATAAAACTAGATTTGAAAATCCCGACCAGTTATAGAAACTGGATTTAAAAATCCCGACCAGTTATGACACTGGATTTGAAAATCCCGACTTGTTATAGATACCTGATTTGAAATTCCCGACCAGTTATAAAAACTGGAGTTGAAAATCCCGACCAGTTATAGAAACTAGATTTGAAAATCCCGACCTGTTATATAAACTGGATTAGAAAATCCCGACCTGTTATAGAAACTGGATTTGAAAATCCCGACCAGTTATAGAAACTGGATTTGAAAATCCGGACCAGTTATAAAATCTGGAATTCAAAAACCCGACCAGTTAAAGAAACTGGATTTCAAAATCCCGACCAGTTATTGAAACTGGATTTGAAAATCCCGACCAGTTATAACACTGAATTTGAAAATCCCGACCGGTTATAAAAACTGGATTTGAAAATCCCGACCAGTTTTAGAAACTTGATTCGAAAATCCTGATCAGTTATAGAAACTGGATTTGAAAATCCCGACCAGTTATAAAAACTGGATTTGAAAATCCCGACCAGTTATAAAACTGAATTTGAAAATCCCGACCAGTTATAGAAACTGGATTTGAAAATCCTGATCAGTTACAACACTGGATTTGAAAATCCCGACCAATTATAAAACTAGATTTGAAAATCCCGACCAGTTATAGCTAATGGATTTGAAAATCTTGACCAGTTATAAAACTGGATTTGAAAATCCCGACCAGTTATGACACTAGATTTGAAAATCCCGACCAGTTATAGAAACTGGATTTGAAAATCCCGACCAGTTATAAAAACTAGATTTGAAAATCCCGACCAGTTATAAAAACTAGATTTGAAAATCCCAAACAGTTATAGAAACTGGATTTGAAAATCCTGACGAGTTATAGAAACTGGATTTGAAAATCCCGACCAGTTATAGAAACTGGATTTGAAAATCCCGACTAGTTATAAAAACTGGATTTGAAAATCCCGACCAGTTATAAAAACTGGATTTGAAAATCCTGACCAGTTATAGAAACTAAATTTGAAAATCCTGACCAGTTATGAAAACTGGATTTGAAAATCCCGACGAGTTATAGAAACTAAATTTGAAAATCCTGATCAGTTATAACACTGGATTTGAAAATCCCGACCAATTATAAAACTAGATTTGAAAATTCCGACCAGTTATAGCAAATGGATTTGAAAATCCTGACCAGTTATAAAACTGGATTTGAAAATCCTGACCAGTTATGACACTAGATTTGAAAATCCCGACCTGTTATAGAAACTGCATTTGAAAATCCCGACCAGTTATAAATCTGGATTTGAAAATCCCAACCAGTTATAAAACTAGATTTAAAAATCCCGACCAGTTACAAAAACTGGATTTGAAAATCCCGACCAGTTATAAAAACTAGATTTGAAAATCTTGATGAGTTATAGAAACTGGATTTGAAAATCCCGACCAGTTACAGAAACTGGATTTGAAAATCCCGAGCAGTTATAGAAACTAGATTTGAAAATCCCGACAAGTTATAAAACTGGATTTGAAAATCCCGACCAGTTATAGAAACTGGATTTGAAAATCCCGACCAGTTATAAAAACTGGATTTGAAAATCCCGACCAGTTATAGAAACTGGATTTCAAAATACCGACCAGTTATAGAAACTGGATTTGAAAATCCCGACCAGTTATAGAAACTGGATTTGAAAATCCCGACCAGTTATAACACTGAATTTGAAAATCCCGACCAGTTATAAAAACTGGATTTGAAAATCCCGACCAGTTATAGAAAATGGATTTGAAAATCCTGACCTGTTATAGAAACTGAATTTGAAAATCCTGACCAGTTATGAAAACTGGATTTGAAAATCCCGACCAGTTATAAAACTGGATTTGAAAATCCCGACGAGTTATAGAAACTAAATTTAAAAATCCTGATCAGTTATAACACTGGATTTGAAAATCCAGACCAATTATAAAACTAGATTTGAAAATCCCGACCAGTTATAGCAAATGGATTTGAAAATCCCGACCAGTTATAAAACTGGATTTGAAAATCCCGACCAGTTATGACACTACATTTGAAAATCCCGACCAGTTATAGAAACTGGATTTGAAAATCCCGACCAGTTATAAAAACTAGATTTGAAAATCCCGACCAGTTATAAAAACTAGATTTGAAAATCCCAACCAGTTATAGAAACTGGATTTGAAAATCCTGACCAGTTATAGAAACTGGATTTGAAAATCCCGACCAGTTATAGAAACTAGATTTGAAAATCCCAACCAGTTATAGAAACTGGATTTGAAAATCTCGACTAGTTATAAAAACTAGATTTGAAAATCCCGACCAGTTATAGAAACTGGATTTGAAAATCCTGACCAGTTATAGAAACTGAATTTGAAAATCCTGACCAGTTATGAAAACTGGATTTGAAAATCCCGACTAGTTATAAAACTGGATTTGAAAATCCCGACGAGTTATAGAAACTAAATTTGAAAATCCTGATCAGTTATAACACTGGATTTGAAAATCCCGACCAATTATAAAACTAGATTTGAAAATCCCGACCAGTTATAGAAACTGGATTTGAAAATCCTGACCAGTTATAGAAACTGAATTTGAAAATCCTGACCAGTTATGAAAACTGGATTTGAAAATCCCGACTAGTTATAAAACTGGATTTGAAAATCCCGAAGAGTTATAGAAACTAAATTTGAAAATCCCGACTGGTTATAAAAACTGGATTTGAAAATCCCGACCAGTTATAGAAACTTGATTTGAAAATCCTAACCAGTTATAGAAACTGGATTTGAAAATCCCGACCAGTTATAAAAACTGGATTTGAAAATCCAGAACAGTTATAAAACTGGATTTGAAAATCCCGACCAGTTATAGAAACTGGATTTGAAAATCCCGACCAGTTATAAAATCTGGAATTGAAAATCCCGACCAGTTATAGAAACTGGATTTCAAAATCCCGACCAGTTATAACACTGAATTTGAAAATCCCGACCGGTTATAAAAAACTGGATTTGAAAATCCCGACCAGTTATAAAAACTTGATTTAAAAATCCTGACCACTTATAGAAACTGTATTTGAAAATCCCGACCAGTTATAAAAACTGGATTTGAAAATCCCGACCAGTTATAAAACTGGATTCGAAAATCCCGACCAGTTATAGAAACTGGAATTGAAAATCCTGATCAGTTATAACACTGGATTTGAAAATCCCGACCAATTATAAAACTAGATTTGAAAATCCGGACCTGTTATAGACACTGGATTTGAAAATCCCGACCAGTTATAAATCTGGATTTGAAAATCCCAACCAGTTATAAAACTACATTTAAAAATCCCGACCTGTTATAGAAACTGCATTTGAAAAATCCCGACCAGTTATAAAAACTAGATTTGAAAATCCCAACCAGTTATAGAAACTGGATTTGAAAATCCTGACCAGTTATAGAAACTGGATTTGAAAATCCTGACCAGTTATAGAAACTGCATTTGAAAATCCCGACTAGTTATAAAAACTGGATTTGAAAATCCCAACCAGTTATAAAACTAGATTTAAAAATTCCGACCAGTTATAGAAACTGCATTTGAGAATCCTGACCAGTTATAAAACTGGATTTGAAAATCCCGACCAGTTATAGAAATTGGATTTGAAAATCCCGACCAGTTATGACACTAGATTTGGAAATCACGACCAGTTATGACACTAGATTTGGAAATCACGACTAGTTATAGAAACTCGATTTGAAAATCCTGACCAGTTATAAAACTGGATTTGAAAATCCCGACCAGTTATAGAAACTAGATTTGAAAATCCCGACTAGTTATAAAAACTGGATTTGAAAATCCCAACCAGTTATAGAAACTGGATTTCAAAATCCCGACCAGTTATAAAAACTGGAGTTGAAAATCCCGACCAGTTATAACACTGAATTTGAAAATCCCGACCAGTTATAAAAACTGAATTTGAAAATCTCGACCAGTTATAGAAACTGGATTTGAAAATCCTGACCAGTTATAGAAACTGAATTTTAAAATCCCGACCAGTTATAAAAACTGGATTTGAAAATCCCGACCTATTATAAAACTGGATTTGAAGATCCCGACGAGTTATAGAAACTGAATTTGAAAATCCCGACCAGTTATAAAAACTGAATTTGAAAATCCCGACCAGTTATAGAAACTGGATTTGAAAATCCTGACCAGTTATAGAAACTGAATTTTAAAATCCCGACCAGTTATAAAAACTGGATTTGAAAATCCCGACCTATTATAAAACTGGATTTGAAGATCCCGACGAGTTATAGAAACTGAATTTGAAAATCCTGATGAGTTATAACACTGGATTTGAAAATCCCGACCAATTCTAAAACTAGATTTGAAAATCCCGACCAGTTATAAAACTGGATTTGAAAATCCCGACCAGTTATAGAAACTGGATTTAAAAATTTTGACCAGTTATGACACTAGATTTGAAAATCCCGACCTGTTATAGATACTTGATTTGAAAATCCCGACCAGTTATAAAAACTGGAGTTGAAAATCCCGACCAGTTATAGAAACTGGATTTGAAAATCCCGACCAGTTATAAAAATTGGATTTGAAAATCTCGACCAGTTATAAAACTAGATTTGAAAATCCCGACCAGTTATAGAAACTGGATTTGAAAATCCTGACCAGTTATAGAAACTGAATTTGAAAATCCCGACCAGTTATAAAAACTAGATTTGAAAATCCCGACTAGTTATAAAACTGGATTTGAAAATCCCGACGAGTTATAGAAACTGAATTTGAAATTCCTGATCAGTTATAACACTGGATTTGAAAATCCCGACCAATTATAAAACTAGATTTGAAAATCCCGACCAGTTATAGGAATTGGATTTGAAAATCCCGACCAGTTATAACACTGAATTTGAAAATCCCGACCGGTTATAAAAACTGGATTTGAAAATCCCGACCAGTTATAAAAACTTGATTTGAAAATCCTAACCAGTTATAGAAACTGGATTTGAAAATCCCGACCAGTTATAAAAACTGGATTTGAAAATCTCGACGAGTTATAAAACTGGATTTGAAAATCCCGACCAGTTATAGAAACTGGATTTGAAAATCCCGATCAGTTATAAAATCTGGAATTGAAAATCCCGACCAGTTATAGAAACTGGATTTCAAAATCCCGACCAGTTATAACACTGAATTTGAAAATCCCGACCGGTTATAAAAACTGGATTTGAAAATCCCGACCAGTTATAAAAACTTGATTTAAAAATCCTGACCAGTTGTAAAAACTGAATTTTAAAAATCCTGACCAGTTATAGAAACTGGATTTGAAAATCCCGACCAGTTATAAAAACTGGATTTGAAAATCCCGACCAGTTATAAAACTGGATTTGAAAATCCCGACCAATTATAGAAACTGGAATTGAAAATCCTGATCAGTTATAACACTGGATTTGAAAATGCCGACCAATTATAAAACTAGATTTGAAAATCCGGACCTGTTATAGAAACTGGATTTGAAAATCCCGACCAGTTATAAATCTGGATTTGAAAATCCCAACCAGTTATAAAACTACATTTAAAAATCCAGACCTGTTATAGAAACTGCATTTGAAAAATCCCGACCAGTTATAAAAACTAGATTTGAAAATCCCAACCAGTTATAGAAACTGGATTTGAAAATCCTGACCAGTTATAGAAACTGGATTTGAAAATCCCGACCAGTTATAGAAACTGCATTTGAAAATCCCGACTAGTTATAAAAACTGGATTTGAAAATCCCAACCAGTTATAAAACTAGATTTAAAAATCCCGACCAGTTATAGAAACTGCATTTGAGAATCCTGACCAGTTATAAAACTGGATTTGAAAATCCCGACCAGTTATAGAAATTGGATTTGAAAATCCCGACCAGTTATGACACTAGATTTGGAAATCACGACCAGTTATAGAAACTGGATTTAAAAATCCTGACCAGTTATAAAACTGGATTTGAAAATCCTGACCAGTTATAGAAACTGGATTTGAAAATCCCGACTAGTTATAAAAACTGGATTTGAAAATCCCAACCAGTTATAGAAACTGGATTTCAAAATCCCGACCAGTTATAAAAACTGGAGTTGAAAATCCCGACCAGTTATAACACTGAATTTGAAAATCCCGACCAGTTATAAAAACTGAATTTGAAAATCCCGACCAGTTATAGAAACTGGATTTGAAAATCCTGACCAGTTATAGAAACTGAATTTTAAAATCCCGACCAGTTATAAAAACTGGATTTGAAAATCCCGACCTGTTATAAAACTGGATTTGAAGATCCCGACGAGTTATAGAAACTGAATTTGAAAATCCTGATGAGTTATAACACTGGATTTGAAAATCCCGACCAATTCTAAAACTAGATTTGAAAATCCCGACCAGTTATAGAAAATGGATTTGAAAATCCCGACCAGTTATAAAACTGGATTTAAAAATCCCGACCAGTTATAAAACTGGATTTAAAAATCCCGACCAGTTATAGAAACTGGATTTGAAAATCCCGACCAGTTATAAAACTGGATTTGAAAATCCCGACCAGTTATAGAAACTGGATTTTAAAATCCTGACCAGTTATAAAACTGGATTTGAAAATCCCGACCAGTTATAGAAACTGGATTTAAAAATTTCGACCAGTTATGACACTAGATTTGAAAATCCCGACCTGTTATAGATACTTGATTTGAAAATCCCGACCAGTTATAAAAACTGGAGTTGAAAATCCCGACCAGTTATAGAAACTGGATTTGAAAATCCCGACCAGTTATAAAAATTGGATTTGAAAATCCCGACCAGTTATAAAACTGGATTTGAAAATCCCGACCAGTTATAGAAACTGGATTAGAAAATTGTGATCAGTTATAACACTGGATTTGAAAATCCCAACCAATTATAAAATTAGTTTTGAAAATCCGGACCTGTTATAGAAATTGGATTTGAAAATCCCGACCAGTTATAAATCTGGATTTGAAAATCCCAACCAGTTATAAAACTAGATTTAAAAATCCTGACCAGTTATAGAAACTGCATTTGAAAATCCTGACCAGTTATAAAACTGGATTTGAAAATCCCGACCAGTTATAGAAATTGGATTTGAAAATCCCGACCAGTTATGACACTAGATTTGGAAATCACGACCAGTTATAGAAACTGGATTTGAAAATCCCGACCAGTTATAGAAACTGGATTTGAAAATCCCGACCAGTTATAGAAACTGGATTTGAAAATCCCGACCAGTTATAAAACTGGATTTGAAAATCCCGACCAGTTATAGAAACTGGATTTGAAAATCTTGACCAGTTATAAAAACTGGATTTGAAAATCCCGACCAGTTATAGAAACTGGATTTCAAACTCCCGACCAGTTATAGAAACTGGATTTGAAAATCCCGACCAGTTATAGAAACTGGATTTGAAAATCCCGACCAGTTATGACACTGAATTTGAAAATCCCGACCAGTTATAAAAACTGGATTTGAAAATCCCGACCAGTTATATAAACTGGATTTGAAAATCCTGACCAGTTATAGAAACTGAATTTGAAAATCCCGACCAGTTATAAAAACTAGATTTGAAAATCCCGACCAGTTATAAAACTGGATTTGAAAATCCCGACCGGTTATAAAAACTGGATTTGAAAATCCCGACCAGTTATAAAAACTTGATTTAAAAATCCTGACCAGTTGTAAAAACTGAATTTTAAAAATCCTGACCAGTTATAGAAACTGGATTTGAAAATCCCGACCAGTTATAAAAACTGGATTTGAAAATCCCGACCAGTTATAAAACTGGATTTGAAAATCCCGACCAATTATAGAAACTGGAATTGAAAATCCTGATCAGTTATAACACTGGATTTGAAAATGCCGACCAATTATAAAACTAGATTTGAAAATCCGGACCTGTTATAGAAACTGGATTTGAAAATCCCGACCAGTTATAAATCTGGATTTGAAAATCCCAACCAGTTATAAAACTACATTTAAAAATCCAGACCTGTTATAGAAACTGCATTTGAAAAATCCCGACCAGTTATAAAAACTAGATTTGAAAATCCCAACCAGTTATAGAAACTGGATTTGAAAATCCTGACCAGTTATAGAAACTGGATTTGAAAATCCCGACCAGTTATAGAAACTGCATTTGAAAATCCCGACTAGTTATAAAAACTGGATTTGAAAATCTTGACCAGTTATAAAAACTGGATTTGAAAATCCCGACCAGTTATAGAAACTGGATTTCAAACTCCCGACCAGTTATAGAAACTGGATTTGAAAATCCCGACCAGTTATAGAAACTGGATTTGAAAATCCCGACCAGTTATGACACTGAATTTGAAAATCCCGACCAGTTATAAAAACTGGATTTGAAAATCCCGACCAGTTATATAAACTGGATTTGAAAATCCTGACCAGTTATAGAAACTGAATTTGAAAATCCCAACCAGTTATAAAAACTAGATTTGAAAATCCCGACCAGTTATAAAACTGGATTTGAAAATCCCGACCGGTTATAAAAACTGGATTTGAAAATCCCGACCAGTTATAAAAACTTGATTTAAAAATCCTGACCAGTTGTAAAAACTGAATTTTAAAAATCCTGACCAGTTATAGAAACTGGATTTGAAAATCCCGACCAGTTATAAAAACTGGATTTGAAAATCCCGACCAGTTATAAAACTGGATTTGAAAATCCCGACCAATTATAGAAACTGGAATTGAAAATCCTGATCAGTTATAACACTGGATTTGAAAATGCCGACCAATTATAAAACTAGATTTGAAAATCCGGACCTGTTATAGAAACTGGATTTGAAAATCCCGACCAGTTATAAATCTGGATTTGAAAATCCCAACCAGTTATAAAACTACATTTAAAAATCCAGACCTGTTATAGAAACTGCATTTGAAAAATCCCGACCAGTTATAAAAACTAGATTTGAAAATCCCAACCAGTTATAGAAACTGGATTTGAAAATCCTGACCAGTTATAGAAACTGGATTTGAAAATCCCGACCAGTTATAGAAACTACATTTGAAAATCCCGACTAGTTATAAAAACTGGATTTGAAAATCCCAACCAGTTATAAAACTAGATTTAAAAATCCCGACCAGTTATAGAAACTGCATTTGAGAATCCTGACCAGTTATAAAACTGGATTTGAAAATCCCGACCAGTTATAGAAATTGGATTTGAAAATCCCGACCAGTTATGACACTAGATTTGGAAATCACGACCAGTTATAGAAACTGGATTTAAAAATCCTGACCAGTTATAAAACTGGATTTGAAAATCCTGACCAGTTATAGAAACTGGATTTGAAAATCCCGACTAGTTATAAAAACTGGATTTGAAAATCCCAACCAGTTATAGAAACTGGATTTCAAAATCCCGACCAGTTATAAAAACTGGAGTTGAAAATCCCGACCAGTTATAACACTGAATTTGAAAATCCCGACCAGTTATAAAAACTGAATTTGAAAATCCCGACCAGTTATAGAAACTGGATTTGAAAATCCTGACCAGTTATAGAAACTGAATTTTAAAATCCCGACCAGTTATAAAAACTGGATTTGAAAATCCCGACCTGTTATAAAACTGGATTTGAAGATCCCGACGAGTTATAGAAACTGAATTTGAAAATCCTGATGAGTTATAACACTGGATTTGAAAATCCCGACCAATTCTAAAACTAGATTTGAAAATCCCGACCAGTTATAGAAAATGGATTTGAAAATCCCGACCAGTTATAAAACTGGATTTAAAAATCCCGACCAGTTATAAAACTGGATTTAAAAATCCCGACCAGTTATAGAAACTGGATTTGAAAATCCCGACCAGTTATAAAACTGGATTTGAAAATCCCGACCAGTTATAGAAACTGGATTTTAAAATCCTGACCAGTTATAAAACTGGATTTGAAAATCCAGACCAGTTATAGAAACTGGATTTAAAAATTTCGACCAGTTATGACACTAGATTTGAAAATCCCGACCTGTTATAGATACTTGATTTGAAAATCCCGACCAGTTATAAAAACTGGAGTTGAAAATCCCGACCAGTTATAGAAACTGGATTTGAAAATCCCGACCAGTTATAAAAATTGGATTTGAAAATCCCGACCAGTTATAAAACTGGATTTGAAAATCCCGACCAGTTATAGAAACTGGATTAGAAAATTGTGATCAGTTATAACACTGGATTTGAAAATCCCAACCAATTATAAAATTAGTTATGAAAATCCGGACCTGTTATAGAAATTGGATTTGAAAATCCCGACCAGTTATAAATCTGGATTTGAAAATCCCAACCAGTTATAAAACTAGATTTAAAAATCCTGACCAGTTATAGAAACTGCATTTGAAAATCCTGACCAGTTATAAAACTGGATTTGAAAATCCCGACCAGTTATAGAAATTGGATTTGAAAATCCCGACCAGTTATGACACTAGATTTGGAAATCACGACCAGTTATAGAAACTGGATTTGAAAATCCCGACCAGTTATAGAAACTGGATTTGAAAATCCCGACCAGTTATAGAAACTGGATTTGAAAATCCCGACCAGTTATAAAACTGGATTTGAAAATCCCGACCAGTTATAGAAACTGGATTTGAAAATCTTGACCAGTTATAAAAACTGGATTTGAAAATCCCGACCAGTTATAGAAACTGGATTTCAAACTCCCGACCAGTTATAGAAACTGGATTTGAAAATCCCGACCAGTTATAGAAACTGGATTTGAAAATCCCGACCAGTTATGACACTGAATTTGAAAATCCCGACCAGTTATAAAAACTGGATTTGAAAATCCCGACCAGTTATATAAACTGGATTTGAAAATCCTGAGCAGTTATAGAAACTGAATTTGAAAATCCCGACCAGTTATAAAAACTAGATTTGAAAATCCCGACCAGTTATAAAACTGGATTTGAAAATCCCGACGAGTTATAGAAACTGAATTTGAAAATCCCGACCAGTTATAAAAACTAGATTTGAAAATCCCGACTAGTTATAAAACTGGATTTGAAAATCCCGACCAATTATAAAACTAGATTTGAAAATCCAGACCAGTTATAGAAAATGGATTTGAAAATACCGACCAGTTATAAAACCGGATTTGAAAATCCCGACCAGTTATAGAAACTGGATTTGAAAATCTTGACCAGTTATAAAACTGGATTTGAAAATCCCGACCAGTTATAGAAACTGGATTTAAAAATTCTGACCAGTTATGACACTAGATTTGAAAATCCCGACCTGTTATAGATACTTGATTTGAAAATCCCGAACAGTTATAAAAACTGGAGTTGAAAATCCCGACCAGTTATAGAAACTGGATTTGAAAATCCCGACCAGTTATAGAAACTAGATTTGAAAATCCCGACCAGTTATAAAACTGGATTTGAAAATCCCGACCAGTTATAGAAACTGGATTTAAAAATCCCGACCAGTTATGACACTAGATTTGAAAATTCCGACTTGTTATAGATACCTAATTTGAAAATCCGACCCGTTATAAAAACTGGAGTTGAAAATCCCGACCAGTTATAGAAACTAGATTTGAAAATCCCAACTAGTTATAAAACTGGATTTGAAAATCCCGACCAGTTATAGAAACTGGATTTGAAAATCCCGACCAGTTATAAAAACTGGATTTGAAAATCTCAACCATTTATAGAAACTAGATTTCAAAATCCAGACCAGTTATAGAAACTGGTGTTGAAAATCCCGACCAGTTATGACACTAGATTTGAAAATCCCGACTAGTTATAAAAACTGGATTTGAAAATCCCGACCAGTTATAGAAACTGGATTTTAAAATCCCGACCAATTATAGAAACTGGATTTGAAAATCCTGACCAGTTATAGAAACTAGATTTGAAAATCCCGACCAGTTATAAAAACTAGATTTGAAAATCCCGACCAGTTATAGAAACTGGATTTGAAAATCCCGACCAGTTATAGATACTGGATTTGAAAATATCGACCAGTTATAGAAACTAGATTTGAAAATCCCGACCAGTTATAAAACTGGATTTGAAAATCTCGACCAGTTATAGAAACTGGATTTGAAAATCCCGACTAGTTATAAAAACTGGATTTGAAAATCCCAACCAGTTATAGAAACTGGATTTCAAAATCCCGACCAGTTATAGAAACTGGAGTTGAAAATCCCGACTAGTTATAACACTGAATTTGAAAATCTCGACCAGTTATAAAAACTGGATTTGAAATTCCCGACCAGTTATAGAAACTGGATTTGAAAATCCTGACCAGTTATAAAAACTAGATTTGAAAATCCTGACCAGTTATAAAACTGGAATTGAAAATCCCGACCAGTTATAAAAACTAGAGTTGAAAATCCCGACCAGTTATAGAAACTGGATTTGAAAATCCTGACCAGTTATAGAAACTGGATTTGAAAATCTCGACCAGTTATAGAAACAGGATTTGAAAATCCCGACCAGTTATAGAAACTGGATTTGAAAATCCCGACCAGTTATAAAATCTGCAATTGAAAATCCCGACCGGTTATATAAACTGGATTTTAAAATCCCGACCAGTTATAGAAACTGGATTTGAAAATCCCGACCAGTTATAGAAACTGGATTTAAAAATCCCGACCAGTTATAACACTGAATTTGAAAATCCCGACCGGTTATAAAAACTGGATTTGAAAATCCCGACCAGTTATAGAAACTTGATTTGAAAATCCTGACCAGTTATAGAAACTGGATTTGAAAATCCCGACCAGTTATAAAAACTGGATTTGAAAATCTCGACCAGTTACAAAACTGGATTTGAAAATCCCGACCAGTTATAGAAATTGGATTTGAAAATACTGATGAGTTATAACACTGGATTTGAAAATCCCGACCAATTATAAAACTAGATTTGAAAATCCCGACCAGTTATAAATCTGGATTTGAAAATCACAACTAGTTATAAAACTAGATTTAAAAATCCCGACCAGTTATAGAAACAACATTTGAAAATCCTGACCAGTTATAAAACTGGATTTGAAAATCCCAACTAGTTATAAAACTGGATTTGAAAATCCCGACCAGTTATAGAAACTGGATTTGAAAATCCCGACCAGTTATAAAAACTGGATTTGAAAATCTCAACCAGTTATAGAAACTGGATTTCAAAATCCAGACCAGTTATAAAAACTGGATTTGAAAATCCCGACCAGTTATAGAAACTGGATTTTAAAATCCCGACCAATTATAGAAACTGGATTTGAAAATCCTGACCAGTTATAGAAACTGGATTTGAAAATCTCGACTAGTTATAAAAACTAGATTTGAAAATCCCGACCAGTTATAGAAACTGGATTTGAAAATCCCGACCAGTTATAGATACTGGATTTGAAAATATCGACCAGTTATAGAAACTAGATTTGAAAATCCCGACCAGTTATAAAACTGGATTTGAAAATCTCGACCAGTTATAGAAACTGGATTTGAAAATCCCGACCAGTTATAAAAACTGGATTTGAAAATCCCAACCAGTTATAGAAACTGGATTTCAAAATCCCGACCAGTTATAGAAACTGGAGTTGAAAATCCCGACTAGTTATAACACTGAATTTGAAAATCTCGACCAGTTATAAAAACTGGATTTGAAATTCCCGACCAGTTATAGAAACTGGATTTGAAAATCCTGACCAGTTATAAAAACTAGATTTGAAAATCCTGACCAATTATAAAACTGGAATTGAAAATCCCGACCAGTTATAAAAACTAGAGTTGAAAATCCCGACCAGTTATAGAAACTGGATTTGAAAATCCCGACCAGTTATAGAAACTGGATTTGAAAATCTCGACCAGTTATAGAAACAAGATTCGAAAATCCCGACCAGTTATAGAAACTGGATTTGAAAATCCCGACCAGTTATAAAATCTGCAATTGAAAATCCCGACCAGTTATATAAACTGGATTTTAAAATCCCGACCAGTTATAGAAACTGGATTTGAAAATCCCGACCAGTTATAGAAACTGGATTTAAAAATCCCGACCAGTTATAACACTGAATTTGAAAATCCCGACCGGTTATAAAAACTGGATTTGAAAATCCAGACCAGTTATAGAAACTTGATTTGAAAATCCTGACCAGTTATAGAAACTGGATTTGAAAATCCCGACCAGTTATAAAAACTGGATTTGAAAATCTCGACCAGTTATAAAACTGGATTTGAAAATCCCGACCAGTTATAGAAATTGGATTTGAAAATACTGATGAGTTATAACACTGGATTTGAAAATCCCGACCAATTATAAAACTAGATTTGAAAATCCCGACCAGTTATAAATCTGGATTTGAAAATCACAACCAGTTATAAAACTAGATTTAAAAATCCCGACCAGTTATAGAAACAGCATTTGACAATCCTGACAAGTTAAAAAACTGGATTTGAAAATCCCGACCAGTTATAGAAATTGGATTTGAAAATCCCGACCAGTTATGACACTAGATTTTGAAATCACGAACAGTTATAGAAACTGGATTTGAAAATCCCAACCAGTTATAGAAACTGGATTTGAAAATCCCGACCAGTTATAGAAACTGGATTTGAAAATCCCGACCAGTTACAAAAACTGGATTTGAAAATCCCGACCAGTTATAAAAACTAGATTTGAAAATCTTGATCAGTTATAGAAACTGGATTTGAAAATCCCGACCAGTTACAGAAACTGGATTTGAAAATCCCGAGCAGTTATAGAAACTAGATTTGAAAATCCCGACAAGTTAAAAAACTGGATTTGAAAATCCCGACCAGTTATAGAAACTGGATTTCAAAATACCGACCAGTTATAGAAACTGGATTTGAAAATCCCGACCAGTTATAGAAACTGGATTTGAAAATCCCGACCAGTTGTAACACTGAATTTGAAAATCCCGACCAGTTATGAAAACTGGATTTGAAAATCCCGACCAGTTATAGAAAATGGATTTGAAAATCCTGACCTATAATAGAAACTGAATTTGAAAATCCTGACCAGTTATGAAAACTGGATCTGAAAATCCTGACCAGTTATAAAACTGGATTTGAAAATCCCGACGAGTTATAGAAACTAAATTTGAAAATCCTGATCAGTTATAACACTGGATTTGAAAATCCCGACCAATTATAAAACTAGATTTGAAAATCACGACCAGTTATAGCAAATGGATTTAAAAATCTTGACCAGTTATAAAACTGGATTTGAAAATCCCGACCAGTTATGACACTAGATTTGAAAATCCCGACCAGTTATAGAAACTGGATTTGAAAATCCCGACCAGTTATAAAAACTAGATTTGAAAATCCCGACCAGTTATAAAAACTAGATTTGAAAATCCCCACCAGTTATAGAAACTGGATTTGAAAATCCTGACCAGTTATAGAAACTGGATTTGAAAATCCCGACCAGTTATAGAAACTGGATTTGAAAATCCCGACTAGTTATAAAAACTGGATTTGAAAATCCCGACCAGTTATAGAAACTGGATTTGAAAATCCTAACCAGTTATAGAAACTGAATTTGAAAATCCTGACCTGTTATGAAAACTGAATTTGAAAATCCCGACGAGTTATAGAAACTAAATTTGAAAATCCTGATCAGTTATAACACTGGATTTGAAAATCCCGACCAATTATAAAACTAGATTTGAAAATTCCGACCAGTTATAGAAACTGGATTTGAAAATCCCGACCAGTTATAAAAACTAGATTTGAAAATTCCGACCAGTTATAGAAACTGGATTTGAAAATCCTGACCAGTTATAGAAATTGGATTTTAAAATCCCGACCAATTATAGAAACTGGATTTGAAAATTCTGACCAGTTATAGAAACTGGATTTGAAAATCCCGACCAGTTATAAAAACTAGATTTGAAAATCCCGACCAGTTATAGAAACTGGATTTAAAAATCCCGACCAGTTATAGAAACTGGATTTGAAAATATCGACCAGTTATAGAAACTAGATTTGAAAATCCTAACCAGTTATAAAACTGGATTTGAAAATCCCGACCAGTTATAGAAACTGGATTTGAAAATCTCGACCAGTTATAAAAACTGGATTTGAAAATCTCAACCAGTTATAGAAACTGGATTTTAAAATCCCGACCAGTTATAGAAACTGGAGTTGAAAATCCCGACCAGTTATAACACTGAATTTGAAAATCCCGACCAGTTATAAAAATTGGATTTGAAAATCCTGACCAGTTATAGAAACTGGATTTGAAAATCCTGACCAGTTATAGAAACTGAATTTGAAAATCCCGACCAGTTATGAAAACTGGATTTGAAAATCCCGACCAGTTATAAAACTGGATTTGAAAATCACGACGAGTTATAGAAACTGAATTTGAAAATCCTGATCAGTTATAACACTGGATTTGAAAATCCCGACCAATTATAAAACTAGATTTGAAAATCCCGACCAGTTATAGAAAATGGATTTGAAAATCCCGACCAGTTATAAAAATGGATTTAAAAATCCCGACCAGTTATAGAAACTGGATTTGAAAATCCCGACCATTTATAAAACTGGATTTAAAAATCCCGACCAGTTATAGAAACTGGATTTGAAAATCCTGACCAGTTATAAAACTAGATTTGAAAATCCCGACCAGTTATAGAAACTGGATTTAAAAATCCCGACCAGTTATGACAGTAGATTTGAAAATTCCGACTTGTTATAGATACCTGATTTGAAAATCCCGACCCGTTATAAAAACTAGAGTTGAAAATCCCGACCAGTTATAGAAACTAGATTTGAAAATCCCAACTAGTTATAAAACTGGATTTGAAAATCCCGACCAGTTATAGAAACTGGATTTGAAAATCCCGACCAGTTATAAAAACTGGATTTGAAAATCTCAACCAGTTATAGAAACTGGATTTCAAAATCCAGACCAGTTATAGAAACTGGTGTTGAAAATCCCGACCAGTTATAACACTGAATTTGAAAATCCCGACCAGTTATAAAAACTGGATGTGAAAATCTCGACCAGTTGTAGAAACTGGATTTGAAAATCCTGACCAGTTATAAAAACTGAATTTGAAAATCCCGACCAGTTATTAAAACTGGATTTGAAAATCCCGACCAGTTATAAAACTGGATTTGAAAATCCCGACGAGTTATAGAAACTGAATTTGAAAATCCTGATCAGTTATAACACTGGATTTGAAAATCCCGACCAATTATAAAACTAGATTTGAAAATCCCGACCAGTTATAGAAAATGGATTTGAAAATCCCGACAAGTTATAAAACTGGATTTGAAAATCCCGACCAGTTATAAAAATGGATTTAAAAATCCCGACCAGTTATAGAAACTGGATTTGAAAATCCCGACCAGTTATAAAACTGGATTTAAAAATCCCGACCAGTTATAGAAACTGGATTTGAAAATCCTGACCAGTTATAAAACTAGATTTGAAAATCCCTACCAGTTATAGAAACTGGATTTAAAAATCCCGACCAGTTATGACACTGGATTTGAAAATCCCGACTTGTTATAGATACCTGATTTGAAAATCCCGACCAGTTATAAAAACTGGAGTTGAAAATCCCGACCAGTTATAGAAACTAGATTTGAAAATCCCGACCTGTTATATAAACTGGATTAGAAAATCCCGACCTGTTATAGAAACTGGATTTGAAAATCCCGACCAGTTATAGAAACTGGATTTGAAAATCCCGACCAGTTATAAAATCTGGAATTCAAAAACCCGACCAGTTAAAGAAACTAGATTTCAAAATCCCGACCAGTTATTGAAACTGGATTTGAAAATCCCGACCAGTTATAACACTGAATTTGAAAATCCCGACCGGTTATAAAAACTGGATTTGAAAATCCCGACCAGTTTTAGAAACTTGATTCGAAAATCCTGATCAGTTATAGAAACTGGATTTGAAAATCCCGACCAGTTATAAAAACTGGATTTGAAAATCCCGACCAGTTATAAAACTGAATTTGAAAATCCCGACCAGTTATAGAAACTGGATTTGAAAATCCTGATCAGTTACAACACTGGATTTGAAAATCCCGACCAATTATAAAACTAGATTTGAAAATCCCGACCAGTTATAGCTAATGGATTTGAAAATCTTGACCAGTTATAAAACTGGATTTGAAAATCCCGACCAGTTATGACACTAGATTTGAAAATCCCGACCAGTTATAGAAACTGGATTTGAAAATCCCGACCAGTTATAAAAACTAGATTTGAAAATCCCGACCAGTTATAAAAACTAGATTTGAAAATCCCAAACAGTTATAGAAACTGGATTTGAAAATCCTGACGAGTTATAGAAACTGGATTTGAAAATCCCGACCAGTTAGAGAAACTGGATTTGAAAATCCCGACTAGTTATAAAAACTGGATTTGAAAATCCCGACCAGTTATAAAAACTGGATTTGAAAATCCTGACCAGTTATAGAAACTAAATTTGAAAATCCTGACCAGTTATGAAAACTGGATTTGAAAATCCCGACGAGTTATAGAAACTAAATTTGAAAATCCTGATCAGTTATAACACTGGATTTGAAAATCCCGACCAATTATAAAACTAGATTTGAAAATTCCGACCAGTTATAGCAAATGGATTTGAAAATCCTGACCAGTTATAAAACTGGATTTGAAAATCCTGACCAGTTATGACACTAGATTTGAAAATCCCGACCTGTTATAGAAACTGCATTTGAAAATCCCGACCAGTTATAAATCTGGATTTGAAAATCCCAACCAGTTATAAAACTAGATTTAAAAATCCCGACCAGTTACAAAAACTGGATTTGAAAATCCCGACCAGTTATAAAAACTAGATTTGAAAATCTTGATGAGTTATAGAAACTGGATTTGAAAATCCCGACCAGTTACAGAAACTGGATTTGAAAATCCCGAGCAGTTATAGAAACTAGATTTGAAAATCCCGACAAGTTATAAAACTGGATTTGAAAATCCCGACCAGTTATAGAAACTGGATTTGAAAATCCCGACCAGTTATAAAAACTGGATTTGAAAATCCCGACCAGTTATAGAAACTGGATTTCAAAATACCGACCAGTTATAGAAACTGGATTTGAAAATCCCGACCAGTTATAGAAACTGGATTTGAAAATCCCGACCAGTTATAACACTGAATTTGAAAATCCCGACCAGTTATAAAAACTGGATTTGAAAATCCCGACCAGTTATAGAAAATGGATTTGAAAATCCTGACCTGTTATAGAAACTGAATTTGAAAATCCTGACCAGTTATGAAAACTGGATTTGAAAATCCCGACCAGTTATAAAACTGGATTTGAAAATCCCGACGAGTTATAGAAACTAAATTTAAAAATCCTGATCAGTTATAACACTGGATTTGAAAATCCAGACCAATTATAAAACTAGATTTGAAAATCCCGACCAGTTATAGCAAATGGATTTGAAAATCCCGACCAGTTATAAAACTGGATTTGAAAATCCCGACCAGTTATGACACTACATTTGAAAATCCCGACCAGTTATAGAAACTGGATTTGAAAATCCCGACCAGTTATAAAAACTAGATTTGAAAATCCCGACCAGTTATAAAAACTAGATTTGAAAATCCCAACCAGTTATAGAAACTGGATTTGAAAATCCTGACCAGTTATAGAAACTGGATTTGAAAATCCCGACCAGTTATAGAAACTAGATTTGAAAATCCCAACCAGTTATAGAAACTGGATTTGAAAATCTCGACTAGTTATAAAAACTAGATTTGAAAATCCCGACCAGTTATAGAAACTGGATTTGAAAATCCTGACCAGTTATAGAAACTGAATTTGAAAATCCTGACCAGTTATGAAAACTGGATTTGAAAATCCCGACTAGTTATAAAACTGGATTTGAAAATCCCGACGAGTTATAGAAACTAAATTTGAAAATCCTGATCAGTTATAACACTGGATTTGAAAATCCCGACCAATTATAAAACTAGATTTGAAAATCCCGACCAGTTATAGAAACTGGATTTGAAAATCCTGACCAGTTATAGAAACTGAATTTGAAAATCCTGACCAGTTATGAAAACTGGATTTGAAAATCCCGACTAGTTATAAAACTGGATTTGAAAATCCCGAAGAGTTATAGAAACTAAATTTGAAAATCCCGACTGGTTATAAAAACTGGATTTGAAAATCCCGACCAGTTATAGAAACTTGATTTGAAAATCCTAACCAGTTATAGAAACTGGATTTGAAAATCCCGACCAGTTATAAAAACTGGATTTGAAAATCCAGAACAGTTATAAAACTGGATTTGAAAATCCCGACCAGTTATAGAAACTGGATTTGAAAATCCCGACTAGTTATAAAATCTGGAATTGAAAATCCCGACCAGTTATAGAAACTGGATTTCAAAATCCCGACCAGTTATAACACTGAATTTGAAAATCCCGACCGGTTATAAAAAACTGGATTTGAAAATCCCGACCAGTTATAAAAACTTGATTTAAAAATCCTGACCACTTATAGAAACTGTATTTGAAAATCCCGACCAGTTATAAAAACTGGATTTGAAAATCCCGACCAGTTATAAAACTGGATTCGAAAATCCCGACCAGTTATAGAAACTGGAATTGAAAATCCTGATCAGTTATAACACTGGATTTGAAAATCCCGACCAATTATAAAACTAGATTTGAAAATCCGGACCTGTTATAGAAACTGGATTTGAAAATCCCGACCAGTTATAAATCTGGATTTGAAAATCCCAACCAGTTATAAAACTACATTTAAAAATCCCGACCTGTTATAGAAACTGCATTTGAAAAATCCCGACCAGTTATAAAAACTAGATTTGAAAATCCCAACCAGTTATAGAAACTGGATTTGAAAATCCTGACCAGTTATAGAAACTGGATTTGAAAATCCTGACCAGTTATAGAAACTGCATTTGAAAATCCCGACTAGTTATAAAAACTGGATTTGAAAATCCCAACCAGTTATAAAACTAGATTTAAAAATTCCGACCAGTTATAGAAACTGCATTTGAGAATCCTGACCAGTTATAAAACTGGATTTGAAAATCCCGACCAGTTATAGAAATTGGATTTGAAAATCCCGACCAGTTATGACACTAAATTTGGAAATCACGACCAGTTATGACACTAGATTTGGAAATCACGACTAGTTATAGAAACTGGATTTGAAAATCCTGACCAGTTATAAAACTGGATTTGAAAATCCCGACCAGTAATAGAAACTAGATTTGAAAATCCCGACTAGTTATAAAAACTGGATTTGAAAATCCCAACCAGTTATAGAAACTGGATTTCAAAATCCCGACCAGTTATAAAAACTGGAGTTGAAAATCCCGACCAGTTATAACACTGAATTTGAAAATCCCGACCAGTTATAAAAACTGAATTTGAAAATCCCGACCAGTTATAGAAACTGGATTTGAAAATCCTGACCAGTTATAGAAACTGAATTTTAAAATCCCGACCAGTTATAAAAACTGGATTTGAAAATCCCGACCTATTATAAAACTGGATTTGAAGATCCTGACGAGTTATAGAAACTGAATTTGAAAATCCCGACCAGTTATAAAAACTGAATTTGAAAATCCCGACCAGTTATAGAAACTGGATTTGAAAATCCTGACCAGTTATAGAAACTGAATTTTAAAATCCCGACCAGTTATAAAAACTGGATTTGAAAATCCCGACCTATTATAAAACTGGATTTGAAGATCCCGACGAGTTATAGAAACTGAATTTGAAAATCCTGATGAGTTATAACACTGGATTTGAAAATCCCGACCAATTCTAAAACTAGATTTGAAAATCCCGACCAGTTATAAAACTGGATTTGAAAATCCCGACCAGTTATAGAAACTGGATTTAAAAATTTCGACCAGTTATGACACTAGATTTGAAAATCCCGACCTGTTATAGATACTTGATTTGAAAATCCCGACCAGTTATAAAAACTGGAGTTGAAAATCCCGACCAGTTATAGAAACTGGATTTGAAAATCCCACCAGTTATAAAAATTGGATTTGAAAATCTCGACCAGTTATAAAACTAGATTTGAAAATCCCGACCAGTTATAGAAACTGGATTTGAAAATCCTGACCAGTTATAGAAACTGAATTTGAAAATCCCGACCAGTTATAAAAACTAGATTTGAAAATCCCGACTAGTTATAAAACTGGATTTGAAAATCCCGACGAGTTATAGAAACTGAATTTGAAATTCCTGATCAGTTATAACACTGGATTTGAAAATCCCGACCAATTATAAAACTAGATTTGAAAATCCCGACCAGTTATAGGAATTGGATTTGAAAATCCCGACCAGTTATAACACTGAATTTGAAAATCCCGACCGGTTATAAAAACTGGATTTGAAAATCCCGACCAGTTATAAAAACTTGATTTGAAAATCCTAACCAGTTATAGAAACTGGATTTGAAAATCCCGACCAGTTATAAAAACTGGATTTGAAAATCTCGACCAGTTATAAAACTGGATTTGAAAATCCCGACCAGTTATAGAAACTGGATTTGAAAATCCCGATCAGTTATAAAATCTGGAATTGAAAATCCCGACCAGTTATAGAAACTGGATTTCAAAATCCCGACCAGTTATAACACTGAATTTGAAAATCCCGACCGGTTATAAAAACTGGATTTGAAAATCCCGACCAGTTATAAAAACTTGATTTAAAAATCCTGACCAGTTGTAAAAACTGAATTTTAAAAATCCTGACCAGTTATAGAAACTAGATTTGAAAATCCCGACCAGTTATAAAAACTGGATTTGAAAATCCCGACCAGTTATAAAACTGGATTTGAAAATCCCGACCAATTATAGAAACTGGAATTGAAAATCCTGATCAGTTATAACACTGGATTTGAAAATGCCGACCAATTATAAAACTAGATTTGAAAATCCGGACCTGTTATAGAAACTGGATTTGAAAATCCCGACCAGTTATAAATCTGGATTTGAAAATCCCAACCAGTTATAAAACTACATTTAAAAATCCAGACCTGTTATAGAAACTGCATTTGAAAAATCCCGACCAGTTATAAAAACTAGATTTGAAAATCCCAACCAGTTATAGAAACTGGATTTGAAAATCCTGACCAGTTATAGAAACTGGATTTGAAAATCCCGACCAGTTATAGAAACTGCATTTGAAAATCCCGACTAGTTATAAAAACTGGATTTGAAAATCCCAACCAGTTATAAAACTAGATTTAAAAATCCCGACCAGTTATAGAAACTGCATTTGAGAATCCTGACCAGTTATAAAACTGGATTTGAAAATTCCGACCAGTTATAGAAATTGGATTTGAAAATCCCGACCAGTTATGACACTAGATTTGGAAATCACGACCAGTTATAGAAACTGGATTTAAAAATCCTGACCAGTTATAAAACTGGATTTGAAAATCCTGACCAGTTATAGAAACTGGATTTGAAAATCCCGACTAGTTATAAAAACTGGATTTGAAAATCCCAACCAGTTATAGAAACTGGATTTCAAAATCCCGACCAGTTATAAAAACTGGAGTTGAAAATCCCGACCAGTTATAACACTGAATTTGAAAATCCCGACCAGTTATAAAAACTGAATTTGAAAATCCCGACCAGTTATAGAAACTGGATTTGAAAATCCTGACCAGTTATAGAAACTGAATTTTAAAATCCCGACCAGTTATAAAAACTGGATTTGAAAATCCCGACCTGTTATAAAACTGGATTTGAAGATCCCGACGAGTTATAGAAACTGAATTTGAAAATCCTGATGAGTTATAACACTGGATTTGAAAATCCCGACCAATTCTAAAACTAGATTTGAAAATCCCGACCAGTTATAGAAAATGGATTTGAAAATGCCGACCAGTTATAAAACTGGATTTAAAAATCCCGACCAGTTATAAAACTGGATTTAAAAATCCCGACCAGTTATAGAAACTGGATTTGAAAATCCCGACCAGTTATAAAACTGGATTTGAAAATCCCGACCAGTTATAGAAACTGGATTTTAAAATCCTGACCAGTTATAAAACTGGATTTGAAAATCCCGACCAGTTATAGAAACTGGATTTAAAAATTTCGACCAGTTATGACACTAGATTTGAAAATCCCGACCTGTTATAGATACTTGATTTGAAAATCCCGACCAGTTATAAAAACTGGAGTTGAAAATCCCGACCAGTTATAGAAACTGGATTTGAAAATCCCGACCAGTTATAAAAATTGGATTTGAAAATCCCGACCAGTTATAAAACTGGATTTGAAAATCCCGACCAGTTATAGAAACTGGATTAGAAAATTGTGATCAGTTATAACACTGGATTTGAAAATCCCAACCAATTATAAAATTAGTTTTGAAAATCCGGACCTGTTATAGAAATTGGATTTGAAAATCCCGACCAGTTATAAATCTGGATTTGAAAATCCCAACCAGTTATAAAACTAGATTTAAAAATCCTGACCAGTTATAGAAACTGCATTTGAAAATCCTGACCAGTTATAAAACTGGATTTGAAAATCCCGACCAGTTATAGAAATTGGATTTGAAAATCCCGACCAGTTATGACACTAGATTTGGAAATCACGACCAGTTATAGAAACTGGATTTGAAAATCCCGACCAGTTATAGAAACTGGATTTGAAAATCCCGACCAGTTATAGAAACTGGATTTGAAAATCCCGACCAGTTGTAAAAACTGAATTTTGAAAATCCCGACCAGTTACAAAAACTGGATTTGAAAATCCCGACCAGTTATAAAAACTAGATTTGAAAATCCCGACCAGTTATAGAAACTGGATTTGAAAATCCCGACTAGTTATAGAAACTGGATTTGAAAATCCCGACCAGTTATAGAAACTAGATTTGAAAATCCCGACCAGTTATAAAACTGGATTTGAAAATCCCGACCAGTTATAGAAACTGGATTTGAAAATCTTGACCAGTTATAAAAACTGGATTTGAAAATCCCGACCAGTTATAGAAACTGGATTTCAAACTCCCGACCAGTTATAGAAACTGGATTTGAAAATCCCGACCAGTTATAGAAACTGGATTTGAAAATCCCGACCAGTTATGACACTGAATTTGAAAATCCCGACCAGTTATAAAAACTGGATTTGAAAATCCCGACCAGTTATATAAACTGGATTTGAAAATCCTGACCAGTTATAGAAACTGAATTTGAAAATCCCGACCAGTTATAAAAACTAGATTTGAAAATCCCGACCAGTTATAAAACTGGATTTGAAAATCCCGACGAGTTATAGAAACTGAATTTGAAAATCCCGACCAGTTATAAAAACTAGATTTGAAAATCCCGACTAGTTATAAAACTGGATTTGAAAATCCCGACCAATTATAAAACTAGATTTGAAAATCCAGACCAGTTATAGAAAATGGATTTGAAAATACCGACCAGTTATAAAACCGGATTTGAAAATCCCGACCAGTTATAGAAACTGGATTTGAAAATCTTGACCAGTTATAAAACTAGATTTGAAAATCCCGACCAGTTATAGAAACTGGATTTAAAAATTCTGACCAGTTATGACACTAGATTTGAAAATCCCGACCTGTTATAGATACTTGATTTGAAAATCCCGAACAGTTATAAAAACTGGAGTTGAAAATCCCGACCAGTTATAGAAACTGGATTTGAAAATGCTGACCAGTTATAGAAACTGGATTTGAAAATCTCGACCAGTTATAGAAACTGGATTTGAAAATCCAGACCAGTTATAGAAACTGGATTTGAAAATCCCGACCAGTTATAAAATCTGGAATTGAAAATCCCGACCAGTTATAGAAACTGGATTTCAAAATCCCGACCAGTTATAAAACTGGATTTAAAAATCCTGACCAGTTATAGAAACTGGATTTGAAAATCCCGACCAGTTATAAAACTGGATTTGAAAATACCGACCAGTTATAGAAACTGGATTTGAAAATCCTGACCAGTTATAAAACTGGATTTGAAAATCCCGACCAGTTATAGAAACTGGATTTGAAAATGCCGACCAATTATAAAACTAGATTTGAAAATCCGGACCTATTATAGAAACTGGATTTGAAAATCCCGACCAGTTATAAATCTGGATTTGAAAATCCCAACCAGTTATAAAACTACATTTAAAAATCCAGACCTGTTATAGAAACTGCATTTGAAAAATCCCGACCAGTTATAAAAACTAGATTTGAAAATCCCAACCAGTTATAGAAACTGGATTTGAAAATCCTGACCAGTTATAGAAATTGGATTTGAAAATCCCGACCAGTTATAGAAACTGCATTTGAAAATCCCGACTAGTTATAAAAACTGGATTTGAAAATCCCAACCAGTTATAAAACTAGATTTAAAAATCCCGACCAGTTATAGAAACTGCATTTGAGAATCCTGACCAGTTATAAAACTGGATTTGAAAATCCCGACCAGTTATAGAAATTGGATTTGAAAATCCCGACCAGTTATGACACTAGATTTGGAAATCACGACCAGTTATAGAAACTGGATTTAAAAATCCTGACCAGTTATAAAACTGGATTTGAAAATCCTGACCAGTTATAGAAACTGGATTTGAAAATCCCGACTAGTTATAAAAACTGGATTTGAAAATCCCAACCAGTTATAGAAACTGGATTTCAAAATCCCGACCAGTTATAAAAACTGGAGTTGAAAATCCCGACCAGTTATAACACTGAATTTGAAAATCCCGACCAGTTATAAAAACTGAATTTGAAAATCCCGACCAGTTATAGAAACTGGATTTGAAAATCCTGACCAGTTATAGAAACTGAATTTTAAAATCCTGACCAGTTATAAAAACTGGATTTGAAAATCCCGACCTGTTATAAAACTGGATTTGAAGATCCCGACGAGTTATAGAAACTGAATTTGAAAATCCTGATGAGTTATAACACTGGATTTGAAAATCCCGACCAATTCTAAAACTAGATTTGAAAATCCCGACCAGTTATAGAAAATGGATTTTAAAATCCCGACCAGTTATAAAACTGGATTTGAAAATCCCGACCAGTTATAAAACTGGATTTAAAAATCCCGACCAGTTATACAAACTGGATTTGAAAATCCCGACCAGTTATAAAACTAGATTTGAAAATCCCGACCAGTTATAGAAACTGGATTTGAAAATCCTGACCAGTTATAAAACTGGATTTGAAAATCCCGACCAGTTATAGAAACTGGATTTAAAAATTTCGACCAGTTATGACACTAGATTTGAAAATCCCGACCTGTTATAGATACTTGATTTGAAAATCCCGACCAGTTATAAAAACTGGAGTTGAAAATCCCGACCAGTTATAGAAACTGGATTTGAAAATCCCGACCAGTTATAAAAATTGGATTTGAAAATCCCGACCAATTATAAAACTAGATTTGAAAATCCAGACCAGTTATAGAAAATGGATTTGAAAATACCGACCAGTTATAAAACCGGATTTGAAAATCCCGACCAGTTATAGAAACTGGATTTGAAAATCTTGACCAGTTATAAAACTAGATTTGAAAATCCCGACCAGTTATAGAAACTGGATTTAAAAATTCTGACCAGTTATGACACTAGATTTGAAAATCCCGACCTGTTATAGATACTTGATTTGAAAATCCCGAACAGTTATAAAAACTGGAGTTGAAAATCCCGACCAGTTATAGAAACTGGATTTGAAAATGCTGACCAGTTATAGAAACTGGATTTGAAAATCTCGACCAGTTATAGAAACTGGATTTGAAAATCCAGACCAGTTATAGAAACTGGATTTGAAAATCCCGACCAGTTATAAAATCTGGAATTGAAAATCCCGACCAGTTATAGAAACTGGATTTCAAAATCCCGACCAGTTATAAAACTGGATTTAAAAATCCTGACCAGTTATAGAAACTGGATTTGAAAATCCCGACCAGTTATAAAACTGGATTTGAAAATACCGACCAGTTATAGAAACTGGATTTGAAAATCCTGACCAGTTATAAAACTGGATTTGAAAATCCCGACCAGTTATAGAAACTGGATTTGAAAATGCCGACCAATTATAAAACTAGATTTGAAAATCCGGACCTATTATAGAAACTGGATTTGAAAATCCCGACCAGTTATAAATCTGGATTTGAAAATCCCAACCAGTTATAAAACTACATTTAAAAATCCAGACCTGTTATAGAAACTGCATTTGAAAAATCCCGACCAGTTATAAAAACTAGATTTGAAAATCCCAACCAGTTATAGAAACTGGATTTGAAAATCCTGACCAGTTATAGAAATTGGATTTGAAAATCCCGACCAGTTATAGAAACTGCATTTGAAAATCCCGACTAGTTATAAAAACTGGATTTGAAAATCCCAACCAGTTATAAAACTAGATTTAAAAATCCCGACCAGTTATAGAAACTGCATTTGAGAATCCTGACCAGTTATAAAACTGGATTTGAAAATCCCGACCAGTTATAGAAATTGGATTTGAAAATCCCGACCAGTTATGACACTAGATTTGGAAATCACGACCAGTTATAGAAACTGGATTTAAAAATCCTGACCAGTTATAAAACTGGATTTGAAAATCCTGACCAGTTATAGAAACTGGATTTGAAAATCCCGACTAGTTATAAAAACTGGATTTGAAAATCCCAACCAGTTATAGAAACTGGATTTCAAAATCCCGACCAGTTATAAAAACTGGAGTTGAAAATCCCGACCAGTTATAACACTGAATTTGAAAATCCCGACCAGTTATAAAAACTGAATTTGAAAATCCCGACCAGTTATAGAAACTGGATTTGAAAATCCTGACCAGTTATAGAAACTGAATTTTAAAATCCTGACCAGTTATAAAAACTGGATTTGAAAATCCCGACCTGTTATAAAACTGGATTTGAAGATCCCGACGAGTTATAGAAACTGAATTTGAAAATCCTGATGAGTTATAACACTGGATTTGAAAATCCCGACCAATTCTAAAACTAGATTTGAAAATCCCGACCAGTTATAGAAAATGGATTTTAAAATCCCGACCAGTTATAAAACTGGATTTGAAAATCCCGACCAGTTATAAAACTGGATTTAAAAATCCCGACCAGTTATACAAACTGGATTTGAAAATCCCGACCAGTTATAAAACTAGATTTGAAAATCCCGACCAGTTATAGAAACTGGATTTGAAAATCCTGACCAGTTATAAAACTGGATTTGAAAATCCCGACCAGTTATAGAAACTGGATTTAAAAATTTCGACCAGTTATGACACTAGATTTGAAAATCCCGACCTGTTATAGATACTTGATTTGAAAATCCCGACCAGTTATAAAAACTGGAGTTGAAAATCCCGACCAGTTATAGAAACTGGATTTGAAAATCCCGACCAGTTATAAAAATTGGATTTGAAAATCCCGACCAGTTATAAAACTGGATTTGAAAATCCCGACCAGTTATAGAAACTGGATTAGAAAATTCTGATCAGTTATAACACTGGATTTGAAAATTCTGATCAATTATAAAATTAGTTTTGAAAATCCGGACCTCTTATAGAAACTGGATTTGAAAATCCCGACCAGTTATAAATCTGGATTTGAAAATCCCAACCAATTATAAAACTAGATTTAAAAATCCCGACCAGTTATAGAAACTGCATTTGAAAATCCTGACCAGTTATAAAACTGGATTTGAAAATCCTGACCAGTTATAGAAATTGGATTTGAAAATCCCGACCAGTTATGACACTAGATTTGGAAATCACGACCAGTTATAGAAACTGGATTTGAAAATCCCGACCAGTTATAGAAACTGGATTTGAAAATCCCGACCAGTTATAGAAACTGGATTTGAAAATCCCGACCAGTTGTAAAAACTGAATTTTGAAAATCCCGACCAGTTACAAAAACTGGATTTGAAAATCCCGACTAGTTATAAAAACTAGATTTGAAAATCCCGACCAGTTATAGAAACTGGATTTGAAAATCCCGACTAGTTATAGAAACTGGATTTCAAAATCCCGACCAGTTATAGAAACTAGATTTGAAAATCCCGACCAGTTATAAAACTGGATTTGAAAATCCCGACCAGTTATAGAAACTGGATTTGAAAATCTTGACCAGTTATAAAAACTGGATTTGAAAATCCCGACCAGTTATAGAAACTGGATTTCAAAATCCCGACCAGTTATAGAAACTGGATTTGAAAATCCCGACCAGTTATAGAAACTCGATTTGAAAATCCCGACCAGTTATAACACTGAATTTGAAAATCCCGACCAGTTATAAAAACTGGATTTGAAAATCCCGACCAGTTATATAAACTGGATTTGAAAATCCTGACCAGTTATAGAAACTGAATTTGAAAATCCTGACCAGTTATAAAAACTAGATTTGAAAATCCCGACCAGTTATAAAACTGGATTTGAAAATCCCGACGAGTTATAGAAACTGAATTTGAAAATCCTGATAAGTTATAACACTGGATTTGAAAATCCCGACCAATTATAAAACTAGATTTGAAAATCCAGACCAGTTATAGAAAATGGATTTGAAAATCCCGACCAGTTATAAAATCGGATTTGAAAATCCCGACCAGTTATAGAAACTGGATTTGAAAATCTTGACCAGTTATAAAACTGGATTTGAAAATCCCGACCAGTTATAGAAACTGGATTTAAAAATTCTGACCAGTTATGACACTAGATTTGAAAATCCCGACCAGTTATAGAAAATGGATTTTAAAATCCCGACCAGTTATAGAAACTGCATTTGAAAATCCTGACCAGTTATAGAAACTGGATTTGAAAATCCCGAACAGTTATAAAAACTGGAGTTGAAAATCCCGACCAGTTATAGAAACTGGATTTGAAAATCCAGACCAGTTATAGAAACTGGATTGGAAAATCCCGACCAGTTATAAAATCTGGAATTGAAAATCCTGACCAGTTATAGAAACTGGATTTCAAAATCCCGACCAGTTATAAAACTGGATTTAAAAATCCCGACCAGTTATAGAAACTGGATTTGAAAATCCCGACCAGTTATAAAACTGGATTTGAAAATCCCGACCAGTTATAGAAACTGGATTTGAAAATCCTGACCAGTTATAAAACTGGATTTGAAAATCCCGACCAGTTATAGAAACTGGATTTGAAAATGCCGACCAATTATAAAACTAGATTTGAAAATCCGGACCTGTTATAGAAACTGGATTTGAAAATCCCGACCAGTTATAAATCTGGATTTGAAATCCCAACCAGTTATAAAACTACATTTAAAAATCCAGACCTGTTATAGAAACTACATTTGAAAAATCCCGACCAGTTATAAAAACTAGATTTGAAAATCCCAACCAGTTATAGAAACTGGATTTGAAAATCCTGACCAGTTATAGAAACTGGATTTGAAAATCCCGACCAGTTATAGAAACTGCATTTGAAAATCCCGACTAGTTATAAAAACTGGATTTGAAAATCCCAACCAGTTATAAAACTAGATTTAAAAATCCCGACCAGTTATAGAAACTGCATTTGAGAATCCTGACCAGTTATAAAACTGGATTTGAAAATCCCGACCAGTTATAGAAATTGGATTTGAAAATCCCGACCAGTTATGACACTAGATTTGGAAATCACGACCAGTTATAGAAACTGGATTTAAAAATCCTGACCAGTTATAGAAACTGGATTTGAAAATCCCGACTAAATATAAAAACTGGATTTGAAAATCCCAACCAGTTATAGAAACTAGATTTCAAAATCCCGACCAGTTATAAAAACTGGAGTTGAAAATCCCGACCAGTTATAACACTGAATATGAAAATCCCGACCAGTTATAAAAACTGAATTTGAAAATCCCGACCAGTTATAGAAACTGGATTTCAAAATCCTGACCAGTTATAGAAACTGAATTTTAAAATCCCGACCAGTTATAAAAACTGGATTTGAAAATCCCGACCTGTTATAAAACTGGATTTGAATATCCCGACGAGTTATAGAAACTGAATTTGAAAATCCTGATGAGTTATAACACTGGATTTGAAAATCCCGACCAATTCTAAAACTAGATTTGAAAATCCCGACCAGTTATAGAAAATGGAATTGAAAATCCCGACCAGTTATAAAACTGGATTTGAAAATCCCGACCAGTTATAAAACTGGATTTAAAAATCCCGACTAGTTATAGAAACTGGATTTGAAAATCCCGACCAGTTATAAAACTGGATTTGAAAATCCCGACCAGTTATAGAAACTGGATTTGAAAATCCTGACCAGTTATAAAACTGGATTTGAAAATCCCAACCAGTTATAGAAACTGGATTTAAAAATTTCGACCAGTTATGACACTAGATTTGAAAATCCCGACCTGTTATAGATACTTGATTTGAAAATCCCGACCAGTTATAAAAACTGGAGTTGAAAATCCCGACCAGTTATAGAAACTGGATTTGAAAATCCCGACCAGTTATAAAAATTGGATTTGAAAATCCCGACCAGTTATAAAACTGGATTTGAAAATCCCGACCAGTTATAGAAACTGGATTAGAAAATTGTGATCAGTTATAACACTGGATTTGAAAATCCCAACCAATTATAAAATTAGTTTTGAAAATCCGGACCTGTTATAGAAACTGGATTTGAAAATCCCGACCAGTTATGACACTAGATTTGGAAATCACGACCAGTTATAGAAACTAGATTTGAAAATTCCGACCAGTTATAAAAACTGGATTTGAAAATCCCGACCAGTTATAGAAACTGGATTTGAAAATCCCGACCAGTTGTAAAAACTGAATTTTGAAAATCCCGACCAGTTACAAAAACTGGATTTGAAAATCCCGACCAGTTATAAAAACTAGATTTGAAAATCCCGACCAGTTATAGAAACTGGATTTGAAAATCCCGACTAGTTATAGAAACTGGATTTGAAAATCCCGACCAGTTATAGAAACTAGATTTGAAAATCCCGACCAGTTATAAAACTGGATTTGAAAATCCCGACCAGTTATAGAAACTGGATTTGAAAATCTTGACCAGTTATAAAAACTGGATTTGAAAATCCCGACCAGTTATAGAAACTGGATTTCAAAATCCCGACCAGTTATAGAAACTGGATTTGAAAATCCCGACCAGTTATAGAAACTGGATTTGAAAATCCCGACCAGTTATAACACTGAATTTGAAAATCCCGACCAGTTATAAAAACTGGATTTGAAAATCCCGACCAGTTATATAAACTGGATTTGAAAATCCTGACCAGTTATAGAAACTGAATTTGAAAATCCCGACCAGTTATAAAAACTAGATTTGAAAATCCCGACCAGTTATAAAACTGGATTTGAAAATCCCGACGAGTTATAGAAACTGAATTTGAAAATCCTGATAAGTTATAACACTTGATTTGAAAATCCCGACCAATTATAAAACTAGATTTGAAAATCCAGACCAGTTATAGAAAATGGATTTGAAAATCCCGGCCAGTTATAAAACCGGATTTGAAAATACCGACGAGTTATAGAAACTGGATTTGAAAATCTTGACCAGTTATAAAACTAGATTTGAAAATCCCGACCAGTTATAGAAACTGGATTTAAAAATTCTGACCAGTTATGACACTAGATTTGAAAATCCCGACCTGTTGTAGATACTTGATTTGAAAATCCCGAACAGTTATAAAAACTGGAGTTGAAAATCCCGACCAGTTATAGAAACTGGATTTGAAAATCCTGACCAGTTATAGAAACTAGATTTGGAAATCACGACCAGTTATAGAAACTGAATTTGAAAATCCCGACCAGTTATAGAAACTGGATTTGAAAATCCCGACCAGTTATAGAAACTGGATTTGAAAATACCGACCAGTTGTAAAAACTGAATTTTGAAAATCCCGACCAGTTACAAAAACTGGATTTGAAAATCCCGACCAGTTATAAAAACTAGATTTGAAAATCCCGACCAGTTATAGAAACTGGATTTGAAAATCCCGACTAGTTATAGAAACTGGATTTTAAAATCCCGACCAGTTATAGAAACTAGATTTGAAAATCCCGACCAGTTATAGAAACTGGATTTAAAAATTTCGACCAGTTATGACACTAGATTTGAAAATCCCGACCTGTTATAGATACTTGATTTGAAAATCCCGACCAGTTATAAAAACTGGAGTTGAAAATCTCGACCAGTTATAGAAACTGGATTTGAAAATCCCGAACAGTTATAAAAATTGGATTTGAAAATCCCGACCAGTTATAAAACTGGATTTGAAAATCCCGACCAGTTATAGAAACTGGATTAGAAAATTCTGATCAGTTATAACACTGGATTTGAAAATCCCAACCAATTATAAAACTAGTTTTGAAAATCCGGACCTGTTATAGAAACTGGATTTGAAAATCCCGACCAGTTATAAATCTGGATTTGAAAATCCCAACCAGTTATAAAACTAGATTTAAAAATCTCGACCAGTTATAGAAACTGCATTTGAAAATCCTGACCAGTTATAAAACTGGATTTGAAAATCCCGACCAGTTATAGAAATTGGATTTGAAAATCCCGACCAGTTATGACACTAGATTTGGAAATCACGACCAGTTATAGAAACTGGATTTGAAAATCCCGACCAGTTATAGAAACTGGATTTGAAAATCCCGACCAGTTATAGAAACTGGATTTGAAAATCCCGACCAGTTATAGAAACTGAATTTTGAAAATCCCGACCAGTTACAAAAACTGGATTTGAAAATCCCGACCAGTTATAAAAACTAGATTTGAAAATCCCGACCAGTTATAGAAACTGGATTTGAAAATCCCGACTAGTTATAGAAACTGGATTTTAAAATCCCGACCAGTTATAGAAACTAGATTTGAAAATCCCGACCAGTTATAAAACTGGATTTGAAAATCCCGACCAGTTATAGAAACTGGATTTGAAAATCTTGACCAGTTATAAAAACTGGATTTGAAAATCCCGACCAGTTATAGAAACTGGATTTCAAAATCCCGACCAGTTATAGAAACTGGATTTGAAAATCCCGACAAGTTATAGAAACTGGATTTGAAAATCCCGACCAATTATAACACTGAATTTGAAAATCCCGACCAGTTATAAAAACTGGATTTGAAAATCCCGACCAGTTATATAAACTGGATTTGAAAATCCTGACCAGTTTTAGAAACTGAATTTGAAAATCCCGACCAGTTATAAAAACTAGATTTGAAAATCCCGACCAGTTATGACACTAGATTTGAAAATCCCAACCTGTTATAGATACTTGATTTGAAAATCCCGAACAGTTATAAAAACTGGAGTTGAAAATCCCGACTAGTTATAGAAACTGGATTTTAAAATCCCGACCAGTTATAGAAACTAGATTTGAAAATCCCGACCAGTTATAAAACTGGATTTGAAAATCCCGACCAATTATAGAAACTGGATTTGAAAATCCCGACCAGTTATAAAATCTGGAATTGAAAATCCCGACCAGTTATAGAAACTGGATTTCAAAATCCCGACCAGTTATAGAAACTGAATTTGAAAATCCCGACCAGTTATAGAAACTGGATTTGAAAATCCCGACCAGTTATAACACTGAATTTGAAAATCCCGACCGGTTATAAAAACTGGATTTGAAAATCCCGACGAGTTATAGAAACTTGATTTGAAAATCCTGACCAGTTATAGAAACTGGATTTGAAAATCCCGACCAGTTATAGAAACTGGATTTGAAAATCCAGACCAGTTATAGAAACTGGATTTGAAAATCCCGACCAGTTATAAAATCTGGAATTGAAAATCCCGACCAGTTATAGAAACTGGATTTCAAAATCCCGACCAGTTATAAAACTGGATTTAAAAATCTCGACCAGTTATAGAAACTGGATTTGAAAATCCCGACTAGTTATAAAACTGGATTTGAAAATCCCGACCAGTTATAGAAACTGGATTTGAAAATCCTGACCAGTTATAAAACTGGATTTGAAAATCCCGACCAGTTATAGAAACTGGATTTAAAAATTTCGACCAGTTATGACACTAGATTTGAAAATCCCGACCTGTTATAGATACTTGATTTGAAAATCCCGACCAGTTATAAAAACTGGAGTTGAAAATCCCGACCAGTTATAGAAACTGGATTTGAAAATCCCGACCAGTTATAAAAATTGGATTTGAAAATCCCGACCAGTTATAAAACTGGATTTGAAAATCCCGACCAGTTATAGAAACTGGATTAGAAAATTCTGATCAGTTATAACACTGGATTTGAAAATCCCAACCAATTATAAAACTAGTTTTGAAAATCCGGACCTGTTATAGAAACTGGATTTGAAAATCCCGACCAGTTATAAATCTGGATTTGAAAATCCCAACCAGTTATAAAACTAGATTTAAAAATCCCGACCAGTTATAAAACTAGATTTAAAAATACCGACCAGTTATAGAAACTGCATTTGAAAATCCTGACCAGTTATAAAACTGGATTTGAAAATCCCGACCAGTTATAGAAATTGGATTTGAAAATCCCGACCAGTTATGACACTAGATTTGGAAATCACGACCAGTTATAGAAACTGGATTTGAAAATCCCGACCAGTTATAGAAACTGGATTTGAAAATCCCGACCAGTTGTAAAAACTGAATTTTGAAAATCCCGACCAGTTACAAAAACTGGATTTGAAAATCCCGACCAGTTATAAAAACTAGATTTGAAAATCCCGACCAGTTATAGAAACTGGATTTGAAAATCCCGACTAGTTATAGAAACTGGATTTGAAAATCCCGACCAGTTATAGAAACTAGATTTGAAAATCCCGACCAGTTATAAAACTGGATTTGAAAATCCCGACCAGTTATAGAAACTGGATTTGAAAATCTTGACCAGTTATAAAAACTGGATTTGAAAATCCCGACCAGTTATAGAAACTGGATTTCAAAATCCCGACCAGTTATAGAAACTGGATTTGAAAATCCCGACCAGTTATAGAAACTGGATTTGAAAATCCCGACCAGTTATAACACTGAATTTGAAAATCCCGACCAGTTATAAAAACTGGATTTGAAAATCCCGACCAGTTATATAAACTGGATTTGAAAATCCTGACGAGTTATAGAAACTGAATTTGAAAATCCCGACCAGTTATAAAAACTAGATTTGAAAATCCCGACCAGTTATAAAACTGGATTTGAAAATCCCGACGAGTTATAGAAACTGAATTTGAAAATCCTGATAAGTTATAACACTGGATTTGAAAATCCCGACCAATTATAAAACTAGATTTGAAAATCCAGACCAGTTATAGAAAATGGATTTGAAAATCCTGACCAGTTATAAAACTAGATTTGAAAATCCCGACCAATTATAAAACTAGATTTGAAAATTCCGACCAGTTATAGCAAATGGATTTGAAAATCCCGACCAGTTATAAAACTGGATTTGAAAATCCTGACCAGTTATGACACTAGATTTGAATATCCCGACCAGTTATAGAAACTGGATTTGAAAATCCCGACCAGTTATAAAAACTAGATTTGAAAATTCCGACCAGTTATAGAAACTGTATTTGAAAATCCTGACCAGTTATAGAAATTGGATTTTAAAATCCCGACCAATTATAGAAACTGGATTTGAAAATCCTGACCAGTTATAGAAACTGGATTTGAAAATCCCGACCAGTTATAAAAACTAGATTTGAAAATTCCGACCAGTTATAGAAACTGGATTTGAAAATCCCGACCAGTTATAGAAACTGGATTTGAAAATATCGACCAGTTATAGAAACTAGATTTGAAAATCCTAACCAGTTATAAAACTGGATTTGAAAATCCCGACCAGTTATAGAAACTGGATTTGAAAATCTCGACCAGTTATAAAAACTGGATTTGAAAATCCCAACCAGTTATAGAAACTGGATTTCAAAATCCCGACCAGTTATAGAAACTGGAGTTGAAAATCCCGACCAGTTATAACACTGAATTTGAAAATCCCGACCAGTTATAAAAATTGGATTTGAAAATCCCGACCAGTTATAGAAACTGGATTTGAAAATCCTGACCAGTTATAGAAACTGAATTTGAAAATCCCGACCAGTTATGAAAACTGGATTTGAAAATCCCGACCAGTTATAAATCTGGATTTGAAAATCCCGACGAGTTATAGAAACTGAATTTGAAAATCCTGATCAGTTATAACACTGGATTTGAAAATCCCGACCAATTATAAAACTAGATTTGAAAATCCCGACCAGTTATAGAAAATGGATTTGAAAATCCCGACCAGTTATAAAAATGGATTTAAAAATCCCGACCAGTTATAGAAACTGGATTTGAAAATCCCGACCATTTATAAAACTGGATTTAAAAATCCCGACCAGTTATAGAAACTGGATTTGAAAATCTTGACCAGTTATAAAACTAGATTTGAAAATCCCGACCAGTTATAGAAACTGGATTTAAAAATCCCGACCAGTTATGATACTAGATTTGGAAATCACGACCAGTTATAGAAACTGGATTTGAAAATCCCGACCAGTTATAGAAACTGGATTTGAAAATCCCGACCAGTTATAGAAACTGGATTTGAAAATCCCGACCAGTTGTAAAAACTGAATTTTGAAAATCCCGACCAGTTACAAAAACTGGATTTGAAAATCCCGACCAGTTATAAAAACTAGATTTGAAAATCCCGACCAGTTATAGAAACTGGATTTGAAAATCCCGACTAGTTATAGAAACTGGATTTTAAAATCCTGACCAGTTATAGAAACTAGATTTGAAAATCCCGACCAGTTATAAAACTGGATTTGAAAATCCCGACCAGTTATAGAAACTGGATTTGAAAATCTTGACCAGTTATAAAAACTGGATTTGAAAATCCCGACCAGTTATAGAAACTGGATTTCAAAATCCCGACCAGTTATAGAAATTGGATTTGAAAATCCCGACCAGTTATAAAACTGGATTTGAAAATCCCGACCAGTTATAGAAACTGGATTAGAAAATTCTGATCAGTTATAACACTGGATTTGAAAATCCCAACCAATTATAAAACTAGTTTTGAAAATCCGGACCTGTTATAGAAACTGGATTTGAAAATCCCGACCAGTTATAAATCTGGATTTGAAAATCCCAACCAGTTATAAAACTAGATTTAAAAATCTCGACCAGTTATAGAAACTGCATTTGAAAATCCTGACCAGTTATAAAACTGGATTTGAAAATCCCGACCAGTTATAGAAATTGGATTTGAAAATCCCGACCAGTTATGACACTAGATTTGGAAATCACGACCAGTTATAGAAACTGGATTTGAAAATCCCGACCAGTTATAGAAACTGGATTTGAAAATCCCGACCAGTTATAGAAACTGGATTTGAAAATCCCGACCAGTTGTAAAAACTGAATTTTGAAAATCCCGACCAGTTACAAAAACTGGATTTGAAAATCCCGACCAGTTATAAAAACTAGATTTGAAAATCCCGACCAGTTATAGAAACTGAATTTGAAAATCCCGACTAGTTATAGAAACTGGATTTTAAAATCCCGACCAGTTATAGAAACTAGATTTGAAAATCCCGACCAGTTATAAAACTGGATTTGAAAATCCCGACCAATTATAGAAACTGGATTTGAAAATCTTGACCAGTTATAAAAACTGGATTTGAAAATCCCGACCAGTTATAGAAACTGGATTTCAAAATCCCGACCAGTTATAGAAACTGGATTTGAAAATCCCGACAAGTTATAGAAACTGGATTTGAAAATCCCGACCAGTTATAACACTGAATTTGAAAATCCCGACCAGTTATAAAAACTGGATTTGAAAATCCCGACCAGTTATATAAACTGGATTTGAAAATCCTGACCAGTTTTAGAAACTGAATTTGAAAATCCCGACCAGTTATAAAAACTAGATTTGAAAATCCCGACCAGTTATAAAACTGGATTTGAAAATCCCGACGAGTTATAGAAACTGAATTTGAAAATCCTGATAAGTTATAACACTGGATTTGAAAATCCCGACCAATTATAAAACTAGATTTGAAAATCCAGACCAGTTATAGAAAATGGATTTGAAAATCCCGACCAGTTATAAAACCGGATTTGAAAATCCCGACCAGTTATAGAAACTGGATTTGAAAATCTTGACCAGTTATAAAACTGGATTTGAAAATCCCGACCAGTTATAGAAACTGGATTTAAAAATTCTGACCAGTTATGACACTAGATTTGAAAATCCCAACCTGTTATAGATACTTGATTTGAAAATCCCGAACAGTTATAAAAACTGGAGTTGAAAATCCCGACCAGTTATAGAAACTGGATTTGAAAATCCTGACCAGTTATAGAAACTGGATTTGAAAATCTCGACCAGTTATAGAAACTGGATTTGAAAATCCAGACCAGCTATAGAAACTGGATTTGAAAATCCCGATCAGTTATAAAATCTGGAATTGAAAATCCCGACCAGTTATAGAAACTGGATTTCAAAATCCCGACCAGTTATATAAACTGGATTTGAAAATCCTGAACAGTTTTAGAAACTGAATTTGAAAATCCCGACCAGTTATAAAAACTAGATTTGAAAATCCCGACCAGTTATAAAACTGGATTTGAAAATCCCGACGAGTTATAGAAACTGAATTTGAAAATCCTGATAAGTTATAACACTGGATTTGAAAATCCCGACCAATTATAAAACTAGATTTGAAAATCCAGACCAGTTATAGAAAATGGATTTGAAAATCCCGACCAGTTATAAAACCGGATTTGAAAATCCCGACCAGTTATAGAAACTGGATTTGAAAATCTTGACCAGTTATAAAACTGGATTTGAAAATCCCGACCAGTTATAGAAACTGGATTTAAAAATTCTGACCAGTTATGACACTAGATTTGAAAATCCCAACCTGTTATAGATACTTGATTTGAAAATCCTGAACAGTTATAAAAACTGGAGTTGAAAATCCCGACCAGTTATAGAAACTGGATTTGAAAATCCTGACCAGTTATAGAAACTGGATTTGAAAATCTCGACCAGTTATAGAAACTGGATTTGAAAATCCAGACCAGCTATAGAAACTGGATTTGAAAATCCCGACCAGTTATAAAATCTGGAATTGAAAATCCCGACCAGTTATAAAATCTGGAATTGAAAATCCCGACCTGTTATAAAACTGAATTTGAAAATCCCGACCAGTTATAGAAACTGGATTTGAAAATCCCGACCAGTTATAACACTGAATTTGAAAATCCCGACCGGTTATAAAAACTGGATTTGAAAATCCCGACGAGTTATAGAAACTTGATTTGAAAATCCTGACCAGTTATAGAAACTGGATTTGAAAATCCCGACCAGTTATAGAAACTGGATTTGAAAATCCAGACCAGTTATAGAAACTGGATTTGAAAATCCCGACCAGTTATAAAATCTGGAATTGAAAATCCCGACCAGTTATAGAAACTGGATTTCAAAATCCCGACCAGTTATAAAACTGGATTTAAAAATCTCGACCAGTTATAGAAACTGGATTTGAAAATCCCGACTAGTTATAAAACTGGATTTGAAAATCCCGACCAGTTATAGAAACTGGATTTGAAAATCCTGACCAGTTATAAAACTGGATTTGAAAATCCCGACCAGTTATAGAAACTGGATTTAAAAATTTCGACCAGTTATGAAACTAGATTTGAAAATCCCGACCTGTTATAGATACTTGATTTGAAAATCCCGACCTGTTATAGATACTTGATTTGAAAATCCCGACCAGTTATAAAAACTGGAGTTGAAAATCCCGACCAGTTATAGAAACTGGATTTGAAAATCCCGACCAGTTATAAAAATTGGATTTGAAAATCCCGACCAGTTATAAAACTGGATTTGAAAATCCCGACCAGTTATAGAAACTGGATTAGAAAATTCTGATCAGTTATAACACTGGATTTGAAAATCCCAACCAATTATAAAACTAGTTTTGAAAATCCGCACCTGTTATAGAAACTGGATTTGAAAATCCCGACCAGTTATAAATCTGGATTTGAAAATCCCAACCAGTTATAAAACTAGATATAAAAATCCCGACCAGTTATAGAAACTGCATTTGAAAATCCTGACCAGTTATAAAACTGGATTTGAAAATCCCGACCAGTTATAGAAATTGGATTTGAAAATCCTGACCAGTTATGACACTAGATTTGGTAATCACGACCAGTTATAGAAACTGGATTTGAAAATCCCGACCAGTTATAGAAACTGGATTTGAAAATCCCGACCAGTTGTAAAAACTGAATTTTGAAAATCCCGACCAGTTACAAAAACTGGATTTGAAAATCCCGACCAGTTATAAAAACTAGATTTGAAAATCCCGACCAGTTATAGAAACTGGATTTGAAAATCCCGACTAGTTATAGAAACTGGATTTGAAAATCCCGACCAGTTATAGAAACTAGATTTGAAAATCCCGACCAGTTATAAAACTGGATTTGAAAATCCCGACCAGTTATAGAAACTGGATTTGAAAATCTTGACCAGTTATAAAAACTGGATTTGAAAATCCCGACCAGTTATAGAAACTGGATTTCAAAATCCCGACCAGTTATAGAAACTGGATTTGAAAATCCCGACCAGTTATAGAAACTGGATTTGAAAATCCCGACCAGTTATAACACTGAATTTGAAAATCCCGACCAGTTATAAAAACTGGATTTGAAAATCCCGACCAGTTATATAAACTGGATTTGAAAATCCTGACGAGTTATAGAAACTGAATTTGAAAATCCCGACCAGTTATAAAAACTAGATTTGAAAATCCCGACCAGTTATAAAACTGGATTTGAAAATCCCGACGAGTTATAGAAACTGAATTTGAAAATCCTGATAAGTTATAACACTGGATTTGAAAATCCCGACCAATTATAAAACTAGATTTGAAAATCCAGACCAGTTATAGAAAATGGATTTGAAAATCCTGACCAGTTATAAAACTAGATTTGAAAATCCCGACCAATTATAAAACTAGATTTGAAAATTCCGACCAGTTATAGCAAATGGATTTGAAAATCCCGACCAGTTATAAAACTGGATTTGAAAATCCTGACCAGTTATGACACTAGATTTGAATATCCCGACCAGTTATAGAAACTGGATTTGAAAATCCCGACCAGTTATAAAAACTAGATTTGAAAATTCCGACCAGTTATAGAAACTGGATTTGAAAATCCTGACCAGTTATAGAAATTGGATTTTAAAATCCCGACCAATTATAGAAACTGGATTTGAAAATCCTGACCAGTTATAGAAACTGGATTTGAAAATCCCGACCAGTTATAAAAACTAGATTTGAAAATTCCGACCAGTTATAGAAACTGGATTTGAAAATCCCGACCAGTTATAGAAACTGGATTTGAAAATATCGACCAGTTATAGAAACTAGAATTGAAAATCCTAACCAGTTATAAAACTGGATTTGAAAATCCCGACCAGTTATAGAAACTGGATTTGAAAATCTCGACCAGTTATAAAAACTGGATTTGAAAATCCCAACCAGTTATAGAAACTGGATTTCAAAATCCCGACCAGTTATAGAAACTGGAGTTGAAAATCCCGACCAGTTATAACACTGAATTTGAAAATCCCGACCAGTTATAAAAATTGGATTTGAAAATCCCGACCAGTTATAGAAACTGGATTTGAAAATCCTGACCAGTTATAGAAACTGAATTTGAAAATCCCGACCAGTTATGAAAACTGGATTTGAAAATCCCGACCAGTTATAAATCTGGATTTGAAAATCCCGACGAGTTATAGAAACTGAATTTGAAAATCCTGATCAGTTATAACACTGGATTTGAAAATCCCGACCAATTATAAAACTAGATTTGAAAATCCCGACCAGTTATAGAAAATGGATTTGAAAATCCCGACCAGTTATAAAAATGGATTTAAAAATCCCGACCAGTTATAGAAACTGGATTTGAAAATCCCGACCATTTATAAAACTGGATTTAAAAATCCCGACCAGTTATAGAAACTGGATTTGAAAATCTTGACCAGTTATAAAACTAGATTTGAAAATCCCGACCAGTTATAGAAACTGGATTTAAAAATCCCGACCAGTTATGATACTAGATTTGAAAATCCCGACTTGTTATAGATACCTGATTTGAAAATCACGACCCGTTATAAAAACTGGAGTTGAAAATCCCGACCAGTTATAGAAACTAGATTTGAAAATCCCAACTAGTTATAAAACTGGATTTGAAAATCCCGACCAGTTATAGAAACTGGATTTGAAAATCCCGACCAGTTATAAAAACTGGATTTGAAAATCTCAACCAGTTATAGAAACTGGATTTCAAAATCCAGACCAGTTATAGAAACTGGTGTTGAAAATCCCGACCAGTTATAACACTGAATTTGAAAATCCCGACCAGTTATAAAAACTGGATTTGAAAATCCCGACCAGTTATAGAAACTGGATTTGAAAATCCTGACCAGTTATAGAAACTGAATTTGAAAATCCCGACCAGTTATTAAAACTGGATTTGAAAATCCCGACCAGTTATAAAACTGGATTTGAAAATCCCGACGAGTTATAGAAACTGAATTTGAAAATCCTGATCAGTTATAACACTGGATTTGAAAATCCCGACCAATTATAAAACTAGATTTGAAAATCCCGACGAGTTATAGAAAATGGATTTGAAAATCCCGACAAGTTATAAAATTGGATTTGAAAATCCCGACCAGTTATAAAAATGGATTTAAAAATCCCGACCAGTTATAGAAACTGGATTTGAAAATCCCGACCAGTTATAAAACTGGATTTAAAAATCCCGACCAGTTATAGAAACTGGATTTGAAAATCCTGACCAGTTATAAAACTAGATTTGAAAATCCCGACCAGTTATAGAAACTGCATTTGAAAATCCTGACCAGTTATAAAACTGGATTTGAAAATCCCGACCAGTTATAGAAATTGGATTTGAAAATCCCGACCAGTTATGACACTAGATTTGGAAATCACGACCAGTTATAGAAACTGGATTTGAAAATCCCGACCAGTTATAAAAACTGGAGTTGAAAATCCCGACCAGTTATAGAAACTGGATTTGAAAATCCCGACCAGTTATAAAAATTGGATTTGAAAATCCCGACCAGTTATAAAACTGGATTTGAAAATCCCGACCAGTTATAGAAACTGGATTAGAAAATTCTGATCAGTTATAACACTGGATTTGAAAATCCCAACCAATTATAAAACTAGTTTTGAAAATCCGGACCTGTTATAGAAACTGGATTTGAAAATCCCGACCAGTTATAAATCTGGATTTGAAAATCCCAACCAGTTATAAAACTAGATTTAAAAATCCCGACCAGTTATAGAAACTGCATTTGAAAATCCTGACCAGTTATAAAACTGGATTTGAAAATCCCGACCAGTTATAGAAACTGGATTTGAAAATCCCGACCAGTTATGACACTAGATTTGGAAATCACGACCAGTTATAGAAACTGGATTTGAAAATCCCGACCAGTAATAGAAACTGGATTTGAAAATCCCGACCAGTTGTAAAAACTGAATTTTGAAAATCCCGACCAGTTACAAAAACTAGATTTGAAAATCCCGACCAGTTATAGATACCTGATTTGAAAATCACGACCCGTTATAAAAACTGGAGTTGAAACTCCCGACCAGTTATAGAAACTAGATTTGAAAATCCCAACTTGTTATAAAACTGGATTTGAAAATCCCGACCAGTTATAGAAACTGGATTTGAAAATCCCTACCAGTTATAAAAACTGGATTTGAAAATCTCAACCAGTTATAGAAACTGAATTTCAAAATCCAGACCAGTTATAGAAACTGGTGTTGAAAATCCCGACCAGTTATAACACTGAATTTGAAAATCCCGACCAGTTATAAAAACTGGATTTGAAAATCCCGACCAGTTATAGAAACTGGATTTGAAAATCCTGACCAGTTATAGAAACTGAATTTGAAAATCCCGACCAGTTATTAAAACTGGATTTGAAAATCCCGACCAGTTATAAAACTGGATTTGAAAATCCCGACGAGTTATAGAAACTGAATTTGAAAATCCTGATCAGTTATAACACTGGATTTGAAAATCCCAACCAATTATAAAACTAGATTTGAAAATCCCGACGAGTTATAGAAAATGGATTTGAAAATCCCGACAAGTTATAAAACTGGATTTGAAAATCCCGACCAGTTATAAAAATGGATTTAAAAATCCCGACCAGTTATAGAAACTGGATTTGAAAATCCCGACCAGTTATAAAACTGGATTTAAAAATCCCGACCAGTTATATAAACTGGATTTGAAAATCCTGACCAGTTATAAAACTAGATTTGAAAATCCCGACCAGTTATAGAAACTGCATTTGAAAATCCTGACCAGTTATAAAATGGATTTGAAAATCCCGACCAGTTATAGAAATTGGATTTGAAAATCCCGACCAGTTATGACACTAGATTTGGAAATCACGACCAGTTATAGAAACTGGATTTGAAAATCCCGACCAGTTATAAAAACTGGAGTTGAAAATCCCGACCAGTTATAGAAACTGGATTTGAAAATCCCGACCAGTTATAAAAATTGGATTTGAAAATCCCGACCAGTTATAAAACTGGATTTGAAAATCCCGACCATTTATAGAAACTGGATTAGAAAATTCTGATCAGTTATAACACTGGATTTGAAAATCCCAACCAATTATAAAACTAGTTTTGAAAATCCGGACCTGTTATAGAAACTGGATTTGAAAATCCCGACCAGTTATAAATCTGGATTTGAAAATCCCAACCAGTTATAAAACTAGATTTAAAAATCCCGACCAGTTATAGAAACTGAATTTGAAAATCCCGACCAGTTATAAAAACTAGATTTGAAAATCCCGACCAGTTATAAAACTGGATTTGAAAATCCTGACCAGTTATGACACTAGATTTGAATATCCCGACCAGTTATAGAAACTGGATTTGAAAATCCCGACCAGTTATAAAAACTAGATTTGAAAATTCCGACCAGTTATAGAAACTGGATTTGAAAATCCTGACCAGTTATAGAAATTGGATTTTAAAATCCCGACCAATTATAGAAACTGGATTTGAAAATCCTGACCAGTTATAGAAACTGGATTTGAAAATCCCGACCAGTTATAAAAACTAGATTTGAAAATTCCGACCAGTTATAGAAACTGGATTTGAAAATCCCGACCAGTTATAGAAACTGGATTTGAAAATATCGACCAGTTATAGAAACTAGATTTGAAAATCCTAACCAGTTATAAAACTGGATTTGAAAATCCCGACCAGTTATAGAAACTGGATTTGAAAATCTCGACCAGTTATAAAAACTGGATTTGAAAATCCCAACCAGTTATAGAAACTGGATTTCAAAATCCCGACCAGTTATAGAAACTGGAGTTGAAAATCCCGACCAGTTATAACACTGAATTTGAAAATCCCGACCAGTTATAAAAATTGGATTTGAAAATCCCGACCAGTTATAGAAACTGGATTTGAAAATCCTGACCAGTTATAGAAACTGAATTTGAAAATCCCGACCAGTTATGAAAACTGGATTTGAAAATCCCGACCAGTTATAAATCTGGATTTGAAAATCCCGACGAGTTATAGAAACTGAATTTGAAAATCCTGATCAGTTATAACAATGGATTTGAAAATCCCGACCAATTATAAAAGTAGATTTGAAAATCCAGACCAGTTATAGAAACTGGATTTGAAAATCCCGACCATTTATAAAACTGGATTTAAAAATCCCGACCAGTTATAGAAACTGGATTTGAAAATCTTGACCAGTTATAAAACTAGATTTGAAAATCCCGACCAGTTATAGAAACTGGATTTAAAAATCCCGACCAGTTATAGAAACTGGATTTGAAAATCCTGACCAGTTATAAAACTAGATTTGAAAATCCCGACCAGTTATAGAAACTGCATTTGAAAATCCTGACCAGTTATAAAACTGGATTTGAAAATCCCGACCAGTTATAGAAATTGGATTTGAAAATCCCGACCAGTTATGACACTAGATTTGGAAATCACGACCAGTTATAGAAACTGGATTTGAAAATCCCGACCAGTTATAAAAACTGGAGTTGAAAATCCCGACCAGTTATAGAAACTGGATTTGAAAATCCCGACCAGTTATAAAAATTGGATTTGAAAATCCCGACCAGTTATAAAACTGGATTTGAAAATCCCGACCATTTATAGAAACTGGATTAGAAAATTCTGATCAGTTATAACACTGGATTTGAAAATCCCAACCAATTATAAAACTAGTTTTGAAAATCCGGACCTGTTATAGAAACTGGATTTGAAAATCCCGACCAGTTATAAATCTGGATTTGAAAATCCCAACCAGTTATAAAACTAGATTTAAAAATCCCGACCAGTTATAGAAACTGAATTTGAAAATCCCGACCAGTTATAAAAACTAGATTTGAAAATCCCGACCAGTTATAAAACTGGATTTGAAAATCCTGACCAGTTATGACACTAGATTTGAATATCCCGACCAGTTATAGAAACTGGATTTGAAAATCCCGACCAGTTATAAAAACTAGATTTGAAAATTCCGACCAGTTATAGAAACTGGATTTGAAAATCCTGACCAGTTATAGAAATTGGATTTTAAAATCCCGACCAATTATAGAAACTGGATTTGAAAATCCTGACCAGTTATAGAAACTGGATTTGAAAATCCCGACCAGTTATAAAAACTAGATTTGAAAATTCCGACCAGTTATAGAAACTGGATTTGAAAATCCCGACCAGTTATAGAAACTGGATTTGAAAATATCGACCAGTTATAGAAACTAGATTTGAAAATCCTAACCAGTTATAAAACTGGATTTGAAAATCCCGACCAGTTATAGAAACTGGATTTGAAAATCTCGACCAGTTATAAAAACTGGATTTGAAAATCCCAACCAGTTATAGAAACTGGATTTCAAAATCCCGACCAGTTATAGAAACTGGAGTTGAAAATCCCGACCAGTTATAACACTGAATTTGAAAATCCCGACCAGTTATAAAAATTGGATTTGAAAATCCCGACCAGTTATAGAAACTGGATTTGAAAATCCTGACCAGTTATAGAAACTGAATTTGAAAATCCCGACCAGTTATGAAAACTGGATTTGAAAATCCCGACCAGTTATAAATCTGGATTTGAAAATCCCGACGAGTTATAGAAACTGAATTTGAAAATCCTGATCAGTTATAACAATGGATTTGAAAATCCCGACCAATTATAAAAGTAGATTTGAAAATCCAGACCAGTTATAGAAACTGGATTTGAAAATCCCGACCATTTATAAAACTGGATTTAAAAATCCCGACCAGTTATAGAAACTGGATTTGAAAATCTTGACCAGTTATAAAACTAGATTTGAAAATCCCGACCAGTTATAGAAACTGGATTTAAAAATCCCGACCAGTTATGACACTAGATTTGAAAATCCCGACTTGTTATAGATACCTGATTTGAAAATCACGACCCGTTATAAAAACTGGAGTTGAAAATCCCGACCAGTTATAGAAACTAGATTTGAAAATCCCAACTAGTTATAAAACTGGATTTGAAAATCCCGACCAGTTATAGAAACTGGATTTGAAAATCCCGACCAGTTATAAAAACTGGATTTGAAAATCTCAACCAGTTATAGAAACTGGATTTCAAAATCCAGACCAGTTATAGAAACTGGTGTAGAAAATCCCGACCAGTTATAACACTGAATTTGAAAATCCCGACCAGTTATAAAAACTGGATTTGAAAATCCCGACCAGTTATAGAAACTGGATTTGAAAATCCTGACCAGTTATAAAAACTGAATTTGAAAATCCCGACCAGTTATTAAAACTGGATTTGAAAATCCCGACCAGTTATAAAACTGGATTTGAAAATCCCGACGAGTTATAGAAACTGAATTTGAAAATCCTGATCAGTTATAACACTGGATTTGAAAATCCCGACCAATTATAAAACTAGATTTGAAAATCCCGACGAGTTATAGAAAATGGATTTGAAAATCCCGACAAGTTATAAAACTGGATTTGAAAATCCCGACCAGTTATAAAAATGGATTTAAAAATCCCGACCAGTTATAGAAACTGGATTTGAAAATCCCGACCAGTTATAAAACTGGATTTAAAAATCCCGACCAGTTATAGAAACTGGATTTGAAAATCCTGACCAGTTATAAAACTAGATTTGAAAATCCCGACCAGTTATAGAAACTGCATTTGAAAATCCTGACCAGTTATAAAACTGGATTTGAAAATCCCGACCAGTTATAGAAATTGGATTTGTAAATCCCGACCAGTTATGACACTAGATTTGGAAATCACGACCAGTTATAGAAACTGGATTTGAAAATCCCGACCAGTTATAAAAACTGGAGTTGAAAATCCCGACTAGTTATAGAAACTGGATTTGAAAATCCCGACCAGTTATAAAAATTGGATTTGAAAATACCGACCAGTTATAAAACTGGATTTGAAAATCCCGACCAGTTATAGAAACTGGATTAGAAAATTCTGATCAGTTATAACACTGGATTTGAAAATCCCAACCAATTATAAAACTAGTTTTGAAAATCCGGACCTGTTATACAAACTGGATTTGAAAATCCCGACCAGTTATAAATCTGGATTTGAAAATCCCAACCAGTTACAAAACTAGATTTAAAAATCCCGACCAGTTATAGAAACTGCATTTGAAAATCCTGACCAGTTATAAAACTGGATTTGAAAATCCCGACCAGTTATAGAAATTGGATTTGAAAATCCCGACCAGTTATGACACTAGATTTGGAAATCACGACCAGTTATAGAAACTGGATTTGAAAATTCCGACCAGTAATAGAAACTGGATTTGAAAATCCCGACCAGTTGTAAAAACTGAATTTTGAAAATCCCGACCAGTTACAAAAACTGGATTTGAAAATCCCGACCAGTTATAAAAACTAGATTTGAAAATCCCGACCAGTTATAGAAACTGGATTTGAAAATCCCGACTAGTTATAGAAACTGGATTTGAAAATCCCGACCAGTTATAAAAACTAGATTTGAAAATCCCGACCAGTTATAAAACTGGATTTGAAAATCCCGACCAGTTATAGAAACTGGATTTGAAAATCTTGACCAGTTATAAAAACTGGATTTGAAAATCCCGACCAGTTATATAAACTGGATTTCAAAATCCCGACCAGTTATAGAAACTGGATTTGAAAATCCCGACCAGTTATAGAAACTGGATTTGAAAATCCCGACTAGTTATAGAAACTGGATTTGAAAATCCCGACCAGTTATAGAAACTAGATTTGAAAATCCCGACCAGTTATAAAACTGGATTTGAAAATCCCGACCAGTTATAGAAACTGGATTTGAAAATCTTGACCAGTTATAAAAACTGGATTTGAAAATCCCGACCAGTTATACAAACTGGATTTCAAAATCCCGACCAGTTATAGAAATTGGATTTCAAAATCCCGACCAGTTATAGAAACTGGAGTTGAAAATCCCGACCAGTTATAACACTGAATTTGAAAATCCCGACCAGTTATAAAAATTGGATTTGAAAATCCCGACCAGTTATAGAAACTGGATTTGAAAATCCTGACCAGTTATAGAAACTGAATTTGAAAATCCCGACCAGTTATGAAAACTGGATTTGAAAATCCCGACCAGTTATAAATCTGGATTTGAAAATCCCGACGAGTTATAGAAACTGAATTTGAAAATCCTGATCAGTTATAACACTGGATTTGAAAATCCCGACCAATTATAAAACTAGATTTGAAAATCCCGACCAGTTATAGAAAATGGATTTGAAAATCCCGACCAGTTATAAAAATGGATTTAAAAATCCCGACCAGTTATAGAAACTGGATTTGAAAATCCCGACCAGTTATAAAACTGGATTTAAAAATCCCGACCAGTTATAGAAACTGGATTTGAAAATCTTGACCAGTTATAAAACTAGATTTGAAAATCCCGACCAGTTATAGAAACTGGATTTAAAAATCCCGACCAGTTATGACACTAGATTTGAAAATCCCGACTTGTTATAGATACCTGATTTGAAAATCACGACCCGTTATAAAAACTGGAGTTGAAAATCCCGACCAGTTATAGAAACTAGATTTGAAAATCCCAACTAGTTATAAAACTGGATTTGAAAATCCCGACCAGTTATAGAAACTGGATTTGAAAATCCCGACCAGTTATAAAAACTGGATTTGAAAATCTCAACCAGTTATAGAAACTGGATTTCAAAATCCAGACCAGTTATAGAAACTGGTGTTGAAAATCCCGACCAGTTATAACACTGAATTTGAAAATCCCGACCAGTTATAAAAACTGGATTTGAAAATCCCGACCAGTTATAGAAACTGGATTTGAAAATCCTGACCAGTTATAAAAACTGAATTTGAAAATCCCGACCAGTTATTAAAACTGGATTTGAAAATCCCGACCAGTTATAAAACTGGATTTGAAAATCCCGACGAGTTATAGAAACTGAATTTGAAAATCCTGATCAGTTATAACACTGGATTTGAAAATCCCGACCAATTATAAAACTAGATTTGAAAATCCCGACGAGTTATAGAAAATGGATTTGAAAATCCCGACAAGTTATAAAACTGGATTTGAAAATCCCGACCAGTTATAAAAATGGATTTAAAAATCCCGACCAGTTATAGAAACTGGATTTGAAAATCCCGACCAGTTATAAAACTGGATTTAAAAATCCCGACCAGTTATAGAAACTGGATTTGAAAATCCTGACCAGTTATAAAACTAGATTTGAAAATCCCGACCAGTTATAGAAACTGCATTTGAAAATCCTGACCAGTTATAAAACTGGATTTGAAAATCCCGACCAGTTATAGAAATTGGATTTGAAAATCCCGACCAGTTATGACACTAGATTTGGAAATCACGACCAGTTATAGAAACTGGATTTGAAAATCCCGACCAGTTATAAAAACTGGAGTTGAAAATCCCGACCAGTTATAGAAACTGGATTTGAAAATCCCGACCAGTTATAAAAATTGGATTTGAAAATCCCGACCAGTTATAAAACTGGATTTGAAAATCCCGACCAGTTATAGAAACTGGATTAGAAAATTCTGATCAGTTATAACACTGGATTTGAAAATCCCAACCAATTATAAAACTAGTTTTGAAAATCCGGACCTGTTATACAAACTGGATTTGAAAATCCCGACCAGTTATAAATCTGGATTTGAAAATCCCAACCAGTTATAAAACTAGATTTAAAAATCCCGACCAGTTATAGAAACTGCATTTGAAAATCCTGACCAGTTATAAAACTGGATTTGAAAATCCCGACCAGTTATAGAAATTGGATTTGAAAATCCCGACCAGTTATGACACTAGATTTGGAAATCACGACCAGTTATAGAAACTGGATTTGAAAATCCCGACCAGTAATAGAAACTGGATTTGAAAATCCCGACCAGTTGTAAAAACTGAATTTTGAAAATCCCGACCAGTTACAAAAACTGGATTTGAAAATCCCGACCAGTTATAAAAACTAGATTTGAAAATCCCGACCAGTTATAGAAACTGGATTTGAAAATCCCGACTAGTTATAGAAACTGGATTTGAAAATCCCGACTAGTTATAGAAACTGGATTTGAAAATCCCGACCAGTTATAGAAACTAGATTTGAAAATCCCGACCAGTTACAAAAACTGGATTTGAAAATCCCGACCAGTTATAGAAACTGGATTTGAAAATCTTGACCAGTTATAAAAACTGGATTTGAAAATCCCGACCAGTTATACAAACTGGATTTCAAAATCCCGACCAGTTATAGAAACTGGATTTTAAAATTCCGACCAGTTATAGAAACTGGATTTGAAATTCCCGACCAGTTATAACACTGAATTTGAAAATCCCGACCAGTTATAAAAACTGGATTTGAAAATCCCGACCAGTTATATAAACTGGATTTGAAAATCCTGACGAGTTATAGAAACTGAATTTGAAAATCCCGACCAGTTATAAAAACTAGATTTGAAAATCCCGACCAGTTATAAAACTGGATTTGAAAATCCCGACGAGTTATAGAAACTCAATTTGAAAATCCTAATAAGTTATAACACTGGATTTGAAAATCCCGACCAATTATAAAACTAGATTTGAAAATCCAGACCAGTTATAGAAAATGGATTTGAAAATCCCGACCAGTCATAAAACCGGATTTGAAAATCCCGACCAGTTATAGAAACTGGATTTGAAAATCTTGACCAGTTATAAAACTGGATTTGAAAATCCCGACCAGTTATAGAAACTGGATTTAAAAATTCTGACCAGTTATGACACTAGATTTGAAAATCCCGACCTGTTATAGATACTTGATTTGAAAATCCCGAACAGTTATAAAAACTAGAGTTGAAAATCCCGACCAGTTATAGAAACTGGATTTGAAAATCCTGACCAGTTATAGAAACTGGATTTGAAAATCTCGACCAGTTATAGAAACTGGATTTGAAAATCCAGAACAGTTATAGAAACTGGATTTGAAAATCCCGACCAGTTATAAAATCTGTAATTAAAAATCCCGACCAGTTATTGAAACTGGATTTCAAAATCCCGACCAGTTATAGAAACTGAATTTGAAAATCCCGATCAATTATAAAATTAGATTTGAAAATCCAGACCAGTTATAGAAAATGGATTTGAAAATCCCGACCAGTTATAAAATCGGATTTGAAAATCCCGACCAGTTATAGAAACTGGATTTGAAAATCTTGACCAGTTATAAAACTGGATTTGAAAATCCCGACCAGTTATAGAAACTGGATTTAAAAATTCTGACCAGTTATGACACTAGATTTGAAAATCCCGACCTGTTATAGATACTTGATTTGAAAATCCCGAACAGTTATAAAAACTGGAGTTGAAAATCCCGACCAATTATAGAAACTGGATTTGAAAATCCTGACAAGTTATAGAAACTGGATTTGAAAATCTCGACCAGTTATAGAAACTGGATTTGAAAATCCAGACCAGTTATAGAAACTGGATTGGAAAATCCCGACCAGTTATAAAATCTGGAATTGAAAATCCCGACCAGTTATAGAAACTGGATTTCAAAATCACGACCAGTTATAAAACTGGATTTAAAAATCCCGACCAGTTATAGAAACTGGATTTGAAAATCCCGACCAGTTATAAAACTGGATTTGAAAATCCCGACCAGTTATAGAAACTGGATTTGAAAATCCTGACCAGTTATAAAACTGGATTTGAAAATCCCGACCAGTTATAGAAACTGGATTTGAAAATGCCGACCAATTATAAAACTAGATTTGAAAATCCGGACCTGTTATAGAAACTGGATTTCAAAATCCCGACCAGTTATAAAAACTGGAGTTGAAAATCCCGACCAGTTATAACACTGAATTTGAAAATCCCGACCAGTTATAAAAACTGAATTTGAAAATCCCGACCAGTTATAGAAACTGGATTTGAAAATCCTGACCAGTTATAGAAACTGAATTTTAAAATCCCGACCAGTTATAAAAACTGGATTTGAAAATCCCGACCTGTTATAAAATTGGATTTGAAGATCCCGACGAGTTATAGAAACTGAATTTGAAAATCCTGATGAGTTATAACACTGGATTTGAAAATCCCGACCAATTCTAAAACTAGATTTGAAAATCCCGACCAGTTATAGAAAATGGATTTGAAAATCCCGACCAGTTATAAAACTGGATTTGAAAATCCCGACCAGTTATAAAACTGGATTTAAAAATCCCGACTAGTTATAGAAACTGGATTTGAAAATCCCGACCAGTTATAAAACTGGATTTGAAAATCCCGACCAGTTATAGAAACTGGATTTAAAAATCCTGACCAGTTATAAAATTGGATTTGAAAATCCCGACCAGTTATAGAAACTGGATTTAAAAATTTCGACCAGTTATGACACTAGATTTGAAAATCCCGACCTGTTATAGATACTTGATTTGAAAATCCCGACCAGTTATAAAAACTGGAGTTGAAAATCCCGACCAGTTATAGAAACTGGATTTGAAAATCCCGACCAGTTATAAAAATTGGATTTGAAAATCCCGACCAGTTATAAAACTGGATTTGAAAATCCCGACCAGTTATAGAAACTGGATTAGAAAATTGTGATCAGTTATAACACTGGATTTGAAAATCCCAACCAATTATAAAATTAGTTTTGAAAATCCGGACCTGTTATAGAAACTGGATTTGAAAATCCCGACCAGTTATAAATCTGGATTTGAAAATCCCAACCAGTTATAAAACTAGATTTAAAAATCCCGACCAGTTATAGAAACTGCATTTGAAAATCCTGACCAGTTATAAAACTGGATTTGAAAATCCCGACCAGTTATAAAAATTGGATTTGAAAATCCCGACCAGTTATGACACTAGATTTGGAAATCACGACCAGTTATAGAAACTAGATTTGAAAATTCAGACCAGTTATAAAAACTGGATTTGAAAATCCCGACCAGTTATAGAAACTGGATTTGAAAATCCCGACCAGTTGTAAAAACTGAATTTTGAAAATCCCGACCAGTTACAAAAACTGGATTTGAAAATCCCGACCAGTTATAAAAACTAGATTTGAAAATCCCGACCAGTTATAGAAACCGGATTTGAAAATCCCGACTAGTTATAGAAACTGGATTTGAAAATCCCGACCAGTTATAGAAACTAGATTTGAAAATCCCGACCAGTTATAAAACTGGATTTGAAAATCCCGACCAGTTATAGAAACTGGATTTGAAAATCTTGACCAGTTATAAAAACTGGATTTGAAAATCCCGACCAGTTATAGAAACTGGATTTCAAAATCCCGACCAGTTATAGAAACTGGATTTGAAAATCCCGACTAGTTATAGAAACTGGATTTGAAAATCCCGACCAGTTATAACACTGAATTTGAAAATCCCGACCAGTTATAAAAACTGGATTTGAAAATCCCGACCAGTTATATAAACTGGATTTGAAAATCCTGACCAGTTATAGAAACTGAATTTGAAAATCCCGACCAGTTATAAAAACTAGATTTGAAAATCCCGACCAGTTATAAAACTGGATTTGAAAATCCCGACGAGTTATAGAAACTGAATTTGAAAATCCTGATAAGTTATAACACTGGATTTGAAAATCCCGACCAATTATAAAACTAGATTTGAAAATCCAGACCAGTTATAGAAAATGGATTTGAAAATCCCGACCAGTTATAAAACCGGATTTGAAAATCCCGACGAGTTATAGAAACTGGATTTGAAAATCTTGACCAGTTATAAAACTGGATTTGAAAATCCCGACTAGTTATAGAAACTGGATTTAAAAATTCTGACCAGTCATGACACTAGATTTGAAAATCCCGACCTGTTGTAGATACTTGATTTGAAAATCCCGAACAGTTAAAAAAACTGGAGTTGAAAATCCTGACCAGTTATAGAAACTGGATTTGAAAATCCTGACCAGTTATAGAAACTGGATTTGAAAATCTCGACCAGTTATAGAAACTGGATTTGAAAATCCAGACCAGTTATAGAAACTGGATTTGAAAATCCAGACCAGTTATAAAATCTGGAATTGAAAATCCCGACCAGTTATAGAAACTGGATTTCAAAATCCCGACCAGTTATAAAACTGGATTTAAAAATCCCGACCAGTTATAGAAACTGGATTTGAAAATCCCGACCAGTTATAAAACTGGATTTGAAAATCCCGACCAGTTATAGAAACTGGATTTGAAAATCCTGACCAGTTATAAAACTGGATTTGAAAATCCCGACCAGTTATAGAAACTGGATTTAAAAATTTCGACCAGTAATGACACTAGATTTGAAAATCCCGACCTGTTATAGATACTTGATTTGAAAATCCCGACCAGTTATAAAAACTGGAGTTGAAAATCTCGACCAGTTATAGAAACTGGATTTGAAAATCCCGACCAGTTATAAAAATTGGATTTGAAAATCCCGACCAGTTATAAAACTGGATTTGAAAATCCCGACCAGTTATAGAAACTGGATTAGAAAATTCTGATCAGTTATAACACTGGATTTAAAAATCCCAACCAATTATAAAACTAGTTTTGAAAATCCGGACCTGTTATAGAAACTGGATTTGAAAATCCCGACCAGTTATAAATCTGGATTTGAAAATCCCAACCAGTTATAAAACTAGATTTAAAAATCCCGACCAGTTATAGAAACTGCATTTGAAAATCCTGACCAGTTATAAAACTGGATTTGAAAATCCCGACCAGTTATAGAAATTGGATTTGAAAATCCCGACCAGTTATGACACTAGATTTGGAAATCACGACCAGTTATAGAAACTGGATTTGAAAATCCCGACCAGTTATAGAAACTGGATTTGAAAATCCCGACCAGTTATAGAAACTGGATTTGAAAATCCCGACCAGTTATAGAAACTGGATTTGAAAATCCCGACCAGTTATAAAAACTAGATTTGAAAATCCCGACCAGTTATAGAAACTGGATTTGAAAATCCCGACTAGTTATAGAATCTGGATTTGAAAATCCCGACCAGTTATAGAAACTAGATTTGAAAATCCAGACCAGTTATAAAACTGGATTTGAAAATCCCGACCAGTTATAGAAACTGGATTTGAAAATCTTGACCAGTTATAAAAACTGGATTTGAAAATCTCGACCAGTTATAGAAACTGGATTTCAAAATCCCGACCAGTTATAGAAACTGGATTTGAAAATCCCGACAAGTTATAGAAACTGGATTTGAAAATCCCGACCAGTTATAACACTGAATTTGAAAATCCCGACCAGTTATAAAAACTGGATTTGAAAATCCCGACCAGTTATATAAACTGGATTTGAAAATCCTGACCAGTTTTAGAAACTGAATTTGAAAATCCCGACCAGTTATAAAAACTAGATTTGAAAATCCCGACCAGTTATAAAACTGGATTTGAAAATCCCGACGAGTTATAGAAACTGAATTTGAAAATCCTGATAAGTTATAACACTCGATTTGAAAATCCCGATCAATTATAAAACTGGATTTGAAAATCCAGACCAGTTATAGAAAATGGATTTGAAAATCCCGACCAGTTATAAAACCGGATTTGAAAATCCCGACCAGTTATAGAAACTGGATTTGAAAATCTTGACCAGTTATAAAACTGGATTTGAAAATCCCGACCAGTTATAGAAACTGGATTTAAAAATTCTGACCAGTTATGACACTAGATTTGAAAATCCCAACCTGTTATAGATACTTGATTTGAAAATCCCGAACAGTTATAAAAACTGGAGTTGAAAATCCCGACCAGTTATAGAAACTGGATTTGAAAATCCTGACCAGTTATAGAAACTGGATTTGAAAATCTCGACCAGTTATAGAAACTGGATTTGAAAATCCAGACTAGTTATAGAAACTGGATTTGAAAATCCCGACCAGTTATAAAATCTGGAATTGAAAATCCCGACCAGTTATAGAAACTGGATTTCAAAATCCCGACCAGTTATAGAAACTGAATTTGAAAATCCCGACCAGTTATAGAAACTGGATTTGAAAATCCCGACCAGTTATAACACTGAATTTGAAAATCCCGACCGGTTATAAAAACTGGATTTGAAAATCCCGACGAGTTATAGAAACTTGATTTGAAAATCCTGACCAGTTATAGAAACTGGATTTGAAAATCCCGACCAGTTATAGAAACTGGATTTGAAAATCCAGACCAGTTATAGAAACTGGATTTGAAAATCCCGACCAGTTATAAAATCTAGAATTGAAAATCCCGACCAGTTATAGAAACTGGATTTCAAAATCCCGACCAGTTATAAAACTGGATTTAAAAATCTCGACCAGTTATAGAAACTGGATTTGAAAATCCTGACTAGTTATAAAACTGGATTTGAAAATCCCGACCAGTTATAGAAACTGGATTTGAAAATCCTGACCAGTTATAAAACTGAATTTGAAAATCCCGACCAGTTATAGAAACTGGATTTAAAAATTTCGACCAGTTATGACACTAGATTTGAAAATCCCGACCTGTTATAGATACTTGATTTGAAAATCCCGACCAGTTATAAAAACTGGAGTTGAAAATCCCGACCAGTTATAGAAACTGGATTTGAAAATCCCGACCAGTTATAAAAATTGGATTTGAAAATCCCGACCAGTTATAAAACTGGATTTGAAAATCCCGACCAGTTATAGAAACTGGATTAGAAAATTCTGATCAGTTATAACACTGGATTTGAAAATCCCAACCAATTATAAAACTAGTTTTGAAAATCCGGACCTGTTATAGAAACTGGATTTGAAAATCCCGACCAGTTATAAATCTGGATTTGAAAATCCCAACCAGTTATAAAACTAGATTTAAAAATCCCGACCAGTTATAGAAACTGCATTTGAAAATCCTGACCAGTTATAAAATCTGGATTTGAAAATCCCGACCAGTTATAGAAATTGGATTTGAAAATCCCGACCAGTTATGACACTAGATTTGGAAATCACGACCAGTTATAGAAACTGGATTTGAAAATCCCGACCAGTTATAGAAACTGGATTTGAAAATCCCGACCAGTTGTAAAAGCTGAATTTTGAAAATCCCGACCAGTTACAAAAACTGGATTTGAAAATCCCGACCAGTTATAAAAACTAGATTTGAAAATCCCGACCAGTTATAGAAACTGGATTTGAAAATCCCGACTAGTTATAGAAACTGGATTTGAAAATCCAGACCAGTTATAGAAACTAGATTTGAAAATCCCGACCAGTTATAGAAACTGGATTTGAAAATCTTGACCAGTTATAAAAACTGGATTTGAAAATCCCGACCAGTTATAGAAACTGGATTTCAAAATCCCGACCAGTTATAGAAACTGGATTTGAAAATCCCGACCAGTTATAGAAACTGGATTTGAAAATCCCGACCAGTTATAACACTGAATTTTAAAATCCCGACCAGTTATAAAAACTGGATTTGAAAATCCCGACCAGTTATATAAACTGGATTTGAAAATCCTGACGAGTTATAGAAACTGAATTTGAAAATCCCGACCAGTTATAAAAACTAGATTTGAAAATCCCGACCAGTTATAAAACTGGATTTGAAAATCCCGACGAGTTATAGAAACTGAATTTGAAAATCCTGATAAGTTATAACACTGGATTTGAAAATCCCGACCAATTATAAAACTAGATTTGAAAATCCAGACCAGTTATAGAAAATGGATTTGAAAATCCTGACCAGTTATAAAACTAGATTTGAAAATCCTGACCAATTATAAAACTAGATTTGAAAATTCCGACCAGTTATAGCAAATGGATTTGAAAATCCCGACCAGTTATAAAACTGGATTTGAAAATCCTGACCAGTTATGACACTAGATTTGAATATCCCGACCAGTTATAGAAACTGGATTTGAAAATCCCGACCAGTTATAAAAACTAGATTTGAAAATTCCGACCAGTTATAGAAACTGGATTTGAAAATCCTGACCAGTTATAGAAATTGGATTTTAAAATCCCGACCAATTATAGAAACTGGATTTGAAAATCCTGACCAGTTATAGAAACTGGATTTGAAAATCCCGACCAGTTATAAAAACTAGATTTGAAAATCCCGACCAGTTATAGAAACTGGATTTGAAAATCCCGACCAGTTATAGAAACTGGATTTGAAAATATCGACCAGTTATAGAAACTAGATTTGAAAATCCTAACCAGTTATAAAACTGGATTTGAAAATCCCGACCAGTTATAGAAACTGGATTTGAAAATCTCGACCAGTTATAAAAACTGGATTTGAAAATCCCAACCAGTTATAGAAACTGGATTTCAAAATCCCGACCAGTTATAGAAACTGGAGTTGAAAATCCCGACCAGTTATAACACTGAATTTGAAAATCCCGACCAGTTATAAAAATTGGATTTGAAAATCCCGACCAGTTATAGAAACTGGATTTGAAAATCCTGACCAGTTATAGAAACTGAATTTGAAAATCCCGACTAGTTATGAAACTGGATTTGAAAATCCCGACCAGTTATAAATCTGGATTTGAAAATCCCGACGAGTTATAGAAACTGAATTTGAAAATACTGATCAGTTATAACACTGGATTTGAAAATCCCGACCAATTATAAAACTAGATTTGAAAATCCCGACCAGTTATAGAAAATGGATTTGAAAATCCCGACCAGTTATAAAAATGGATTTAAAAATCCCGACCAGTTATAGAAACTGGATTTGAAAATCCCGACCATTTATAAAACTGGATTTAAAAATCCCGACCAGTTATAGAAACTGGATTTGAAAATCTTGACCAGTTATAAAACTAGATTTGAAAATCCCGACCAGTTATAGAAACTGGATTTAAAAATCCCGACCAGTTATGACACTAGATTTGAAAATCCCGACTTGTTATAGATACCTGATTTGAAAATCACGACCCGTTATAAAAACTGGAGTTGAAAATCCCGACCAGTTATAGAAACTAGATTTGAAAATCCCAACTAGTTATAAAACTGGATTTGAAAATCCCGACCAGTTATAGAAACTGGATTTGAAAATCCCGACCAGTTATAAAAACTGGATTTGAAAATCTCAACCAGTTATTGAAACTGAATTTCAAAATCCAGACCAGTTATAGAAACTGGTGTTGAAAATCCCGACCAGTTATAACACTGAATTTGAAAATCCCGACCAGTTATAAAAACTGGATTTGAAAATCCCGACCAGTTATATAAACTGGATTTGAAAATCCTGACCAGTTATAGAAACTGAATTTGAAAATCCCGACCAGTTATTAAAACTGGATTTGAAAATCCCGACCAGTTATAAAACTGGATTTGAAAATCCCGACGAGTTATAGAAACTGAATTTGAAAATCCTGATAAGTTATAACACTGGATTTGAAAATCTTGACCAATTATAAAACTAGATTTGAAAATCCAGACCATTTATAGAAAATGGATTTGAAAATCCCGACCAGTTATAAAACCGGATTTGAAAATCCCGACCAGTTATAGAAACTGGATTTGAAAATCTTGACCAGTTATAAAACTGGATTTGAAAATCCCGACCAGTTATAGAAACTGGATTTAAAAATTCTGACCAGTTATGACACTAGATTTGAAAATCCCGACCTGTTATAGATACTTGATTTGAAAATCCCGAACAGTTATAAAAACTAGAGTTGAAAATCCCGACCAGTTATAGAAACTGGATTTGAAAATCCTGACCAGTTATAGAAACTGGATTTGAAAATCTCGACCAGTTATAGAAACTGGATTTGAAAATCCAGAACAGTTATAGAAACTGGATTTGAAAATCCCGACCAGTTATAAAATCTGGAATTGAAAATCCCGACCAGTTATAGAAACTGGATTTCAAAATCCCGACCAGTTATAGAAACTGAATTTGAAAATCCCGACCAATTATAAAATTAGATTTGAAAATCCAGACCAGTTATAGAAAATGGATTTGAAAATCCCGACCAGTTATAAAATCGGATTTGAAAATCCCGACCAGTTATAGAAACTGGATTTGAAAATCTTGACCAGTTATAAAACTGGATTTGAAAATCCCGACCAGTTAGAGAAACTGGATTTAAAAATTCTGACCAGTTATGACACTAGATTTGAAAATCCCGACCTGTTATAGATACTTGATTTGAAAATCCCAAACAGTTATAAAAACTGGAGTTGAAAATCCCGACCAGTTATAGAAAGTGGATTTGAAAATCCTGACAAGTTATAGAAACTGGATTTGAAAATCTCGACCAGTTATAGAAACTGGATTTGAAAATCCAGACCAGTTATAGAAACTGGATTGGAAAATCCCGACCAGTTATAAAATCTGGAATTGAAAATCCCGACCAGTTATAGAAACTGGATTTCAAAATCTCGACCAGTTATAAAACTGGATTTAAAAATCCCGACCAGTTATAGAAACTGGATTTGAAAATCCCGACCAGTTATAAAACTGGATTTGAAAATCCCGACCAGTTATAGAAACTGGATTTGAAAATCCTGACCAGTTATAAAACTGGATTTGAAAATCCCGACCAGTTATAGAAACTGGATTTGAAAATGCCGACCAATTATAAAACTAGATTTGAAAATCCGGACCTGTTATAGAAACTGGATTTGAAAATCCCGACCAGTTATAAATCTGGATTTGAAATCCCAACCAGTTATAAAACTACATTTAAAAATCCAGACCTGTTATAGAAACTGCATTTGAAAAATCCCGACCAGTTATAAAAACTAGATTTGAAAATCCCAACCAGTTATAGAAACTGGATTTGAAAATCCTGACCAGTTATAGAAACTGGATTTGAAAATCCCGACCAGTTATAGAAACTGCATTTGAAAATCCCGACTAGTTATAAAAACTGGATTTGAAAATCCCAACCAGTTATAAAACTAGATTTAAAAATCCCGACCAGTTATAGAAACTGCATTTGAGAATCCTGACCAGTTATAAAACTGGATTTGAAAATCCCGACCAGTTATAGAAATTGAATTTGAAAATCCCGACCAGTTATGACACTAGATTTGGAAATCACGACCAGTTATAGAAACTGGATTTAAAAATCCTGACCAGTTATAGAAACTGGATTTGAAAATCCCGACTAGTTATAAAAACTGGATTTGAAAATCCCAACCAGTTATAGAAACTGGATTTCAAAATCCCGACCAGTTATAAAAACTGGAGTTGAAAATCCCGACCAGTTATAACACTGAATTTGAAAATCCCGACCAGTTATAAAAACTGAATTTGAAAATCTCGACCAGTTATAGAAACTGGATTTGAAAATCCTGACCAGTTATAGAAACTGAATTTTAAAATCCCGAAGAGTTATAAAAACTGGATTTGAAAATCCCGACCGGTTATAAAACTGGATTTGAAGATCCCGACGAGTTATAGAAACTGAATTTGAAAATCCTGATGAGTTATAACACTGGATTTGAAAATCCCGACCAATTCTAAAACTAGATTTGAAAATCCCGACCAGTTATAAAAAATGGATTTGAAAATCCCGACCAGTTATAAAACTGGATTTGAAAATCCCGACCAGTTATAAAACTGGATTTAAAAATCCCGACTAGTTATAGAAACTGGATTTGAAAATCCCGACCAGTTATAAAACTGGATTTGAAAATCCCGACCAGTTATAGAAACTGGATTTGAAAATCCTGACCAGTTATAAAATTGGATTTGAAAATCCCGACGAGTTATAGAAACTGGATTTAAAAATTTCGACCAGTTATGACACTAGATTTGAAAATCCCGACCTGTTATAGATACTTGATTTGAAAATCCCGACCAGTTATAAAAACTGGAGTTGAAAATCCCGACCAGTTATAGAAACTGGATTTGAAAATCCCGACCAGTTATAAAAATTGGATTTGAAAATCCCGACCAGTTATAAAACTGGATTTAAAAATCCCGACCAGTTATAGAAACTGGATTAGAAAATTGTGATCAGTTATAACACTGGATTTGAAAATCCCAACCAATTATAAAATTAGTTTTGAAAATCCGGACCTGTTATAGAAACTGGATTTGAAAATCCCGACCAGTTATAAATCTGGATTTGAAAATCCCAACCAGTTATAAATCTGGATTTGAAAATCCCAACCAGTTATAAAACTAGATTTAAAAATCCCGACCAGTTATAGAAACTGCATTTGAAAATCCTGACCAGTTATAGAAATTGGATTTGAAAATCCCGACCAATTATAGAAATTGGATTTGAAAATCCCGACCAGTTATGACACTAGATTTGGAAATCACGAACAGTTATAGAAACTAGATTTGAAAATTCCGACCCGTTATAAAAACTGGATTTGAAAATCCCGACCAGTTATAGAAACTGGATTTGAAAATCCCGACCAGTTGTAAAAACTGAATTTTGAAAATCCCGACCAGTTACAAAAACTGGATTTGAAAATCCCGACCAGTTATAAAAACTAGATTTGAAAATCCCGACCAGTTATAGAAACTGGATTTGAAAATCCCGACTAGTTATAGAAACTGGATTTGAAAATCCCGACCAGTTATAGAAACTAGATTTGAAAATCCCGACCAGTTATAAAACTGGATTTGAAAATCCCGACCAGTTATAGAAACTGGATTTGAAAATCTTGACCAGTTATAAAAACTGGATTTGAAAATCCCGACCAGTTATAGAAACTGGATTTCAAAATCCCGACCAGTTATAGAAACTGGATTTGAAAATCCCGACCAGTTATAGAAACTGGATTTGAAAATCCCGACCAGTTATAACACTGAATTTGAAAATCCCGACCAGTTATAAAAACTGGATTTGAAAATCCCGACCAGTTATATAAACTGGATTTGAAAATCCTGACCAGTTATAGAAACTGAATTTGAAAATCCCGACCAGTTATAAAAACTAGATTTGAAAATCCCGACCAGTTATAAAACTGGATTTGAAAATCCCGACGAGTTATAGAAACTGAATTTGAAAATCCTGATAAGTTATAACACTGGATTTGAAAATCCCGACCAATTATAAAACAAGATTTGAAAATCCAGACCAGTTATAGAAAATGGATTTGAAAATCCCGACCAGTTATAAAACCGGATTTGAAAATCCCGACGAGTTATAGAAACTGGATTTGAAAATCTTGACCAGTTATAAAACTGGATTTGAAAATCCCGACCAGTTATAGAAACTGGATTTAAAAATTCTGACCAGTTATGACACTAGATTTGAAAATCCCGACCTGTTGTAGATACTTGATTTGAAAATCCCGAACAGTTATAAAAACTGGAGTTGAAAATCCCGACCAGTTATAGAAACTGGATTTGAAAATCCTGACCAGTTATAGAAACTGGATTTGAAAATCTCGACCAGTTATAGAAACTGGATTTGAAAATCCAGACCAGTTATAGAAACTGGATTTGAAAATCCCGACCAGTTATAAAATCTGGAATTGAAAATCCCGACCAGTTATAGAAACTGGATTTCAAAATCCCGACCAGTTATAAAACTGGATTTAAAAATCCCGACCAGTTATAGAAACTGGATTTGAAAATCCCGACCAGTTATAAAACTGGATTTGAAAATCCCGACCAGTTATAGAAACTGGATTTGAAAATCCTGACCAGTTATAAAACTGGATTTGAAAATCCCGACCAGTTATAGAAACTGGATTTAAAAATTTCGACCAGTTATGACACTAGATTTGAAAATCCCGACCTGTTATAGATACTTGATTTGAAAATCCCGACCAGTTATAAAAACTGGAGTTGAAAATCTCGACCAGTTATAGAAACTGGATTTGAAAATCCCGACCAGTTATAAAAATTGGATTTGAAAATCCCGACCAGTTATAAAACTGGATTTGAAAATCCCGACCAGTTATAGAAACTAGATTAGAAAATTCTGATCAGTTATAACACTGGATTTGAAAATCCCAACCAATTATAAAACTAGTTTTGAAAATCCGGACCTGTTATAGAAACTGGATTTGAAAATCCCGACCAGTTATAAATCTGGATTTGAAAATCCCAACCAGTTATAAAACTAGATTTAAAAATCCCGACCAGTTATAGAAACTGCATTTGAAAATCCTGACCAGTTATAAAACTGGATTTGAAAATCCCGACCAGTTATAGAAATTGGATTTGAAAATCCCGACCAGTTATGACACTAGATTTGGAAATCACGACCAGTTATAGAAACTGGATTTGAAAATCCCGACCAGTTATAGAAACTGGATTTGAAAATCCCGACCAGTTATAGAAACTGGATTTGAAAATCCCGACCAGTTGTAAAAACTGAATTTTGAAAATCCCGACCAGTTACAAAAACTGGATTTGAAAATCCCGACCAGTTATAAAAACTAGATTTAAAAATCCCGACGAGTTATAGAAACTGGATTTGAAAATCCCGACCAGTTATAAAAACTGGATTTGAAAATCCCGACCAGTTATAGAAACTAGATTTGAAAATCCCGACCAGTTATAGAAATTCGATTTGAAAATCCCGACCAGTTATAAAACTGGATTTGAAAATCTTGACCAGTTATAAAAACTGGATTTGAAAATCCCGACCAGTTATAGAAACTGGATTTCAAAATCCCGACCAGTTATAGAAACTGGATTTGAAAATCCCGACAAGTTATAGAAACTGGATTTGAAAATCCCGACCAGTTATAACACTGAATTTGAAAATCCCGACCAGTTATAAAAACTGGATTTGAAAATCCCGACCAGTTATATAAACTGGATTTGAAAATCCTGACCAGTTTTAGAAACTGAATTTGAAAATCCCGACCAGTTATAAAAACTAGATTTGAAAATCCCGACCAGTTATAAAACTGGATTTGAAAATCCCGACGAGTTATAGAAACTGAATTTGAAAATCCAGATAAGTTATAACACTGGATTTGAAAATCCCGACCAATTATAAAACTAGATTTGAAAATCCAGACCAGTTATAGAAAATGGATTTGAAAATCCCGACCAATTATAAAACCGGATTTGAAAATCCCGACCAGTTATAGAAACTGGATTTGAAAATCTTGACCAGTTATAAAACTGGATTTGAAAATCCCGACCAGTTATAGAAACTGGATTTAAAAATTCTGACCAGTTATGACACTAGATTTGAAAATCCCAACCTGTTATAGATACTTGATTTGAAAATCCCGAACAGTTATAAAAACTGGAGTTGAAAATCCCGACCAGTTATAGAAACTGGATTTGAAAATCCTGACCAGTTATAGAAACTGGATTTGAAAATCTCGACCAGTTATAGAAACTGGATTTGAAAATCCAGACCAGTTATAGAAACTGGATTTGAAAATCCCGACCAGTTATAAAATCTGGAATTGAAAATCCCGACCAGTTATAGAAACTGGATTTCAAAATCCCGACCAGTTATAGAAACTGAATTTGAAAATCCCGACCAGTTATAGAAACTGGATTTGAAAATCCCGACCAGTTATAACACTGAATTTGAAAATCCCGACCGGTTATAAAAACTGGATTTGAAAATCCCGACGAGTTATAGAAACTTGATTTGAAAATCCTGACCAGTTAAAGAAACTGGATTTGAAAATCCCGACCAGTTATAGAAACTGGATTTGAAAATCCAGACCAGTTATAGAAACTGGATTTGAAAATCCCGACCAGTTATAAAATCTGGAATTGAAAATCCCGACCAGTTATAGAAACTGGATTTCAAAATCCCGACCAGTTATAAAACTGGATTTAAAAATCTCGACCAGTTATAGAAACTGGATTTGAAAATCCCGACTAGTTATAAAACTGGATTTGAAAATCCCGACCAGTTATAGAAATTGGATTTGAAAATCCCGACCAGTTATGACACTAGATTTGGAAATCACGAACAGTTATAGAAACTAGATTTGAAAATTCCGACCAGTTATAAAAACTGGATTTGAAAATCCCGACCAGTTATAGAAACTGGATTTGAAAATCCCGACCAGTTGTAAAAACTGAATTTTGAAAATCCCGACCAGTTACAAAAACTGGATTTGAAAATCCCGACCAGTTATAAAAACTAGATTTGAAAATCCCGACCAGTTATAGAAACTGGATTTGAAAATCCCGACTAGTTATAGAAACTGGATTTGAAAATCCCGACCAGTTATAGAAACTAGATTTGAAAATCCCGACCAGTTATAAAACTGGATTTGAAAATCCCGACCAGTTATAGAAACTGGATTTGAAAATCTTGACCAGTTATAAAAACTGGATTTGAAAATCCCGACCAGTTATAGAAACTGGATTTCAAAATCCCGACCAGTTATAGAAACTGGATTTGAAAATCCCGACCAGTTATAGAAACTGGATTTGAAAATCCCGACCAGTTATAACACTGAATTTGAAAATCCCGACCAGTTATAAAAACTGGATTTGAAAATCCCGACCAGTTATATAAACTGGATTTGAAAATCCTGACCAGTTATAGAAACTGAATTTGAAAATCCCGACCAGTTATAAAAACTAGATTTGAAAATCCCGACCAGTTATAAAACTGGATTTGAAAATCCCGACGAGTTATAGAAATTGAATTTGAAAATCCTGATAAGTTATAACACTGGATTTGAAAATCCCGACCAATTATAAAACAAGATTTGAAAATCCAGACCAGTTATAGAAAATGGATTTGAAAATCCCGACCAGTTATAAAACCGGATTTGAAAATCCCGACGAGTTATAGAAACTGGATTTGAAAATCTTGACCAGTTATAAAACTGGATTTGAAAATCCCGACCAGTTATAGAAACTGGATTTAAAAATTCTGACCAGTTATGACACTAGATTTGAAAATCCCGACCTGTTGTAGATACTTGATTTGAAAATCCCGAACAGTTATAAAAACTGGAGTTGAAAATCCCGACCAGTTATAGAAACTGGATTTGAAAATCCTGACCAGTTATAGAAACTGGATTTGAAAATCTCGACCAGTTATAGAAACTGGATTTGAAAATCCAGACCAGTTATAGAAACTGGATTTGAAAATCCCGACCAGTTATAAAATCTGGAATTGAAAATCCCGACCAGTTATAGAAACTGGATTTCAAAATCCCGACCAGTTATAAAACTGGATTTAAAAATCCCGACCAGTTATAGAAACTGGATTTGAAAATCCCGACCAGTTATAAAACTGGATTTGAAAATCCCGACCAGTTATAGAAACTGGATTTGAAAATCCTGACCAGTTATAAAACTGGATTTGAAAATCCCGACCAGTTATAGAAACTGGATTTAAAAATTTCGACCAGTTATGACACTAGATTTGAAAATCCCGACCTGTTATAGATACTTGATTTGAAAATCCCGACCAGTTATAAAAACTGGAGTTGAAAATCTCGACCAGTTATAGAAACTGGATTTGAAAATCCCGACCAGTTATAAAAATTGGATTTGAAAATCCCGACCAGTTATAAAACTGGATTTGAAAATCCCGACCAGTTATAGAAACTAGATTAGAAAATTCTGATCAGTTATAACACTGGATTTGAAAATCCCAACCAATTATAAAACTAGTTTTGAAAATCCGGACCTGTTATAGAAACTGGATTTGAAAATCCCGACCAGTTATAAATCTGGATTTGAAAATCCCAACCAGTTATAAAACTAGATTTAAAAATCCCGACCAGTTATAGAAACTGCATTTGAAAATCCTGACCAGTTATAAAACTGGATTTGAAAATCCCGACCAGTTATAGAAATTGGATTTGAAAATCCCGACCAGTTATGACACTAGATTTGGAAATCACGACCAGTTATAGAAACTGGATTTGAAAATCCCGACCAGTTATAGAAACTGGATTTGAAAATCCTGACCAGTTATAGAAACTGGATTTGAAAATCCCGACCAGTTGTAAAAACTGAATTTTGAAAATCCTGACCAGTTATAAAACTGGATTTGAAAATCCCGACCAGTTATAGAAACTGGATTTAAAAATTTCGACCAGTTATGACACTAGATTTGAAAATCCCGACCTGTTATAGATACTTGATTTGAAAATCCCGACCAGTTATAAAAACTGGAGTTGAAAATCCCGACCAGTTATAGAAACTGGATTTGAAAATCCCGACCAGTTATAAAAATTGGATTTGAAAATCCCGACCAGTTATAAAACTGGATTTGAAAATCCCGACCAGTTATAGAAACTGGATTAGAAAATTCTGATCAGTTATAACACTGGATTTGAAAATCCCAACCAATTATAAAACTAGTTTTGAAAATCCGGACCTGTTATAGAAACTGGATTTGAAAATCCCGACCAGTTATAAATCTGGATTTGAAAATCCCAACCAGTTATAAAACTAGATTTAAAAATCCCGACCAGTTATAGAAACTGCATTTGAAAATCCTGACCAGTTATAAAACTGGATTTGAAAATCCCGACCAGTTATAGAAATTGGATTTGAAAATCCCGACCAGTTATGACACTAGATTTGGAAATCACGACCAGTTATAGAAACTGGATTTGAAAATCCCGACCAGTTATAGAAACTGGATTTGAAAATCCCGACCAGTTGTAAAAACTGAATTTTGAAAATCCCGACCAGTTACAAAAACTGGATTTGAAAATCCCGACCAGTTATAAAAACTAGATTTGAAAATCCCGACCAGTTATAGAAACTGGATTTGAAAATCCCGACTAGTTATAGAAACTGGATTTGAAAATCCCGACCAGTTATAGAAACTAGATTTGAAAATCCCGACCAGTTATAAAACTGGATTTGAAAATCCCGACCAGTTATAGAAACTGGATTTGAAAATCTTGACCAGTTATAAAAACTGGATTTGAAAATCCCGACCAGTTATAGAAACTGGATTTCAAAATCCCGACCAGTTATAGAAACTGGATTTGAAAATCCCGACCAGTTATAGAAACTGGATTTGAAAATCCCGACCAGTTATAACACTGAATTTGAAAATCCCGACCAGTTATAAAAACTGGATTTGAAAATCCCGACCAGTTATATAAACTGGATTTGAAAATCCTGACGAGTTATAGAAACTGAATTTGAAAATCCCGACCAGTTATAAAAACTAGATTTGAAAATCCCGACCAGTTATAAAACTGGATTTGAAAATCCCGACGAGTTATAGAAACTAAATTTGAAAATCCTGATAAGTTATAACACTGGATTTGAAAATCCAGACCAGTTATAGAAAATGGATTTGAAAATCCTGACCAGTTATAAAACTAGATTTGAAAATCCCGACCAATTATAAAACTAGATTTGAAAATTCCGACCAGTTATAGCAAATGGATTTGAAAATCCCGACCAGTTATAAAACTGGATTTGAAAATCCTGACCAGTTATGACACTAGATTTGAATATCCCGACCAGTTATAGAAACTGGATTTGAAAATCCCGACCAGTTATAAAAACTAGATTTGAAAATTCCGACCAGTTATAGAAACTGGATTTGAAAATCCTGACCAGTTATAGAAATTGGATTTTAAAATCCCGACCAATTATAGAAACTGGATTTGAAAATCCTGACCAGTTATAGAAACTGGATTTGAAAATCCCGACCAGTTATAAAAACTAGATTTGAAAATCCCGAGCAGTTATAGAAACTGGATTTGAAAATCCCGACCAGTTATAGAAACTGGATTTGAAAATATCGACCAGTTATAGAAACTAGATTTGAAAATCCTAACCAGTTATAAAACTGGATTTGAAAATCCTAACCAGTTATAGAAACTGGATTTCAAAATCCCGACCAGTTATAGAAACTGGAGTTGAAAATCCCGACCAGTTATAACACTGAATTTGAAAATCCCGACCAGTTATAAAAATTGGATTTGAAAATCCCGACCAGTTATAGAAACTGGATTTGAAAATCCTGACCAGTTATAGAAACTGAATTTGAAAATCCCGACCAGTTATGAAAACTGGATTTGAAAATCCCGACCAGTTATAAATCTGGATTTGAAAATCCCGACGAGTTATAGAAACTGAATTTGAAAATCCTGATCAGTTATAACACTGGATTTGAAAATCCCGACCAATTATAAAACTAGATTTGAAAATCCCGACCAGTTATAGAAAATGGATTTGAAAATCCCGACCAGTTATAAAAATGGATTTAAAAATCCCGACCAGTTATAGAAACTGGATTTGAAAATCCCGACCAGTTATAAAAATTGGATTTGAAAATCCCGACCAGTTATAAAACTGGATTTGAAAATCCCGACCAGTTATAGAAACTAGATTAGAAAATTCTGATCAGTTATAACACTGGATTTGAAAATCCCAACCAATTATAAAACTAGTTTTGAAAATCCGGACCTGTTATAGAAACTGGATTTGAAAATCCCGACCAGTTATAAATCTGGATTTGAAAATCCCAACCAGTTATAAAACTAGATTTAAAAATCCCGACCAGTTATAGAAACTGCATTTGAAAATCCTGACCAGTTATAAAACTGGATTTGAAAATCCCGACCAGTTATAGAAATTGGATTTGAAAATCCCGACCAGTTATGACACTAGATTTGGAAATCACGACCAGTTATAGAAACTGGATTTGAAAATCCCGACCAGTTATAGAAACTGGATTTGAAAATCCTGACCAGTTATAGAAACTGGATTTGAAAATCCCGACCAGTTGTAAAAACTGAATTTTGAAAATCCTGACCAGTTATAAAACTGGATTTGAAAATCCCGACCAGTTATAGAAACTGGATTTAAAAATTTCGACCAGTTATGACACTAGATTTGAAAATCCCGACCTGTTATAGATACTTGATTTGAAAATCCCGACCAGTTATAAAAACTGGAGTTGAAAATCCCGACCAGTTATAGAAACTGGATTTGAAAATCCCGACCAGTTATAAAAATTGGATTTGAAAATCCCGACCAGTTATAAAACTGGATTTGAAAATCCCGACCAGTTATAGAAACTGGATTAGAAAATTCTGATCAGTTATAACACTGGATTTGAAAATCCCAACCAATTATAAAACTAGTTTTGAAAATCCGGACCTGTTATAGAAACTGGATTTGAAAATCCCGACCAGTTATAAATCTGGATTTGAAAATCCCAACCAGTTATAAAACTAGATTTAAAAATCCCGACCAGTTATAGAAACTGCATTTGAAAATCCTGACCAGTTATAAAACTGGATTTGAAAATCCCGACCAGTTATAGAAATTGGATTTGAAAATCCCGACCAGTTATGACACTAGATTTGGAAATCACGACCAGTTATAGAAACTGGATTTGAAAATCCCGACCAGTTATAGAAACTGGATTTGAAAATCCCGACCAGTTGTAAAAACTGAATTTTGAAAATCCCGACCAGTTACAAAAACTGGATTTGAAAATCCCGACCAGTTATAAAAACTAGATTTGAAAATCCCGACCAGTTATAGAAACTGGATTTGAAAATCCCGACTAGTTATAGAAACTGGATTTGAAAATCCCGACCAGTTATAGAAACTAGATTTGAAAATCCCGACCAGTTATAAAACTGGATTTGAAAATCCCGACCAGTTATAGAAACTGGATTTGAAAATCTTGACCAGTTATAAAAACTGGATTTGAAAATCCCGACCAGTTATAGAAACTGGATTTCAAAATCCCGACCAGTTATAGAAACTGGATTTGAAAATCCCGACCAGTTATAGAAACTGGATTTGAAAATCCCGACCAGTTATAACACTGAATTTGAAAATCCCGACCAGTTATAAAAACTGGATTTGAAAATCCCGACCAGTTATATAAACTGGATTTGAAAATCCTGACGAGTTATAGAAACTGAATTTGAAAATCCCGACCAGTTATAAAAACTAGATTTGAAAATCCCGACCAGTTATAAAACTGGATTTGAAAATCCCGACGAGTTATAGAAACTAAATTTGAAAATCCTGATAAGTTATAACACTGGATTTGAAAATCCAGACCAGTTATAGAAAATGGATTTGAAAATCCTGACCAGTTATAAAACTAGATTTGAAAATCCCGACCAATTATAAAACTAGATTTGAAAATTCCGACCAGTTATAGCAAATGGATTTGAAAATCCCGACCAGTTATAAAACTGGATTTGAAAATCCTGACCAGTTATGACACTAGATTTGAATATCCCGACCAGTTATAGAAACTGGATTTGAAAATCCCGACCAGTTATAAAAACTAGATTTGAAAATTCCGACCAGTTATAGAAACTGGATTTGAAAATCCTGACCAGTTATAGAAATTGGATTTTAAAATCCCGACCAATTATAGAAACTGGATTTGAAAATCCTGACCAGTTATAGAAACTGGATTTGAAAATCCCGACCAGTTATAAAAACTAGATTTGAAAATCCCGAGCAGTTATAGAAACTGGATTTGAAAATCCCGACCAGTTATAGAAACTGGATTTGAAAATATCGACCAGTTATAGAAACTAGATTTGAAAATCCTAACCAGTTATAAAACTGGATTTGAAAATCCTAACCAGTTATAGAAACTGGATTTCAAAATCCCGACCAGTTATAGAAACTGGAGTTGAAAATCCCGACCAGTTATAACACTGAATTTGAAAATCCCGACCAGTTATAAAAATTGGATTTGAAAATCCCGACCAGTTATAGAAACTGGATTTGAAAATCCTGACCAGTTATAGAAACTGAATTTGAAAATCCCGACCAGTTATGAAAACTGGATTTGAAAATCCCGACCAGTTATAAATCTGGATTTGAAAATCCCGACGAGTTATAGAAACTGAATTTGAAAATCCTGATCAGTTATAACACTGGATTTGAAAATCCCGACCAATTATAAAACTAGATTTGAAAATCCCGACCAGTTATAGAAAATGGATTTGAAAATCCCGACCAGTTATAAAAATGGATTTAAAAATCCCGACCAGTTATAGAAACTGGATTTGAAAATCCCAACCATTTATAAAACTGGATTTAAAAATCCCGACCAGTTATAGAAACTGGATTTGAAAATCTTGACCAGTTATAAAACTAGATTTGAAAATCCCGACCAGTTATAGAAACTGGATTTAAAAATCCCGACCAGTTATGACACTAGATTTGAAAATCCCGACTTGTTATAGATACCTGATTTGAAAATCACGACCCGTTATAAAAACTGGAGTTGAAAATCCCGACCAGTTATAGAAACTAGATTTGAAAATCCCAACTAGTTATAAAACTGGATTTGAAAATCCCGACCAGTTATAGAAACTGGATTTGAAAATCCCGACCAGTTATAAAAACTGGATTTGAAAATCTCAACCAGTTATAGAAACTGGATTTCAAAATCCAGACCAGTTATAGAAACTGGTGTTGAAAATCCCGACCAGTTATAACACTGAATTTGAAAATCCCGACCAGTTATAAAAACTGGATTTGAAAATCCCGACCAGTTATAGAAACTGGATTTGAAAATCCTGACCAGTTATAGAAACTGAATTTGAAAATCCCGACCAGTTATTAAAACTGGATTTGAAAATCCCGACCAGTTATAAAACTGGATTTGAAAATCCCGACGAGTTATAGAAACTGAATTTGAAAATCCTGATCAGTTATAACACTGGATTTGAAAATCCCGACCAATTATAAAACTAGATTTGAAAATCCCGACGAGTTATAGAAAATGGATTTGAAAATCCCGACAAGTTATAAAACTGGATTTGAAAATCCCGACCAGTTATAAAAATGGATTTAAAAATCCCGACCAGTTATAGAAACTGGATTTGAAAATCCCGACCAGTTATAAAACTGGATTTAAAAATCCCGACCAGTTATAGAAACTGGATTTGAAAATCCTGACCAGTTATAAAACTAGATTTGAAAATCCCGACCAGTTATAGAAACTGAATTTTGAAAATCCCGACCAGTTACAAAAACTGGATTTGAAAATCCCGACCAGTTATAAAAACTAGATTTGAAAATCCCGACCAGTTATAGAAACTGGATTTGAAAATCCCGACTAGTTATAGAAACTGGATTTGAAAATCCCGACCAGTTATAGAAACTAGATTTGAAAATCCCGACCAGTTATAAAACTGGATTTGAAAATCCCGACCAGTTATAGAAACTGGATTTAAAAATTTTGACCAGTTATAAAAACTGGATTTGAAAATCCCGACCAGTTATAGAAACTGGATTTCAAAATCCCGACCAGTTATAGAAACTGGATTTGAAAATCCCGACCAGTTATAGAAACTGGATTTGAAAATCCCGACCAGTTATAACACTGAATTTGAAAATCCCGACCAGTTATAAAAACTGGATTTGAAAATCCCGACCAGTTATATAAACTGGATTTGAAAATCCTGACGAGTTATAGAAACTGAATTTGAAAATCCCGACCAGTTATAAAAACTAGATTTGAAAATCCCGACCAGTTATAAAACTGGATTTGAAAATCCCGACGAGTTATAGAAACTGAATTTGAAAATCCTGATAAGTTATAACACTGGATTTGAAAATCCCGACCAATTATAAAACTAGATTTGAAAATCCAGACCAGTTATAGAAAATGGATTTGAAAATCCTGACCAGTTATAAAACTAGATTTGAAAATCCCGACCAATTATAAAACTAGATTTGAAAATTCCGACCAGTTATAGCAAATGGATTTGAAAATCCCGACCAGTTATAAAACTGGATTTGAAAATCCTGACCAGTTATGACACTAGATTTGAATATCCCGACCAGTTATAGAAACTGGATTTGAAAATCCCGACCAGTTATAAAAACTAGATTTGAAAATTCCGACCAGTTATAGAAACTGGATTTGAAAATCCTGACCAGTTATAGAAATTGGATTTTAAAATCCCGACCAATTATAGAAACTGGATTTGAAAATCCTGACCAGTTATAGAAACTGGATTTGAAAATCCCGACCAGTTATAAAAACTAGATTTGAAAATCCCGACCAGTTATAGAAACTGGATTTGAAAATCCCGACCAGTTATAGAAACTGGATTTGAAAATATCGACCAGTTATAGAAACTAGATTTGAAAATCCTAACCAGTTATAAAACTGGATTTGAAAATCCCGACCAGTTATAGAAACTGGATTTGAAAATCTCGACCAGTTATAAAAACTGGATTTGAAAATCCCAACCAGTTATAGAAACTGGATTTCAAAATCCCGACCAGTTATAGAAACTGGAGTTGAAAATCCCGACCAGTTATAACACTGAATTTGAAAATCCCGACCAGTTATAAAAATTGGATTTGAAAATCCCGACCAGTTATAGAAACTGGATTTGAAAATCCTGACCAGTTATAGAAACTGAATTTGAAAATCCCGACCAGTTATGAAAACTGGATTTGAAAATCCCGACCAGTTATAAATCTGGATTTGAAAATCCCTACGAGTTATAGAAACTGAATTTGAAAATCCTGATCAGTTATAACACTGGATTTGAAAATCCCGACCAATTATAAAACTAGATTTGAAAATCCCGACCAGTTATAGAAAACGGATTTGAAAATCCCGACCAGTTATAAAAATGGATTTAAAAATCCCGACCAGTTATAGAAACTGGATTTGAAAATCCCGACCATTTATAAAACTGGATTTAAAAATCCCGACCAGTTATAGAAACTGGATTTGAAAATCTTGACCAGTTATAAAACTAGATTTGAAAATCCCGACCAGTTATAGAAACTGGATTTAAAAATCCCGACCAGTTATGACACTAGATTTGAAAATCCCGACTTGTTATAGATACCTGATTTGAAAATCACGACCCGTTATAAAAACTGGAGTTGAAAATCTCGACCAGTTATAGAAACTAGATTTGAAAATCCCAACTAGTTATAAAACTGGATTTGAAAATCCCGACCAGTTATAGAAACTGGATTTGAAAATCCCGACCAGTTATAAAAACTGGATTTGAAAATCTCAACCAGTTATAGAAACTGGATTTCAAAATCCAGACCAGTTATAGAAACTGGTGTTGAAAATCCCGACCAGTTATAACACTGAATTTGAAAATCCCGATCAGTTATAAAAACTGGATTTGAAAATCCCGACCAGTTATAGAAACTGGATTTGAAAATCCTGACCAGTTATAGAAACTGAATTTGAAAATCCCGACCAGTTATTAAAACTGGATTTGAAAATCCCGACCAGTTATAAAACTGGATTTGAAAATCCCGACGAGTTATAGAAACTGAATTTGAAAATCCTGATCAGTTATAACACTGGATTTGAAAATCCCGACCAATTATAAAACTAGATTTGAAAATCCCGACGAGTTATAGAAAATGGATTTGAAAATCCCGACAAGTTATAAAACTGGATTTGAAAATCCCGACCAGTTATAAAAATGGATTTAAAAATCCCGACCAGTTATAGAAACTGGATTTGAAAATCCCGACCAGTTATAAAACTGGATTTAAAAATCCCGACCAGTTATAGAAACTGGATTTGAAAATCCTGACCAGTTATAAAACTAGATTTGAAAATCCCGACCAGTTATAGAAACTGCATTTGCAAATCCTGACCAGTTATAAAACTGGATTTGAAAATCCCGACCAGTTATAGAAATTGGATTTGAAAATCCTGACCAGTTATGACACTAGATTTGGAAATCACGACCAGTTATAGAAACTGGATTTGAAAATCCCGACCAGTTATAAAAACTGGAGTTGAAAATCCCGACCAGTTATAGAAACTGGATTTGAAAATCCCGACCAGTTATAAAAATTGGATTTGAAAATCCCGACCAGTTATAAAACTGGATTTGAAAATCCCGACCAGTTATAGAAACTGGATTTGAAAATCTCGACCAGTTATAAAAACTGGATTTGAAAATCCCAACCAGTTATAGAAACTGGATTTCAAAATCCCGACCAGTTATAGAAACTGGAGTTGAAAATCCCGACCAGTTATAACACTGAATTTGAAAATCCCGACCAGTTATAAAAATTGGATTTGAAAATCCCGACCAGTTATAGAAACTGGATTTGAAAATCCTGACCAGTTATAGAAACTGAATTTGAAAATCCCGACCAGTTATGAAAACTGGATTTGAAAATCCCGACCAGTTATAAATCTGGATTTGAAAATCCCGACGAGTTATAGAAACTGAATTTGAAAATCCTGATCAGTTATAACACTGGATTTGAAAATCCCGACCAATTATAAAACTAGATTTGAAAATCCCGACCAGTTATAGAAAATGGATTTGAAAATCCCGACCAGTTATAAAAATGGATTTAAAAATCCCGACCAGTTATAGAAACTGGATTTGAAAATCCCGACCATTTATAAAACTGGATTTAAAAATCCCGACCAGTTATAGAAACTGAATTTGAAAATCTTGACCAGTTATAAAACTAGATTTGAAAATCCCGACCAGTTATAGAAACTGGATTTAAAAATCCCGACCAGTTATGACACTAGATTTGAAAATCCCGACTTGTTATAGATACCTGATTTGAAAATCATGACCCGTTATAAAAACTGGAGTTGAAAATCCCGACCAGTTATAGAAACTAGATTTGAAAATCCCAACTAGTTATAAAACTGGATTTGAAAATCCCGACCAGTTATAGAAACTGGATTTGAAAATCCCGACCAGTTATAAAAACTGGATTTGAAAATCTCAACCAGTTATAGAAACTGGATTTCAAAATCCAGACCAGTTATAGAAACTGGTGTTGAAAATCCCGACCAGTTATAACACTGAATTTGAAAATCCCGACCAGTTATAAAAACTGGATTTGAAAATCCCGACCAGTTATAGAAACTGGATTTGAAAATCCTGACCAGTTATAGAAACTGAATTTGAAAATCCCGACCAGTTATTAAAACTGGATTTGAAAATCCCGACCAGTTATAAAACTGGATTTGAAAATCCCGACGAGTTATAGAAACTGAATTTGAAAATCCTGATCAGTTATAACACTGGATTTGAAAATCCCGACCAATTATAAAACTAGATTTGAAAATCCCGACGAGTTATAGAAAATGGATTTGAAAATCCCGACAAGTTATAAAACTGGATTTGAAAATCCCGACCAGTTATAAAAATGGATTTAAAAATCCCGACCAGTTATAGAAACTGGATTTGAAAATCCCGACCATTTATAAAACTGGATTTAAAAATCCCGACCAGTTATAGAAACTGGATTTGAAAATCTTGACCAGTTATAAAACTAGATTTGAAAATCCCGACCAGTTATAGAAACTGGATTTAAAAATCCCGACCAGTTATGACACTAGATTTGAAAATCCCGACTTGTTATAGATACCTGATTTGAAAATCACGACCCGTTATAAAAACTGGAGTTGAAAATCCCGACCAGTTATAGAAACTAGATTTGAAAATCACAACTAGTTATAAAACTGGATTTGAAAATCCCGACCAGTTATAGAAACTGGATTTGAAAATCCCGACCAGTTATAAAAACTGGATTTGAAAATCTCAACCAGTTATAGAAACTGGATTTCAAAATCCAGACCAGTTATAGAAACTGGTGTTGAAAATCCCGACCAGTTATAACACTGAATTTGAAAATCCCGACCAGTTATAAAAACTGGATTTGAAAATCCCGACCAGTTATAGAAACTGGATTTGAAAATCCTGACCAGTTATAGAAACTGAATTTGAAAATCCCGACCAGTTATTAAAACTGGATTTGAAAATCCCGACCAGTTATAAAACTGGATTTGAAAATCCCGACGAGTTATAGAAACTGAATTTGAAAATCCTGATCAGTTATAACACTGGATTTGAAAATCCCGACCAATTATAAAACTAGATTTGAAAATCCCGACGAGTTATAGAAAATGGATTTGAAAATCCCGACAAGTTATAAAACTGGATTTGAAAATCCCGACCAGTTATAAAAATGGATTTAAAAATCTCGACCAGTTATAGAAACTGGATTTGAAAATCCCGACCAGTTATAAAACTGGATTTAAAAATCCCGACCAGTTATAGAAACTGGATTTGAAAATCCTGACCAGTTATAAAACTAGATTTGAAAATCCCGACCAGTTATAGAAACTGCATTTGAAAATCCTGACCAGTTATAAAACTGGATTTGAAAATCCCGACCAGTTATAGAAATTGGATTTGAAAATCCTGACCAGTTATGACACTAGATTTGGAAATCACGACCAGTTATAGAAACTGGATTTGAAAATCCCGACCAGTTATAAAAACTGGAGTTGAAAATCCCGACCAGTTATAGAAACTGGATTTGAAAATCCCGACCAGTTATAAAAATTGGATTTGAAAATCCCGACCAGTTATAAAACTGGATTTGAAAATCCCGACCAGTTATAGAAACTGGATTTGAAAATCTCGACCAGTTATAAAAACTGGATTTGAAAATCCCAACCAGTTATAGAAACTGGATTTCAAAATCCCGACCAGTTATAGAAACTGGAGTTGAAAATCCCGACCAGTTATAACACTGAATTTGAAAATCCCGACCAGTTATAAAAATTGGATTTGAAAATCCCGACCAGTTATAGAAACTGGATTTGAAAATCCTGACCAGTTATAGAAACTGAATTTGAAAATCCCGACCAGTTATGAAAACTGGATTTGAAAATCCCGACCAGTTATAAATCTGGATTTGAAAATCCCGACGAGTTATAGAAACTGAATTTGAAAATCCTGATCAGTTATAACACTGGATTTGAAAATCCCGACCAATTATAAAACTAGATTTGAAAATCCCGACCAGTTATAGAAAATGGATTTGAAAATCCCGACCAGTTATAAAAATGGATTTAAAAATCCCGACCAGTTATAGAAACTGGATTTGAAAATCCCGACCATTTATAAAACTGGATTTAAAAATCCCGACCAGTTATAGAAACTGAATTTGAAAATCTTGACCAGTTATGAAACTAGATTTGAAAATCCCGACCAGTTATAGAAACTGGATTTAAAAACCCCGACCAGTTATGACACTAGATTTGAAAATCCCGACTTGTTATAGATACCTGATTTGAAAATCACGACCCGTTATAAAAACTGGAGTTGAAAATCCCGACCAGTTATAGAAACTAGATTTGAAAATCCCAACTAGTTATAAAACTGGATTTGAAAATCCCGACCAGTTATAGAAACTGGATTTGAAAATCCCGACCAGTTATAAAAACTGGATTTGAAAATCTCAACCAGTTATAGAAACTGGATTTCAAAATCCAGACCAGTTATAGAAACTGGTGTTGAAAATCCCGACCAGTTATAACACTGAATTTGAAAATCCCGACCAGTTATAAAAACTGGATTTGAAAATCCCGACCAGTTATAGAAACTGGATTTGAAAATCCTGACCAGTTATAGAAACTTAATTTGAAAATCCCGACCAGTTATTAAAACTGGATTTGAAAATCCCGACCAGTTATAAAACTGGATTTGAAAATCCCGACGAGTTATAGAAACTGAATTTGAAAATCCTGATCAGTTATAACACTGGATTTGAAAATCCCGACCAATTATAAAACTAGATTTGAAAATCCCGACGAGTTATAGAAAATGGATTTGAAAATCCCGACAAGTTATAAAACTGGATTTGAAAATCCCGACCAGTTATAAAAATGGATTTAAAAATCCCGACCAGTTATAGAAACTGGATTTGAAAATCCCGACCAGTTATAAAACTGGATTTAAAAATCCCGACCAGTTATAGAAACTGGATTTGAAAATCCTGACCAGTTATAAAACTAAATTTGAAAATCCCGACCAGTTATAGAAACTGCATTTGAAAATCCTGACCAGTTATAAAACTGGATTTGAAAATCCCGACCAGTTATAGAAATTGGATTTGAAAATCCCGACCAGTTATGACACTAGATTTGGAAATCACGACCAGTTATAGAAACTGGATTTGAAAATCCCGACCAGTTATAAAAACTGGAGTTGAAAATCCCGACCAGTTATAGAAACTGGATTTGAAAATCCCGACCAGTTATAAAAATTGGATTTGAAAATCCCGACCAGTTATAAAACTAGATTTGAAAATCCTAACCAGTTATAAAACTGGATTTGAAAATCCCGACCAGTTATAGAAACTGGATTTGAAAATCTCGACCAGTTATAAAAACTGGATTTGAAAATCCCAACCAGTTATAGAAACTGGATTTCAAAATCCCGACCAGTTATAGAAACTGGAGTTGAAAATCCCGACCAGTTATAACACTGAATTTGAAAATTCCGACCAGTTATAAAAATTGGATTTGAAAATCCCGACCAGTTATAGAAACTGGATTTGACAATCCTGACCAGTTATAGAAACTGAATTTGAAAATCCCGACCAGTTATGAAAACTGGATTTGAAAATCCCGACCAGTTATAAATCTGGATTTGAAAATCCCGACGAGTTATAGAAACTGAATTTGAAAATCCTGATCAGTTATAACACTGGATTTGAAAATCCCGACCAATTATAAAACTAGATTTGAAAATCCCGACCAGTTATAGAAAATGGATTTGAAAATCCCGACCAGTTATAAAAATGGATTTAAAAATCCCGACCAGTTATAGAAACTGGATTTGAAAATCCCGACCATTTATAAAACTGGATTTAAAAATCCCGACCAGTTATAGAAACTGGATTTGAAAATCTTGACCAGTTATAAAACTAGATTTGAAAATCCCGACCAGTTATAGAAACTGGATTTAAAAATCCCGACCAGTTATGACACTAGATTTGAAAATCCCGACTTGTTATAGATACCTGATTTGAAAATCACGACCCGTTATAAAAACTGGAGTTGAAAATCCCGACCAGTTATAGAAACTAGATTTGAAAATCACAACTAGTTATAAAACTGGATTTGAAAATCCCGACCAGTTATAGAAACTGGATTTGAAAATCCCGACCAGTTATAAAAACTGGATTTGAAAATCTCAACCAGTTATAGAAACTGGATTTCAAAATCCAGACCAGTTATAGAAACTGGTGTTGAAAATCCCGACCAGTTATAACACTGAATTTGAAAATCCCGACCAGTTATAAAAACTGGATTTGAAAATCCCGACCAGTTATAGAAACTTGATTTGAAAATCCTGACCAGTTATAGAAACTGAATTTGAAAATCCCGACCAGTTATTAAAACTGGATTTGAAAATCCCGACCAGTTATAAAACTGGATTTGAAAATCCCGACGAGTTATAGAAACTGAATTTGAAAATCCTGATCAGTTATAACACTGTATTTGAAAATCCCGACCAATTATAAAACTAGATTTGAAAATCCCGACGAGTTATAGAAAATGGATTTGAAAATCCCGACAAGTTATAAAACTGGATTTGAAAATCCCGACCAGTTATAAAAATGGATTTAAAAATCCCGATCAGTTATAAAACTGGATTTGAAAATCCCGACCAGTTATAAAACTGGATTTAAAAATCCCGACCTGTTATAGAAACTGGATTTGAAAATCCTGAACAGTTATAAAACTAGATTTGAAAATCCCGACCAGTTATAGAAACTGCATTTGAAAATCCTGACCAGTTATAAAACTGGATTTGAAAATCCCGACCAGTTATAGAAATTGGATTTGAAAATCCCGACCAGTTATGACACTAGATTTGGAAATCACGACCAGTTATAGAAACTGGATTTGAAAATCCCGACCAGTTATAAAAACTGGAGTTGAAAATCCCGACCAGTTATAGAAACTGGATTTGAAAATCCCGACCAGTTATAAAAATTGGATTTGAAAATCCCGACCAGTTATAAAACTGGATTTGAAAATCCCGACCAGTTATAGAAACTGGATTAGAAAATTCTGATCAGTTATAACACTGGATTTGAAAATCCCAACCAATTATAAAACTAGTTTTGAAAATCCGGACCTGTTATAGAAACTGGATTTGAAAATCCCGACCAGTTATAAATCTGGATTTGAAAATCCCAACCAGTTATAAAACTAGATTTAAAAATCCCGACCAGTTATAGAAACTGCATTTGAAAATCCTGACCAGTTATAAAACTGGATTTGAAAATCCCGACCAGTTATAGAAATTGGATTTGAAAATCCCGACCAGTTATGACACTAGATTTGGAAATCACGACCAGTTATAGAAACTGGATTTGAAAATCCCGACCAGTAATAGAAACTGGATTTGAAAATCCTGACCAGTTGTAAAAACTGAATTTTGAAAATCCCTACCAGTTACAAAAACTGGATTTGAAAATCCCGACCAGTTATAAAAACTAGATTTGAAAATCCCGACCAGTTATAGAAACTGGATTTGAAAATCCCGACTAGTTATAGAAACTGGATTTGAAAATCCCGACCAGTTATAGAAACTAGATTTGAAAATCCCGACCAGTTATAAAACTGGATTTGAAAATCCCGACCAGTTATAGAAACTGGATTTGAAAATTTTGACCAGTTATAAAAACTGGATTTGAAAATCCCGACCAGTTATAGAAACTGGATTTCAAAATCCCGACCAGTTATAGAAACTGGATTTGAAAATCCCGACCAGTTATAGAAACTGGAATTGAAAATCCCGACCAGTTATAACACTGAATTTGAAAATCCCGACCAGTTATAAAAACTGGATTTGAAAATCCCGACTAGTTATATAAACTGGATTTGAAAATCCTGACGAGTTATAGAAACTGAATTTGAAAATCCCGACCAGTTATAAAAACTAGATTTGAAAATCCCGACCAGTTATAAAACTGGATTTGAAAATCCCGACGAGTTATAGAAACTGAATTTGAAAATCCTGATAAGTTATAACACTGGATTTGAAAATCCCGACCAATTATAAAACTAGATTTGAAAATCCAGACCAGTTATAGAAAATGGATTTGAAAATCCTGACCAGTTATAAAACTAGATTTGAAAATCCCGACCAATTATAAAACTAGATTTGAAAATTCCGACCAGTTATAGCAAATGGATTTGAAAATCCCGACCAGTTATAAAACTGGATTTGAAAATCCTGACCAGTTATGACACTAGATTTGAATATCCCGACCAGTTATAGAAACTGGATTTGAAAATCCCGACCAGTTATAAAAACTAGATTTGAAAATTCCGACCAGTTATAGAAACTGGATTTGAAAATCCTGACCAGTTATAGAAATTGGATTTTAAAATCCCGACCAATTATAGAAACTGGATTTGAAAATCCTGACCAGTTATAGAAACTGGATTTGAAAATCCCGACCAGTTATAAAAACTAGATTTGAAAATCCCGACCAGTTATAGAAACTGGATTTGAAAATCCCGACCAGTTATAGAAACTGGATTTGAAAATATCGACCAGTTATAGAAACTAGATTTGAAAATCCTAACCAGTTATAAAACTGGATTTGAAAATCCCGACCAGTTATAGAAACTGGATTTGAAAATCTCGACCAGTTATAAAAACTGGATTTGAAAATCCCAACCAGTTATAGAAACTGGATTTCAAAATCCCGACCAGTTATAGAAACTGGAGTTGAAAATCCCGACCAGTTATAACACTGAATTTGAAAATCCCGACCAGTTATAAAAATTGGATTTGAAAATCCCGACCAGTTATAGAAACTGGATTTGAAAATCCTGACTAGTTATAGAAACTGAATTTGAAAATCCCGACCAGTTATGAAAACTGGATTTGAAAATCCCAACCAGTTATAAATCTGGATTTGAAAATCCCGACGAGTTATAGAAACTGAATTTGAAAATCCTGATCAGTTATAACACTGGATTTGAAAATCCCGACCAATTATAAAACTAGATTTGAAAATCCCGACCAGTTATAGAAAATGGATTTGAAAATCCCGACCAGTTATAAAAATGGATTTAAAAATCCCGACCAGTTATAGAAACTGGATTTGAAAATCCCGACCAGTTATAAAACTGGATTTAAAAATCCCGACCAGTTATAGAAACTGGATTTGAAAATCCTGACCAGTTATAAAACTAGATTTGAAAATCCCGACCAGTTATAGAAACTGCATTTGAAAATCCTGACCAGTTATAAAACTGGATTTGAAAATCCCGACCAGTTATAGAAATTGGATTTGAAAATCCCGACCAGTTATGACACTAGATTTGGAAATCACGACCAGTTATAGAAACTGGATTTGAAAATCCCGACCAGTTATAAAAACTGGAGTTGAAAATCCCGACCAGTTATAGAAACTGGATTTGAAAATCCCGACCAGTTATAAAAATTGGATTTGAAAATCCCGACCAGTTATAAAACTAGATTTGAAAATCCTAACCAGTTATAAAACTGGATTTGAAAATCCCGACCAGTTATAGAAACTGGATTTGAAAATCTCGACCAGTTATAAAAACTGGATTTGAAAATCCCAACCAGTTATAGAAACTGGATTTCAAAATCCCGGCCAGTTATAGAAACTGGAGTTGAAAATCCCGACCAGTTATAACACTGAATTTGAAAATCCCGACCAGTTATAAAAATTGGATTTAAAAATCCCGACCAGTTATAGAAACTGGATTTGACAATCCTGACCAGTTATAGAAACTGAATTTGAAAATCCCGACCAGTTATGAAAACTGGATTTGAAAATCCCGACCAGTTATAAATCTGGATTTGAAAATCCCGACGAGTTATAGAAACTGAATTTGAAAATCCTGATCAGTTATAACACTGGATTTGAAAATCCCGACCAATTATAAAACTAGATTTGAAAATCCCGACCAGTTATAGAAAATGGATTTGAAAATCCCGACCAGTTATAAAAATGGATTTAAAAATCCCGACCAGTTATAGAAACTGGATTTGAAAATCCCGACCATTTATAAAACTGGATTTAAAAATCCCGACCAGTTATAGAAACTGGATTTGAAAATCTTGACCAGTTATAAAACTAGATTTGAAAATCCCGACCAGTTATAGAAACTGGATTTAAAAATCCCGACCAGTTATGACACTAGATTTGAAAATCCCGACTTGTTATAGATACCTGATTTGAAAATCACGACCCGTTATAAAAACTGGAGTTGAAAATCCCGACCAGTTATAGAAACTAGATTTGAAAATCCCAACTAGTTATAAAACTGGATTTGAAAATCCCGACCAGTTATAGAAACTGGATTTGAAAATCCCGACCAGTTATAAAAACTGGATTTGAAAATCTCAACCAGTTATAGAAACTGGATTTCAAAATCCAGACCAGTTATAGAAACTGGTGTTGAAAATCCCGACCAGTTATAACACTGAATTTGAAAATCCCGACCAGTTATAAAAACTGGATTTGAAAATCCCGACCAGTTATAGAAACTGGATTTGAAAATCCTGACCAATTATAGAAACTGAATTTGAAAATCCCGACCAGTTATTAAAACTGGATTTGAAAATCCCGACCAGTTATAAAACTGGATTTGAAAATCCCGACGAGTTATAGAAACTGAATTTGAAAATCCTGATCAGTTATAACACTGGATTTGAAAATCCCGACCAATTATAAAACTAGATTTGAAAATCCCGACGAGTTATAGAAAATGGATTTGAAAATCCCGACAAGTTATAAAACTGGATTTGAAAATCCTGACCAGTTATAAAAATGGATTTAAAAATCCCGACCAGTTATAGAAACTGGATTTGAAAATCCCGACCAGTTATAAAACTGGATTTAAAAATCCCGACCAGTTATAGAAACTGGATTTGAAAATCCTGACCAGTTATAAAACTAGATTTGAAAATCCCGACCAGTTATAGAAACTGCATTTGAAAATCCTGACCAGTTATAAAACTGGATTTGAAAATCCCGACCAGTTATAGAAATTGGATTTGAAAATCCCGACCAGTTATGACACTAGATTTGGAAATCACGACCAGTTATAGAAACTGGATTTGAAAATCCCGACCAGTTATAAAAACTGGAGTTGAAAATCCCGACCATTTATAGAAACTGGATTTGAAAATCCCGACCAGTTATAAAAATTGGATTTGAAAATCCCGACCAGTTATAAAACTGGATTTGAAAATCCCGACCAGTTATAGAAACTGGATTAGAAAATTCTGATCAGTTATAACACTGGATTTGAAAATCCCAACCAATTATAAAACTAGTTTTGAAAATCCGGACCTGTTATAGAAACTGGATTTGAAAATCCCGACCAGTTATAAATCTGGATTTGAAAATCCCAACCAGTTATAAAACTAGATTTAAAAATCCCGACCAGTTATAGAAACTGCATTTGAAAATCCTGACCAGTTATAAAACTGGATTTGAAAATCCCGACCAGTTATAGAAATTGGATTTGAAAATCCCGACCAGTTATGACACTAGATTTGGAAATCACGACCAGTTATAGAAACTGGATTTGAAAATCCCGACCAGTAATAGAAACTGGATTTGAAAATCCTGATCAGTTGTAAAAACTGAATTTTGAAAATCCCGACCAGTTACAAAAACTGGATTTGAAAATCCCGACCAGTTATAAAAACTAGATTTGAAAATCCCGACCAGTTATAGAAACTGGATTTGAAAATCCCGACTAGTTATAGAAACTGGATTTGAAAATCCCGACCAGTTATAGAAACTAGATTTGAAAATCCCGACCAGTTATAAAACTGGATTTGAAAATCCCGACCAGTTATAGAAACTGGATTTGAAAATTTTGACCAGTTATAAAAACTGGATTTGAAAATCCCGACCAGTTATAGAAACTGGATTTCAAAATCCCGACCAGTTATAGAAACTGGATTTGAAAATCCCGACCAGTTATAGAAACTGGATTTGAAAATCCCGACCAGTTATAACACTGAATTTGAAAATCCCGACCAGTTATAAAAACTAGATTTGAAAATCCCGACCAGTTATATAAACTGGATTTGAAAATCCTGACGAGTTATAGAAACTGAATTTGAAAATCCTGATAAGTTATAACACTGGATTTGAAAATCCCGACCAATTATAAAACAAGATTTGAAAATCCAGACCAGTTATAGAAAATGGATTTGAAAATCCCGACCAGTTATAAAACCGGATTTGAAAATCCCGACGAGTTATAGAAACTGGATTTGAAAATCTTGACCAGTTATAAAACTGGATTTGAAAATCCCGACCAGTTATAGAAACTGGATTTAAAAATTCTGACCAGTTATGACACTAGATTTGAAAATCCCGACCTGTTGTAGATACTTGATTTGAAAATCCCGAACAGTTATAAAAACTGGAGTTGAAAATCCCGACCAGTTATAGAAACTGGATTTGAAAATCCTGACCAGTTATAGAAACTGGATTTGAAAATCTCGACCAGTTATAGAAACTGGATTTGAAAATCCAGACCAGTTATAGAAACTGGATTTGAAAATCCCGACCAGTTATAAAATCTGGAATTGAAAATCCCGACCAGTTATAGAAACTGGATTTCAAAATCCCGACCAGTTATAAAACTGGATTTAAAAATCCCGACCAGTTATAGAAACTGGATTTGAAAATCCCGACCAGTTATAAAACTGGATTTGAAAATCCCGACCAGTTATAGAAACTGGATTTGAAAATCCTGACCAGTTATAAAACTGGATTTGAAAATCCCGACCAGTTATAGAAACTGGATTTAAAAATTTCGACCAGTTATGACACTAGATTTGAAAATCCCGACCTGTTATAGATACTTGATTTGAAAATCCCGACCAGTTATAAAAACTGGAGTTGAAAATCTCGACCAGTTATAGAAACTGGATTTGAAAATCCCGACCAGTTATAAAAATTGGATTTGAAAATCCCGACCAGTTATAAAACTGGATTTGAAAATCCCGACCAGTTATAGAAACTAGATTAGAAAATTCTGATCAGTTATAACACTGGATTTGAAAATCCCAACCAATTATAAAACTAGTTTTGAAAATCCGGACCTGTTATAGAAACTGGATTTGAAAATCCCGACCAGTTATAAATCTGGATTTGAAAATCCCAACCAGTTATAAAACTAGATTTAAAAATCCCGACCAGTTATAGAAACTGCATTTGAAAATCCTGACCAGTTATAAAACTGGATTTGAAAATCCCGACCAGTTATAGAAATTGGATTTGAAAATCCCGACCAGTTATGACACTAGATTTGGAAATCACGACCAGTTATAGAAACTGGATTTGAAAATCCCGACCAGTTATAGAAACTGGATTTGAAAATCCCGACCAGTTATAGAAACTGGATTTGAAAATCCCGACCAGTTGTAAAAACTGAATTTTGAAAATCCCGACCAGTTACAAAAACTGGATTTGAAAATCCCGACCAGTTATAAAAACTAGATTTAAAAATCCCGACGAGTTATAGAAACTGGATTTGAAAATCCCGACCAGTTATAAAAACTGGATTTGAAAATCCCGACCAGTTATAGAAACTAGATTTGAAAATCCCGACCAGTTATAGAAATTCGATTTGAAAATCCCGACCAGTTATAAAACTGGATTTGAAAATCTTGACCAGTTATAAAAACTGGATTTGAAAATCCCGACCAGTTATAGAAACTGGATTTCAAAATCCCGACCAGTTATAGAAACTGGATTTGAAAATCCCGACAAGTTATAGAAACTGGATTTGAAAATCCCGACCAGTTATAACACTGAATTTGAAAATCCCGACCAGTTATAAAAACTGGATTTGAAAATCCCGACCAGTTATATAAACTGGATTTGAAAATCCTGACCAGTTTTAGAAACTGAATTTGAAAATCCCGACCAGTTATAAAAACTAGATTTGAAAATCCCGACCAGTTATAAAACTGGATTTGAAAATCCCGACGAGTTATAGAAACTGAATTTGAAAATCCAGATAAGTTATAACACTGGATTTGAAAATCCCGACCAATTATAAAACTAGATTTGAAAATCCAGACCAGTTATAGAAAATGGATTTGAAAATCCCGACCAGTTATAAAACCGGATTTGAAAATCCCGACCAGTTATAGAAACTGGATTTGAAAATCTTGACCAGTTATAAAACTGGATTTGAAAATCCCGACCAGTTATAGAAACTGGATTTAAAAATTCTGACCAGTTATGACACTAGATTTGAAAATCCCAACCTGTTATAGATACTTGATTTGAAAATCCCGAACAGTTATAAAAACTGGAGTTGAAAATCCCGACCAGTTATAGAAACTGGATTTGAAAATCCTGACCAGTTATAGAAACTGGATTTGAAAATCTCGACCAGTTATAGAAACTGGATTTGAAAATCCAGACCAGTTATAGAAACTGGATTTGAAAATCCCGACCAGTTATAAAATCTGGAATTGAAAATCCCGACCAGTTATAGAAACTGGATTTCAAAATCCCGACCAGTTATAGAAACTGAATTTGAAAATCCCGACCAGTTATAGAAACTGGATTTGAAAATCCCGACCAGTTATAACACTGAATTTGAAAATCCCGACCGGTTATAAAAACTGGATTTGAAAATCCCGACGAGTTATAGAAACTTGATTTGAAAATCCTGACCAGTTAAAGAAACTGGATTTGAAAATCCCGACCAGTTATAGAAACTGGATTTGAAAATCCAGACCAGTTATAGAAACTGGATTTGAAAATCCCGACCAGTTATAAAATCTGGAATTGAAAATCCCGACCAGTTATAGAAACTGGATTTCAAAATCCCGACCAGTTATAAAACTGGATTTAAAAATCTCGACCAGTTATAGAAACTGGATTTGAAAATCCCGACTAGTTATAAAACTGGATTTGAAAATCCCGACCAGTTATAGAAATTGGATTTGAAAATCCCGACCAGTTATGACACTAGATTTGGAAATCACGAACAGTTATAGAAACTAGATTTGAAAATTCCGACCAGTTATAAAAACTGGATTTGAAAATCCCGACCAGTTATAGAAACTGGATTTGAAAATCCCGACCAGTTGTAAAAACTGAATTTTGAAAATCCCGACCAGTTACAAAAACTGGATTTGAAAATCCCGACCAGTTATAAAAACTAGATTTGAAAATCCCGACCAGTTATAGAAACTGGATTTGAAAATCCCGACTAGTTATAGAAACTGGATTTGAAAATCCCGACCAGTTATAGAAACTAGATTTGAAAATCCCGACCAGTTATAAAACTGGATTTGAAAATCCCGACCAGTTATAGAAACTGGATTTGAAAATCTTGACCAGTTATAAAAACTGGATTTGAAAATCCCGACCAGTTATAGAAACTGGATTTCAAAATCCCGACCAGTTATAGAAACTGGATTTGAAAATCCCGACCAGTTATAGAAACTGGATTTGAAAATCCCGACCAGTTATAACACTGAATTTGAAAATCCCGACCAGTTATAAAAACTGGATTTGAAAATCCCGACCAGTTATATAAACTGGATTTGAAAATCCTGACCAGTTATAGAAACTGAATTTGAAAATCCCGACCAGTTATAAAAACTAGATTTGAAAATCCCGACCAGTTATAAAACTGGATTTGAAAATCCCGACGAGTTATAGAAACTGAATTTGAAAATCCTGATAAGTTATAACACTGGATTTGAAAATCCCGACCAATTATAAAACAAGATTTGAAAATCCAGACCAGTTATAGAAAATGGATTTGAAAATCCCGACCAGTTATAAAACCGGATTTGAAAATCCCGACGAGTTATAGAAACTGGATTTGAAAATCTTGACCAGTTATAAAACTGGATTTGAAAATCCCGACCAGTTATAGAAACTGGATTTAAAAATTCTGACCAGTTATGACACTAGATTTGAAAATCCCGACCTGTTGTAGATACTTGATTTGAAAATCCCGAACAGTTATAAAAACTGGAGTTGAAAATCCCGACCAGTTATAGAAACTGGATTTGAAAATCCTGACCAGTTATAGAAACTGGATTTGAAAATCTCGACCAGTTATAGAAACTGGATTTGAAAATCCAGACCAGTTATAGAAACTGGATTTGAAAATCCCGACCAGTTATAAAATCTGGAATTGAAAATCCCGACCAGTTATAGAAACTGGATTTCAAAATCCCGACCAGTTATAAAACTGGATTTAAAAATCCCGACCAGTTATAGAAACTGGATTTGAAAATCCCGACCAGTTATAAAACTGGATTTGAAAATCCCGACCAGTTATAGAAACTGGATTTGAAAATCCTGACCAGTTATAAAACTGGATTTGAAAATCCAGACCAGTTATAGAAACTGGATTTAAAAATTTCGACCAGTTATGACACTAGATTTGAAAATCCCGACCTGTTATAGATACTTGATTTGAAAATCCCGACCAGTTATAAAAACTGGAGTTGAAAATCTCGACCAGTTATAGAAACTGGATTTGAAAATCCCGACCAGTTATAAAAATTGGATTTGAAAATCCCGACCAGTTATAAAACTGGATTTGAAAATCCCGACCAGTTATAGAAACTAGATTAGAAAATTCTGATCAGTTATAACACTGGATTTGAAAATCCCAACCAATTATAAAACTAGTTTTGAAAATCCGGACCTGTTATAGAAACTGGATTTGAAAATCCCGACCAGTTATAAATCTGGATTTGAAAATCCCAACCAGTTATAAAACTAGATTTAAAAATCCCGACCAGTTATAGAAACTGCATTTGAAAATCCTGACCAGTTATAAAACTGGATTTGAAAATCCCGACCAGTTATAGAAATTGGATTTGAAAATCCCGACCAGTTATGACACTAG